>NC_062546.1:167932100-168238825 GCF_016906955.1 Phacochoerus africanus | reverse complement strand
ACAAGGACTCTGAGATAAGAATAAGTCTGGCATACATAATAGTCAGCTATAAAGCAGGTGTGGCTAGGAAACAAAGAAAAGAGTACCGAAGGAGGTAGAGAGCCAGAATGGTAGAGGCTTGATAGGCCTCCTAATCCATAGTAAGGATTTAAAAGTCTAAGTGTCTATGAGAGATGCTGAAAGCAAAATGTCCTCAATTCTTCAACTTTTCTGTTTTTATGCCCTTCACAAAGTGAATTTGCACCTCCTCCCATCAAGAGCCTGAGTCTATTTTGTCATGTTTTGATTGTAGTCTGATTTCATGACTTGCTCGGCCAATAGAATGCAGTGGAAATAATGGCATGCTACTTCCAAACTAGTTCCCAAGGGCTTTGTATTTTTCTGTTCACTCTCTTGGAACACACTGGTGCTGCCCTGCTAACAAATCTGGACTGGCTTGCTGGATGATGGTAGACAAGTAGCCTAGTCAAGTCATTGCCCAGCCATGAGACAGCGACTTACCTGATAAGTAAGTGAAGCTGTCCTAGTTTAGAGGCCCCTGGCTGAATTGTCAGCTGACTGTGGGCACATGAAAGTATCAAGTAGGGGTTCCCGTCATGGTGCAGCAGAAACGAATCTGACTAGGAACCATGAGGATGTGGGTTTGATCCCTGGCCTCACTCAGTGGGTTAAGGATCTGGTATTTCCATGATCTGTGGTATAGGTTGCAGATACGGCTCGGATCTGGTGTTGCTGTGGCTCTGGTGTAGGCCAGTGGCTACAGCTCCGATTTGACCCCTAGCCTGGGAACCTCCATATGCCGCAGGTGCAGCCCTAAAAAAGACAAAAAGACAAAAAAAAAAGTATCAGGTAGAACTGACCAACTGACTATAAACACATGATAAAGAATAAAATGGTTGTTGTTTTCAGATACTAAGTTAGGGGTCATTATTATGTCACCATAAATCTCTGGTACCATAGGAGGAGCTATTGAATGGTTTAGCATGGTAGTGATTTATCTAATCAGGGTAACAGTAAAAATCACTCTGACTGCTTTGCAGGGGCAGGAAGACCACGTAGGTGACTGTTGCAGTCATCCAGGATAGAGATTAGCTTGGACTAGAATATAGGTTTGGCAATGTTACTAAAACAGGCACAGTATATATTTAGGCAAGGTTACCACTGACTGTATATATGATATAAATGTCTCGCTTATTTTGATTTCTGGTTTTCTAGCACGTGCATATTGGTCAGTATTCCCTCCACATGGTCTAGGGTTTTTATTAGGCTGAGATTTTTATTAGCTTCTGACATTCGACTATGATTCCTGCTTATTGGATCATTTTGTCCACTGTTGTATATGCAGCCTTTTACATCATGAAGGTTAAATAAATATTTATTAATAAATGATGTGTTTTGATCAAATTAAAGTTTCTCATCAAATGTTTGATAGTTTCCTCTTAAATATAACAAAAAATTTCAAGTAAAATTGTTCTGTTTGTTTCCCCATCTGTGAAATAGGAAGATTGAACTATATATACATGTCATAAAAAGTTTCTTCTATATGAAAAATTCATACTATATTCATATCTTTTTTATCCTTATCAAAATTGCTTTGGGATAAAACAGTGCTAGGATTTATCACTGATATGCACAGAAAACAGAAAATCATCATGATACTTTTTCCAAAAGTGACCATTTTTATCCTATATCCAGGACCAACTAAAATTGATTCTCAGTGCATTTTTTTATGAAATTCATTCAAAAGAGCAATTAGGTAAGATCATTAACATTATAGAACTCATATTCTGAATGTCGTGTGTATTACATTCTCTGAATATCTCAAATACTTCGAATAAATAGTAAATAAAAATGAAAACATCAACTCAACTGAATATTATAAACCATTAAAATGATGATTATGAATATTATATCACTATTTGGAAATTACCAATGTGCACTATGATATGGATAAAATAATTATAGTGCTATGTAAGTAAGCACTTATTATCTTTAAGATCTTTATGATTTATAACAACCTTGATAGGTTAATGATAGTAGTATCCCAATTTTATCCCAAGTATCCCAGATATGGAAACTGAGACATAAATAGGTAAAGTACTTTGCCCAAAGTCACACAGCTGATAAAGGATCTCTACTTTGCACAACAGTATTAGATATCTTAGGCAACACAATTAAGACAAGAAGAGGAAAAAAGACGTATAATTATTGGAATGGAATAGCCAAGCATTATTTGTAGGTAAGATGATCACCCACTTGGAGAATGTGAATCACCTGAAAAAACCTTTGTCATAAGAGAGTAAGGTGATCAATAAACAAAAATCAAGTGCTTTCTTAATATTCCAATGAAAATAAATCACAGGTACAATGCAAAAAATTCTGTTTAAAATGCAACATAAAGTATGAAATAAGAATCCAGCCAACAGGGATCATAAATGAAGGCTATATAGCTGGGCTTCAAAGTTTTGCATCTGGCTCTGGAGGTAAAGCTCTTGACTCTATTAGGTGAGAGAGGGGCTATGAATGCAAAGTTTTGCTGATTTTTAAATCTAATTTATTACAAAATTAAAGCGCTTCTAAAAGATAATTTTAAAACTGAAAACGAGTGTCACCAAAAATTACCTGAAGTTTAAAAAAAATACTAAGTGTACTATAAAATTTCACAATGTTAGAATTATTCTGGAGTGGTCTATTACACAATTAAAAACTTGAAGAGCTGTTTAGTTTCACTAAATTTCCTTGCTTTCTGTTTTGCAAATGATACCAAATAATTCACCTGCTTTTTGCCTAATCCAACAAATCCATTTCTTCTTTGATACCTATTACTGTATTAAACTGGCACAAGTAATTAAAGAGATTGTTTTAGTACTAGATTCATAAGCATCGGAAGATATAGTGGGTTATATTTGGTCGGATTTTAGGGTAGTTTGCATTATGGGAACTCTGCTTGAGTCATTTTTCAGGTACCCACAGAAAGCCTCTGTTGGGGAGAAAAGACACATCCAGGCTCCTCAGTGTGGGAAGGAAACTGTGTCCTCATGAATGCTGAGCAATCTTGCCACCTAGTTTATTTCTAAATTGGACGATGCAGTGTGGCCTTGTATAGGGGGCAAGATGTTGGTTAAGGATATTAGCAATCCTAGAATTTATCTTAGGTACCCTTATATGGATAGAGATCTTTATTCTGAAGATCCCACCGTACTCACTGAAATGAATGCCATAGTCTATAAAAAGGTCTGTCATAGGTGAGGGTATGGGGATGCAGCTGCATCAAAACTTTGACCATGAGGTAGCTCTCAATGTTCTTTGTTGAAAATTTTGATTATAAACTTGAAATATCCATCCATCCATCATCCACTATCCATAATCCTCTTATACAAATAAACACATTTAAAACGTAGTACTTTCACTTCTGGAGTAACTGTTCCTCCAGAAGACTTTGAGAAGAGTAGAGGAACAAAGAGGATTCACACACTAATTCAGGTTTTAATTTGATAAAATTGCCTATGCTCTTACACTTTTATACTTTAGGTAACTTTGGTTACAATTCTACTAGACAATACCTAGATGATAGCATAATTTGCTTCAAATAAATGCTCAGTGAAATTAAATGAGAAAGAGAGCTATATTATAGCCAAGCTATTTTCATTCTTAGATGATTCCAGACAAGAGAACATCCAGGCTATCCATACCCTTAGACAATCTTCCTAAAAGATTTAAAACTGGTCCCGATGTGTTTTAGTCTTAATTTTCTTGCCTCCCCACAACTCTCCCATTTATCTACCTTACTTTGGTCTATTCAAAAATGCATAGTTTCCAAAGCATGTGGGCTCTTTTGTGATGGGCATTTCACAGGAACTTTGGATCCAAGATTATTAGTTTAGCTTGCTTCCAGAATTGCTGCCACTGCCATGAGGTTGGTTATTAATGCCCCATGGCTTAGTGGTGGGGAATTAGAGGCTATCGCCAATGGGTGGCTAGTGAGGAATAGAAGAAATCTGGTGGAAGATGAACTTCTTTGAAAATAGCCTACCAACAAGGCCATGTGGCAGCCACTTCAGCCCATCAAAGCTCTCTTGGAACATTTTCAGGAAGAACTTGATTGCAAGCTATGCCTGGCTGCCTCTACTTCTCATTTCAGCAATACTGGGCATATTTTCTAAACTCCTCTGAGCATAATAACAGACAAGCAACCCTGTAATGCAAGGCTATAATTCCACTTAGGGGTGCTGGCGGTGACATGTTACCATGAAGTCAGAATCCGAGTGGTTTGTCACCAGAACCCCCAGGGTAGAATTATAGCCTCATTCATTTCTTGCTTATTTTCTTTAATATGTAGATGTCACTTTGCCTCTCCCATCATCTCCACCGTAGTTCTTGCCCTTGATTTCCTGGCCACCAAAGAATACTTTATCTCCTACTGTTTTGATAGTTTCACATAGTATTAGCATTTTACAGCTCTGTGTTATGGACCTGTGTTTCTGCTTTCTTCTCTTATTCTTGTCAGAGTTTTGCTGCTGCATGGTCAGATTGCCCAAAAGGGTCGTTAGATTTGGGTCCTGGAAACAGTGAAAACAGGACCCTCTGCAGTCTTGCTTATAAGAGAGGTTAACATTAGATGGAAACAGAGAAGCAGTCCTAGAGCAGGGGAGGGCTGTAAGGAAAAACTGGTAGAGCAAAGAAGGACAGCATCCAAACATGGAAGAAAGAAATTGCTAATAGAGTATGGTGAATTTGTAAGTAAAAATAAATACATATACATCTGCATAATCATATAGTTTTCATGAATATATACATATGTATTGTATATTCATGAAAACCAGCATAAAAATAACAATTATAATAGCTTTAAACTATGAGATCTTATTTTAACCCTCCCCAAAAACCCAGAGTCCCACACGGTTCAACAAGTGATATGTGTCTGATTTAAAATGTTTGCGATCTAACTCTAGAAGCTTTAATGTATACATGAAGGGGATTTTTTTTTTCTGTAGCTTTCCCTGAAATGAAGAATGAGATTTAGCATATCACAACCCATAGGCAATCAAAAAATGTCTCTCTAAACCCAGAGTTTCTAATTGATTGCTACTTCCACAAGCCTTTCTCATTCAAATGGTCCTTTCACTATTCATTTTCCCTTTTCCTGTTTTTCTGTACTATGTATACTGGATCTCCTATAAAAGATATCCTCAGTTGCTATACTTATGACCTAGAAATTTTAGCTTGTCTTTCACTCAGGCGGTTCTTTCTTTACTGGAAGGAGCTAAAATAGCATCCCAGGACTTGGAATTCCTGGTGAATGATATTTTCTATAGTGAGTGTTTTTATTAAATGCCCAGCATATGTGATAGTTCATTTATGCTTTGTAACAGCCCATAAGAGTTATGTATATTTGACATCTCATAATATACCTGCAGACCCAGAAACTTAAGTTCTATTATTTGCTTGAGGTTATAATTCTAGTAAATAGCAGTATCATGCTTTGAAATCAGCCTTCTGCCTTGAAAACTAGCTATCCCTTCTTTAAGGACTGATAGTCTGAAAAGGAGGCCAACAAAAGACAGGGTTTATTTGGGAGTTAGCACTTGGAGGTGAGTTCAATGATTAGTGAGG
This sequence comes from Phacochoerus africanus, assembly GCF_016906955.1. Classification (NCBI taxonomy): domain Eukaryota; kingdom Metazoa; phylum Chordata; class Mammalia; order Artiodactyla; family Suidae; genus Phacochoerus; species Phacochoerus africanus. Next base: position 168,233,212 of record NC_062546.1, on the reverse strand, counting down.
GTATAGAATGGAGCCCATCAGCTCCTTGAATGAAATTTTGTCACTTGCATTCTTCCTCCCTCTCCCTAGTTGAAGCAGAGTGGTGCTATCCCACCATCTAACAATCTGTCTCCTCCATTTAACACAGGCCCATAGCATTCCTTGATTCTGATGTTAGAATTTGCCTTACCTCAATAACTACCTCCACTGGACTTCTATTTCACATAAGACAATAACTTAGGTATTGTTTAAGCCTAAGTTCATTTTTCCAAAACAACAATACTGCAAAATCTTTTCAAATATTTTTTGAAATATTTCAAATGGTATTTCAAAAATAATTCAAATGATATTTGAAGCAAAAATATTTCAAATGATATTATTTCCAATAATGTATACCTTATTTCATTTTTCTTTATTGCCTGAGCTGGAGAACAGTATTGAATGTATCTTTTCATTTCTTTGTCTTTTGAATGGAGTGCCTCTATAATTTTTTATGATTCAATATGAATATCATTCTTGATTGCCAATTCCTTTTCTACATAGTTAAAAAGTATTCTGTTTTTTAACTTTTTTTCAGGATTTCAGCTTGGATTTTATTTAAAAATGTTTTGGCATTTATTAAAATGTTTTTTTTTCTTATTTCTAACCTATTAATGTAATGTACAACATTAATAGAACATCTACTATTAAACCACTCTTGCATTCTGGAATAAATTTACTTAGTCATGGTATATTCTTTAATATACCACTGGGTTCAATTCGCTAGTATAGTATGAGAAATTATGCCTCTATATTCATGAGTATAGTCTCTTATTTTTGTGGTAGTGTGTGATATTTTTGTGAGGGTTATGTAAGACTTGTAAAACAAATTGAGAAGCTTTCCATTTCTTGTAAATTCTGGAATAACTTAAACAGAAAATTTTTTATTTTGATGGAAAATTTCCATAAAACTAACAGGATCTGTTATCTTTTCTGAGAGGTATTTCTTTAACAATTAAAAAAAAAATCTTTCCTATCTTTGTTTTTCTGAGTTTCCTTCTCTTACTCAGTGGATTCTGGTAGTTTTCTTTTCTTTTCTTCGTCCGTCCGTCCGTCCTTCCTTCCTTCCTTCCTTCCTTTCTTTCTTTCTTTCTTTCTTTCTTTCTTTCTTTCTTTCTTTCTTTCTTTCTTTCTTTCTTTCTTTCTTTCTTTCTTTCTTTCTTTCTTTCTTTCTTTCTTTCTTTCTTTCTTTCTTTTCCTCCCTCCCTCTCTTTCTTTCTTTCTCCCCCGCCTTTCTTTTTTTCTCCTACACTCATGGCCTATGGAAGTTCGTGGGCCAGGGATTGAATCCACGTCACAACTGTGACCTACACTGTGGCTGCAGTAATGCCAGAGGATACTTTTCCTGGTTTGTGAATAACTGTCTTCTTGTAGTATCCTTACAATGCAAAGAGAAAGAGTGAGGGAGAAAGAAGAAAGAGAGCTCTCACTTCTGTGTCTTTTACTATAAGAGCATTAATTCTGTTTTGGAGGTCTCTATCCTCATAATCTAATTACCTCCCAATCAGCCCACCTCCTAATAGCATCAAATTTGTTTTTTTTTTGGGGGGGGGTGTTAGGATTTCAACATATGAATTATAGAGGAACATGAACATTCGGTTCATAACAGTGGACAGGGAATTAGTCCAAGACTTAGAATGGTCCCAAAGTAGCTCCTGGCCCTACACTACATGAACTTCTCTTAGACTTCTTGAGTGTAATGGACATCAGGAGTTTCCCTCCACCAGCATCATTCTCACCTGAACTGTTTCTCAGTCAATCCTTTAACATTTCAGAAATACAAGTAGGACTCTTCTGGTATCCAAAAGTAGAGCTAATCTTCTATATCATATTTTTAGGAGGCTATTTTTAGTAAGACACAGAGAAAGAGTAGGTTTATATATAGGTTTAGTTTTCTATAACTTAGATATTTACTCTTATATCTGTCTTTAATATATACTGCTGTGTTACAAATTACCCCAAAACTTAGTAACATAGAACAAAAATTGACTTGTATGTCACATGACTGCGGATTTGTTGTCAGGAGAGGCTCAGGGGTCCAAGAAGCTGGAAATAGAAGCTACCAATGCTATTAAAGGCTAGGTCCAGGACTAACATAGCATCCTTTCCACCATGTCCTATTGGTCAAAGCAGACAGTCAACCCAGATTCAAGGAGGTAGAGAAATACATTCCACTCTTGATGGAGGAGTGGGTGTACAGGAAGGAGAGGAGTTGATGGTGGCCATCTTTGGAAACATGCTGTCACAGTGATAGTAGTGATTTAAGTAATAATATTCAAACATTACAGCAGGCAAAAAAAACTTTTTTGAAGGGAAAGAAATCTATTTAGGTCCCTCCTTTACTCATCATCTTTAGTCTCAGTTCCCAGAATAAACTCTTCTTATTTGTTTTTATCTCTTATGAACCTCTATTTTTATTCACCAGTTTAAATTTTATTTATTAATGACTTGCACTAGATATGATGAATTTAAGTTAACTTGTCCTATGCTGCTCTCTTTGAATTTTTTTTCTTCCACACATTTTTTTTCAGGTTTATCTATTAGCTATCTTTATAGCTTTAAGTAATCTCTACACTTCTGAATCTTGGCCCATCAACTTTAGACTGTATCTCTTGATTTCCTACTAGTCAATATTAATTTGTTATTTATCTTGTTATAATTTTCCAGGTTCAATTTCATTTTCCTTCAAAACTTTGAGGGTATTGCTCTGCTACTAATCTCCTCTAAATTCTTTCTCTCTAGAAGCTTTTTGAAACATATCTTCAATTTTGGTATTTTGAAACTCTACCACATATGTGTAGATATCAGTATTTTTCATTTATCTGGTTTAGTAATTTGTACTCTTTAAATTTCATAATTTTTTCTCTTCTTTAAGCTCTGGTTGTTGCCTTGTATTATTTACTCAAGATTCCCTAGTTATTCATTATTAGACCCTCTATTAGTTGGATATCAAACCTCCATTTATTTTTTAGTTTCATCTATTTCTAAATATGATATGCTTTCTAGGACAGGTACAACTTTATATTTCAATCCTTCTATTAAGTTTTTTTTTTTTGTCAGTTATTTAATGTTCAGCATTGTCCTATGATTCTTTTAAATTTTTAGTTCTCAAGCTCTGTCTTCTTCTATGGGGATCATTAATTATAGCAGTATTGCTTTATGAATAGGATATCTCTCCAAGTATATTCTATGGTATTTCAAAACTCTCTTTTGTTCTTTACTTACCCTAGGGTGAGTTTTATTTGTTCCTCTTGCTTGTTCGTCCTCCATCGTCTTCTTCTCTGATGCTGTTTCATCCTTAAATATATGGAAGTTTGGTTATGTGTTGTTAACTATGAGTAAATAAATAAGTTGCTAAACATAAGCAGCTAGCTTAGATTTTTGTCTTGTGAAGTTTTGTTTCCTAAAAGATCTCTTTCTGGATGGACGGGTTGATTGCCAGCTTTGGGCAGTTGCAGTATGTCAATGGACAAGCTTTTTTGATGTGAGTGGACAAGGAGTTAGTAAGAATCAGGCAGGCATCTAAGTTGGATACACCCCAACCAGCCAAAGCCCTGATAAGGAGGGCTTTATTGTGGAATACCACCAGCTCTAAAGGACTCCATGTCCTTTCCCAGGTGTATGTACCCATTTCATTAGAGGTATTTCTATGGTTTTTAGTCTTGGCATATTAGAGACACTTCATAAAGTGTTTTGTGCAGTCATACATATAATTTCTTAGATATTTGCTCTATTTCCTAAACTACTCTTTGTTGGTTCTAATATGGCTCTACTTTTAGGAGAAAAAAAGAAGTCTCTTAATTATGTTCTGGGTATTGCTTTCTTTAGTTTACCCTCCGATAGATCCCCTCCACTTTCAATTTTCAAAAAACTAGTCAAAATATGTGGTTTTCTTAAGACTCTGCCGCCTATTTTCTGTTTAATTCTTAATTAATTCCCCATTTGTACTTTGTAATGTTTATTAGGTTTTGAAAAAGAGGGAAAATAAACATGTGAGTTTATTCTTCGTCTTGAGCTGGAAACCTTATAATTTAAAATTTATTATTTTTATAAAGGAAACAAATAAAGTATACTCTAAGAACCATAAATTCACTTCAATTCAGTTCCACCAACACTTTCTTGAATGCCAAGGCAGTGGAATAATTATGCTAAATGCTGGAAAGAATATGATAAATAGCACATGGTTCTTTTTATTGAGAAACCTACAATTTATTGGAGAAAGATCAAACATACAGATAAATAATTATAATAAAGAGCAATGGTGCAATGATAAAAATATACGCAAGATAAATAGTAGATTAGAAAGTGATTAATTCTGCCTGGAGTCCTAGGGAGAGCTTCAGAGAGAAGCTGATACCTGGGAGGGTTTTGAAAGATAAGTAGACTTACTAGATAGATGGAGTGTAAGGTATGAAGAGAAGAGAACATTGATAGAGGCCATGGTGAGTCCAGAAATTTTCAAGTAATTTAGTGCTGCAGGAGCATGAAGTACTAGATTATGTGGTTGACAGCAGGTGGGAAGCCTGGGAAGGGAGGCAGGAGCCAATTGTGGAGTCATATAGCCCAGGTCAATGTGCTGGAAATTTATCTTAGAAGTAATCTACAGATTTAATCAGGAAGAAGACATGGCTGGGTTTTCATTTTAGATAGAAGTTTTTGGTAACAGTGTGGACAGAGATTTAAGGTGAGATTAGAAACTGAGATGTCATTTAGGAGTCTATTAAATGGTTATGACAAAATAATATGTTAGACTAAAAGATGTGTGTTCAGATGGATTTGAGATACATTTTGGATATAAAATCAGTAAAATTTATTAATTAATGAGGTATCATGGATGAGAAAAGGAGATACATCAAAAACAGCTCTTGAATTTTGACTTGAGCACTGGAGACAATGAAGGTATCTCTGATGCTTCTCAGAGAAACATGAAAAGAGCATTTCAGGGAAAATTAATTTGTCCATTTTGGACATACTGGAGTTTGCAGTTCAGTAGGGGACTTGAGTTCATTATATACAGTACTAAAGCAGGGATGGCATTTAAACTGAGAAGAAAACATCATCAAGGTTGAATTTCTGGGGAATTATGACAAGAATTATTTGAAAGGGACTGAGAAATAATGATGAAGAGTTAGGGAGAGAACTAGGAGAACATGACGTCATGAAAACACTTTGGGAGTAGTTTCAATAGAAGAAAATAGCCAATTGCATTAAAGTTACAGAAAGCATAATTGGGATAAAAACTCAAAAATACCAACTGGGTTTGATAATTAAGATACTAGTGATATCTCAGGGAAAATATTCTAGTCATATTGAAGTCAGATGGAAGAGAATGGAGGTGGAGAAAATAGATTCGTATTAGGAGAAATATGTTTGATAAGTGAAGGAAAGTGAAGGAGGAAGAGGATATAAGATCATGAGAGCAATTATACAGTTAAAACAGGAGAGACTTGGATTGCTCGTTACTGAAAATTATGGTGCCATCACAGAGGAAAAGGCTGATGGAAGTCAGAGGGTTGAGGGGGCATAATTGTAGAGCAAGACCCATAGGAACAGACAGAATCAGAAAGAAAAGTAGAGATAGTGAGCTTATTTTCATCAGACATCCCTTTTGTTTGTTTGTTTGTTTTTTGTCTTTTGTCCTTTTACAGCCGCACCAGTGGCGTATGGAGGTTCCCAGGCTAGGGGTCTAATCACAGCTATAACTGCCGGCCTATACCACAGCCACAGCAATGTCAGATCCGAGCTGCCTCTGCAAACTACACCACAGTTCATGGCAACGCTGGATCCTTAACCCACTGAGTGAGGCCAGGGATTGAACCATCAACCTCATGGTTCCTAGTCGGATTCCTTTCCCATGTGCCACGATGGGAACTCCCAGACATCACATTCTTGAATTTAAAGAGATTCCCTTGCCAAACATCAAAATGATAGAATACGGCAGGAAGGTAGTAGGAGTGTTTGTGTGTGAATATCTCTACATGTGTAAATGCATAGCAGCTAGTTATTAATAGTAGCTTAATGTACAGCATGAGCCTGGAGGGTTGGCACATGTGAAATACTATGCCATATATTGTAGTGTGAACATGTTTAGTTTGCCTCACCAATCAAAGTAGTGGTCATTTTGAAACTGAAAATTAGTTTGTTACTAGTGGGTGTGTGTTCTTTTTGGAATTTATATAGGATGACATACACCTGTTCCTGGAATAATGATAGACTTTGCTCTTTTATAGAGCACAAGGTGCCATGCAAGTGTACGTATATAAATAACTAGTCAGATCTATATTTTTGAGAGAACATAAAACATCAGATGGACTGTAGTCACAGGTTGTTAAATTTAATTTACTGAAAGGCAATGACTTTTTTTTACTCTTACCCATATTACTGTGAGCTTTGTTATATATTTATCTACAAAGCAAGTGAATTTTTAGCCCTCTAAACAACTTATTCTATAATACTAATATTTTCACTTTTAAGAGTTGCTTCAGAGTAATAGAATGATCTTGCTACTAAGTAAATTTTCAAATAATGTTATTTCTTATCATGTCATTTCAAGTATTCTGTTTTGCCTTCTTACCATCAGTATATGTTATACTATAAGAAGATCTCTAGAAGGGAGCCTACACACAGTGTGTTCCAGCCCAGCCCTGGGCCACCAACATTTGGATTTTGATATGAGAAAGAAATAAACTACTTTCTTTTTTAATCCATTATTGGGTTTTCTGTTGCTCTTAGGCAATCCTAATACTAACTATTTCAAGACAATTTTATATCATATATTAATATGTTTATAATCATTTGAATTTTTATTATAAAGTTAAAATCATTTTTTTAAAAAAGAAAACGATTATTTTGGTTTATTAAAATCTGGTAAATTTTATTTTTTTTAATTTTTTACATTTTTTTCTTGTTATTTCCCCCAATACACTTTTTTTTTGTCTTTTTGCCTTTTCTAGGGCTGCTCCTGCAGCATATGCAGGTTTCCAGGCTAGGGGTCGAATCGGAGCTGTAGCCACTGGCCTACACCAGATCCACAGCAACGTGGGATCTGAGCCGCGTCTGCAACCTACACCACAGCTCACGGCAACGCCAGATCCTTAACCCACTGAGCAAGGGCAGGGACCGAACCCTCAACCTCATGGTTCCTAGTCGGAATCGTTAACCACTGCGCCATGACAGGAACTCCACACTTTTTTTTTTCCCCCACTGCACAGCATGGGGATCCAGTTACACATACATGTATACATAATTTTTTCTCCCATTGTCATGCTCCGTTGTAAATATCTAGACATAGTTCTCAGTGCTACACAGCAGGATCTCATTGTTAGTCCATTCCAAAAGCAATAGTTTGCATCCATTAACCCCAAGCTCCAAATCCTTCCCACACCCTCCCCCTTCTCCCAGGCAAGTCTATTCTCCAAGTCCATGATTTTCTTTTCTGTGGAAAGTTTCATCTGTGCTGTATATTAGATACCAGATATGAGTGATATCATGTGGTATTTGTCTTTCTCTTTCTGACTTACTTCACTCAGTATGAGACTCGCTAGTTCCATTCATGTTGCTGCAAATGGTGTACTACTCAGCTATAAAAAAGAACAAAATCTGGTAAGTTTTAAAAATTGAATGTGGGTGGAGATCCATCAGAATTTCTAAAATATTTGAATTATGTAAAAGACTAATATTTCCTAAAGTGTGTTCCCTAGGATACTGATCTGATAAAATATCCTGAGGAAAACCTTCTGTATTTTCTCCCTCTTTTAGAGATTCACAAAAAATTAAATTAATGCATTAAATACTAAGAAATTTTATTAGTATTAAAAGAAGGTAAGAAGAACAAAGTTGAAAGTCTCATACTTCCTGAGTCCAAAACATACTACAAAGCAACAGTGATCAAGACAGTTGTGGTACTAGCATAAAGACAGACATCTTGACCAACAGAACTGAATAGAGAGCTCAGAAATAACCCTTGCATGTAAATGGGCAAATAATGTTTGACAATGGTACCAGGACCATTCAAAGGGGAGAAAGGACAGTCTTTTCAGCATGGTATTAGGAGAATTGATATCCATGTGTAAAATAATGAAGTTGGACTGTGTTAACCTATACACACAAATTAACTCAAAATACATTAATGACATAAATATAAGGCCTAAAACTATAACACTCTTAGAAGAAAATATATGAGAAAAGCTTCATAAATTGGATTTTACAATGATTTCTTGGATATGACACCAAAAGCACAGGCAACAAAAGAAAAAAAATAAATAAATTGGACTACATCAAAAGTTAAAACTTCTGTGCATCAAAAAAATTGACAGATTGAAAAAGAAGTAATCTATGGAATGTGTTTCATAAGGGTTTGCTATTCAGAATATATAAAGGAACTCCTATAACTCAACAACAAAAATCCAAATAATACAATTTAAAAATGAGCAAAGGATTTGAATAGACATTTCTCCAAAGATTGTTATAAATGCCCAACGACCACATGAACAGATGTTAAACATCACTAATAATTAGGGAAATGCAAAGTAAAACAACATTTAAATGCCACTTCACACTCATTATGATGGAAAAGAAATGGAACATTAAAAAAAAACTGGGAAATAAAAGTGTTGGTGAGGATATGGAGAAATTGGAACCCTTCTGCACTGTTTGAATTTTAAAATGCTATAGCCACTATAGAAACCCATACGGTGTTTCCTCAAAAAATTTCAAAATAGGATTGACATATGATCTAACAATTTTACTTCTGGGTTTATAACCAGGAGTATTGAAAGTGGAAACTCAAAGGGATACTTGTATAACCACATTCATGGCAATAGCCTAAATGTTTAAGCAACCCAAATGTCCATCAGTTGATGAATGTATCAACAAAATGTGGCATATACATGCAATGGAATATTATTCAGTCTTAAAAAGGGAGTAAATTCTGATACATTTTGCAATATGGATGAATCTGAAAGATCTAAACCAATTACGAAAGGACTGATACTCTATGATCTCACTTATATCAGGTACCTAGAGTAGTCAAATTTATAGAGACAAAAGTAGAATATTAGTTGCTGAGGGCTGAGTGGTGGAATAAATTGGAACTTATTATTGAATGAATATGGACTTCAGGTTTGCAAGATTAAAAGAATTTTGTGGATGGAGGGTGATGATAGTAGCACAACAATGTGAATGTAGTTCACACCACTGAACTGTACACACAAGTATGGTTAGGATGGTAAATTTTACATCATATATATTTCACCAAAGTTTTTAAAAAGATGTTAGAGCCTGTTTTAGAGATGTGAACCCCAAAGTCTGCACCTTCCAACATTCAAATCCCGAGTCTATTTACTTGTTGGTTTTCACCTTAGGCAAGTTACTTCAACTCTATATTCTTTAATTTTATTATCTGTAAAATGGGGTATAGGGTTGTTACAATCAGCATTTGTAAGACTTTTAAATAACACATAGCTTGTAGTAGGCTCTAAGTAAATTATTGCCACTATATACTATGCTCTAATTTCAATTTTTTCCCCTTAACTCTTCTTCCGCATTGTGTTATTTGCCTCCTCTTAGGTTTGTTACTGTAGTTGCTCTAATTACTAATGCGGATGTAGTTTTCTCTTGTCTTTTCTCTATTTTCTTTTCTTTGGTCCTTTTTCTATACCTCAAAGTCTCTTGAAAAATGGCTAATTCATTGTTCACATCACCAGCCTGTTAAGTGTATTGCTTTCTTTCTGTGGTATTTCTGTGGGGTTTTAGATAAATTTTTTGAATTGCAAACTGTAATTTAATATCATTTATTGGAAGCTTAGGAATCCTGGAAGAATAGTTTTTGGAATTTTAAGTCTTATTCTATTAGATATTACAAGGAATGATAAAAATCTCCATTGCTGGGTTTTAATCTACTTTCTTCCAGTCTCAGCCTAGGTTCCCCTAGAAGCAAGGCCAAAGGCAAGGGATCATAGGCTGTTTGTTTTTTAGAGAGAGATCCCAGGAAAGGGAAGTACAGATTAAAGAGTAAAGCAAAGAAAGGAAAGCAAATACAGAGAAACATATGTTCTGGCCACTGATGCATATGACTGCTACTTTCTTCTGAGGGATCGTCTGTGAACTTTTAAGAAATGCATCTCAAAGGAAGAAAAGAAGAGGCATTTTTTTCAGCTTCCATCTCCCCTAAGTCAAGGGTGATCTAATGGCACTAATATTACTACATTTCTAGGCTTCATGTGCATGACTGTAAGCAGATATTTGTGGGTGTTTTATATCACCATTTCTGTGAACTCTGAGACAGGCAGTAATATGTATGCATCATAGGTCTGAAACAAAGTACTATCAGGTTGCACCTGTGAAAAATGTGTCAAAAGCCATATAGACTTTGTTGTAGCAGCACTGTTGTAAGAGACTGGTATTGAGAATTTGAAATGGTGCCTCAAACGTGTCCAATACTCTTTACTCCTACTACTCAGATCCACTTGTGTTCTTAAATCCAGTGTGTCACACATTTTTCTTCAAAGTGTTAGCCTGATACAATCCCTGCAAATATTTAAACAAGAGAATTAATTGAACAAGTTAAAATCGTTCCTGTTAAAGCTGGTTCTGAAGCTGTAATTGGAATCCATCAACTCACCTCTCCATCAGTTATTCTAGATTTTTCTCAATCTTGGTAGAACATTGGTTAATCAAGTGGCTTGCCTGCTGGAGTGATCCATATATTTGTATTTATTAAGTGCTCAGAGGCAAGCTGATCACTTGGAACTTGTCAGGCTGTGGTTGCAACAGCTTTTCATTCATCATTAACATGGGTCATGGAAGTGCCACAGACATTTCAGTAAATCCTCTGGATTCAAGACATTTTCTTCCTGGACCATATTGTTTAGCAGCCACTCTAGTTGTTCATGGTAATTAAAGTTGGTTACTTCTTGTAAAGACTTTTATTTACATTCATCCATTATAATAAGAAGCCACAAATGATTGGATGGTAAGAGTTACTTCAAATACAGTAGAACTCCTCCTTTGTGTCCATGTGGAATCATTGTCTTTGGGAACAAGGACTCTTAACCTGCAGAACCTAACCTTCTGGGGAGCAGAACACAAATTCTGTAAATAGGTCATAAGTGATTGGGAGAGGGGACAATTCTCTTTTAACCCCATGATTTCTAGGCTCATGAATTCTTACTTTGGGAAACACAGCAGCAAATATTTCCATTAATTCAATTCATATATTGTATCCTAGAAAAATATTGTGTCAAACATGAAAGGGAATTTTTCTGAGCAGATACTTAACTGAGGTGGTAATATTCCTTTAATATGCTATTTTATTAAGTCAACTGCTTATAAATGAGCTGTGTAATTCTTGTCAAATGATTGTGTAGCCATTTGTTCATTGACATACTTTCTTTGTTAGAAAATGATTCTCTTGATCAAAACACTGTTGTTCAGAATATCAAGCCTGTAGTCCTCTAAGAGCTGGTACTGGAAGAGGCACTGTGAGCAAGGATGGATATATAGGTTTAATTCTGGTAAGCACAGATTATTGTCCCCTCCAGAGTAAAAGCTATGTGATGTAAACTATATGACAAAGGTGGTTGACTGGTATCCTTGAGGAATGATGCCATATCAAGGGCTCAGCATTAGTCTTTGCTGATGGCTGTTGGACTTTCATCAGTGGCAGTAGATAGATCAGCCTTGGTGTACTGAAGTGGCTAAGACAGAGGCTGGATGATATCCTTAGGCTGAGGCATTTTGTCTGCTTAGATGTTGGGTACTTCCTCTATGGCAGATGCTATTTTCTGGGCATTAACCAAGACCCAAAGATTCTCCTGCTTTATGTCATCTTATAGAAGTTACTCATATGCTTCTTTCTTATTCTACAATGTATCCAATTTCCCAGTAATGTTTCTCCCATACCCTGAACCAGCAAGCCAATCTTGGAATCTATGTCCAGTTGTACTTCATGACACTTCTACCTACATGCAATTACATGGGTAAGAGTTAATTTCAGCTCTACCCACTGAGAGGACATCCTTTCCATTTCCATTTATGACCAGCTCCAGTGTATCAAACTGACTCAACTGTGAACCATGATTAATTTTTTTTCCTTCTCCATCAATTGGTGATAGGAAAATTCCCCCATGAACCCAGGGTTTTGAGTTGAAGGAGAGATGCTCAATGCAACAATAGTAGATGCCATGGGAGTTTTCACTACCTGTTGTTATGATTCACTTGTGCCTTCTGAACTTCAAATGTGCTATTTCCATCAGATAATGTATTGTTGCTTTGTCTTCTCTTACTTTATGACTGTACAAATTGATAATACCCAGTTCTTTATGGGAAGCTTTGGTTGCAATGCATAGTCATTTGTGTCTCATGGTCAGATACTTGGTCTCTATTAAAGATTAGAAACAAATCAGAGAGTACCATTGTGGTTCAGAGGTAACGAAGCTTACTAGTATCCATGAGGACATGAGTTCAATCCCTGGCCTCATTCAGTGGCTTAAGAATCTGATGTTGCCATGAGCTGTGGTATAGGTCACAGGCGCGGCTCGAATCCTGTGTTGCTGAGGCTGTGGCGTAGACCTTATTTTCATCACATTCTTTCCTGTGACTTTAGGAGATAAGGGTGGCAATCTGATTCTCAAATTTTGTTTTCAAAGGCCTCCTGGTGATGATTCGGATAATAAAATTTTTTAAATTCCTGAATGTCAGCTCATTGTCTGACTTATCTCACTGAATACTGTTGCTAGATACTATTGCTCTTTCCATCATTTCTAATCACTTTTGCTGGGCTTCCACATTTAATAAATCTGTATTTCCAGGCTATTTTAGGAAATCAGCCCAAACCAAGGAGTTTATTATATACAAATAATGTTATCCATCATGAACAAAGGCGACATTAGAGACTGGCTGTCTCTTTCTGTCTCTGATTGTTCTTCCCCAAACCCCTTGCTATACACCTGTGTTTTTCTTTACCTTACATGAACTTTGTTTCCTTGTGACTCCAGTTTGCCATTAGCTTTTTTTTTAATTAAAAAAAATGCTATCTTAAAGGTTACTTTCTATTCACAATTATTACAAAATGTTGGCTATATTCCCCACACTGTATAATCCGTCCTTGAACTTATCTTACATGCAATAATGTGTACCTCCCACTCCCTCACCCCTATGTTGCCTCCTCCCACTCTCCCTACTGGTAACCACTAATTTGATCTCTATATCTGTGAGTCTGCTTCTTTTTTGTTATATGCACTATTTTTTTTTTATTTTTAAAAATTTTTACATATAAGTGACATCATGTAGTATTTATTTTATTCTGTCTGACTTATTTTACTTTGTGTAATACCCTCCAAGTCCATCCATGTTGCTGCAAATGGCAAATTTCATTCTTTTTTATGACTGAATAGTATTCTATTGTGTGTGTATGTGTATACCACATTTTTTTTTATTCCATTCACCTGTTTATGGATGCTTAGATTGCTTCTATACCTTGGGAACTGTAAATAATGCTACTCTGAATGTTGGAGTACATGTATCTTTTCGAATTAGTGTTTTGTTTTTTTCAGATATATGCCCAGGAGTAGAATTACTGGGTCATATGGTAGTTCTATTTTTAGTTTTTGAGAAACCTTCATACTGTTTTCCATAGTGGCTGCACAAATTTACATTCCCATAAAGAGAGTACAAGGGTTCCCTTTTCTCCATATCCTTGCCAACATTTGTTATTTGTGTTCTTTTTGATGAAAGGCATTCTGACAGGTGTGAAGCGATATCTCATTGTGGTTTTGATTTGTATTTCCCTGATGATTAGTGACACTGAGCATCTTTCATGTGCCTGTTGGCTATCTGCATTTCCTCATTGGAAAAATGTCTGGTTATTTCTTCTGCCCATTTTTTAGTGAGGTTTATGTTTCTTTAGATGTGAAGGAAAGAAGTTGGACTAGATGATTTCTAATATTTATTTTATTCCTTATATTCAGACATTTAAAAAAATTTCGACAACATATCATTCTGATGAAGCCCACTTTATCATACTGTAAGCCTTTATTAGTATATTTTTCTCTCACTTTCACTACAAAATCAGCTCCTGTAGCCTGTGCCATTTCATATTTATATTTGTGTCCCTGGTCCCAAGGATGGAGCCTTTCACCTAGTAGGTATTCGAAACATTCATCAGTTGAATAAAACAACAATTGGAAATCAAATTTTAGTTTATAATTATGAAGACATTACTTCTTATTAGTCGTGGTCATATTGGATTAGAGGCTTTAAACAATTGAAAATCAAATTTTAGTTTTCAGTTTAGAGCATCAATATTAGTAGAACCAATCTAAGGCAAAATGATGAAGTAGGCCAAGTGAATTCTCAGTGATTCTATATCACTTCTAAAGATTTTTGGTGGTAAGTATATAATTCACTCACCAAAATTTTCTGAATTGATAGAAATAGAAAGACTTGAAAAAGGCAGAACTGGATAGTAAGGTTTAATGAAGTAGGATTAACAAAATAGATTTAATAAAATCTAAAATACTCTAATGATTTTGAAAAACAGGGCTTGATTTTAGTTTAGATGTCTCTGTTGTATAAGATTGAAATAATACACTTAATAAAATGTTTTCTTAGTTCTGTAGCAGTCACTGGTTTGTTTAATTCATTGCTGTTTGTTCCAGTGTCAGTGATCATCCTAAAAATATCAAACAAATTAGACACAGGATTTTCTACAATGAGAAAAAATTATAATGTACCTCTTTGCATAAAAAGGACATTGTATTTCTATTTTGAGGACAGAAAGTAACATATAGTAGCTGTCTCCAAATTCATATTTTGTGCTAATGTAATACAAACAGTAGCTATTTGTTATTACTGGCATAAATCTAATGATTGACCATCAGTTTTTGTTCTTTTAAATTTATTAATATTGAGATTCCACAGAAGTTTGAGCCTCCACAATAAAAGGATCATTTATGTTGATGTGATGTGAGCTTCCAGTTTGGCAACATGAAGCTTAATTTTACTGCTGTAAGTTTAGGATGACCACATTTTCCATAAGTTGAAATCTCCTGCTTGATTTATACTTACTTTCATTTTGAAAAGGCAATACATTTTTAATATCTGCACCCATATTTTGTTTATGCCACATATGTTCAGTCTAATAATTTATTTTGTTCCCTTTGTGCAATTTTCTTAAGAATCCTTCTGTTTTTCACTTTTAAAGCATTAGAGTTACCATGGAAATGGTGCCATTGGCATTATGGGTGGGACTTTTACACAAGTGTATCTAGTTGCACGTGTGAGCTTGTAATATTTAGGCTATGTCATTGAGTGAGAAAAATCGAGGTTGACATAGATTGTACCTTCAGTATGTGTTTTAGCACATTAGTTACAGAAAATTGTGTTTAGGTGAACTTTTGATTGAAAATTAAATGCCAAAAAATGAAAGTTAAATCTTAAAGCTCTCCTGTTAATATTGATTGGTTTATATTTTACTTTACACATATACTGTTGATAACATTATTAAAGGTGTATGATAGAATTATCTGTAGCTAAATGTGTTATCTATGTGCCTCCATTTGCAAAGTTTAAGAAAATTCAGCATCTGTGTTTTTTTTTGGTTGTGGCTTTTTTTTGGCCATGCCCCAGGAGGTGGAAATTCCCCAGGCCAAGGAGGAATGGAACTGCTTCAGTGACAATGCTGGATCTTTAATCCACTGTTCCTCAAGGGAGATCCATGTGTTTTTTGTTTTTTAATATTGGTGCTATAAAAAAATTGGGGAGTTCCCTTGGTGGCATAGCAGGTTAAGGATCTGGCATTGTCACTCCTGTAGCTCAGGTTGCAGCTGTAGTGTGGGTTTGATCCCTGGCCTAGGAACTTCCATATGCTGCAGGTGTGGCCAGAAACAAAACAAACTGAAACAAAGCTAAATGAAACATTGTTACTATGACAAATCTTTGTAAGTCACATGGCTAGGGGATATTAGAAAATTTACTTGTATTTCTAATAGATGTCTTGATGTAGAGAAAATTCTATATCATGGATAAAGAGCTTATCAATTTATTATGCAGTATTTGTTTTGGAATATAAAAATGCCAAAAGTACTTTTTATTTTTAGTACTGATTAATGTCTCTATCACCCTTAAAACTCACATCTAGAGGAGTGTTGATTTTCATAAATTGTGTCCAAAATTTCTTGAAGCATTGTCCTCTAACAATATATGCTGAAATTTTATACAGTGTTGCTTAGACAAATGCTGACATGAAAGATTTAAAAAATTAGGAGGTCCTTGATATATCATTAGAATATTTATTTAGTTGCTATTAAAATATCATATCTACACTTAAAATATAGAACAATTATACTACCCATGAGCTAGATCTAGTTCACCACCTGTTTTTATAAAGAAAGCTTTATTAGAACCTGGTCATGATCATTTATTTATATGTGTGGTATATGACTGCTCTCACACTATAATGGCAGAATTGAATAGTTGTAACAAAGACTACCTTACCCACAAAACCTAAATTATTTACTAACTGTCCCTTTACTGAAAAATCTGCCTATCTTTGATATAATACATCTTTTACTATTCTATTTCTAAAACAACAGTCAAACTAATGGAAAAAATGCAATAAAACTGACAGATGCATATGACCATGTCTAACAAGCTAAGACATATATGCATTATTATGGGAGATAATTCTTCTCCCCCAACCCAATGTTTCCTTCCATGTGGAGTGTGCTCTGTGAATGTGGCATCTGGCATCTACTCACCTCTCAATTACACTATACCAAGAGAGATGAGTAAGTTATTTGATTGTTAAGTTCAGGAGAGGAACTTAACAGGAAGAGGAAAGTCTACCAGCCCAAACTTTCCCCTGTTGCCTAGGAGCCAGGGCTTCAGAGGCCATGCTGAACTTAACTGCACAGTAGATACATCAGTTAGGCTATCCCTGCATAAGGAAGCCTGTCCTGGTACGGCACTGCTTGAGATCGGAATGCAGTATTTGGAACCCTCTAGCCCAATGACGCAAATCACATCTTCAATATCTGCCTTATTAATAATAAAGTTGATGTTTTGGTTACTCATATATTTTATTTTTTGCATGATGTATATGTATATTGATTAATACAGAAGTATAAATATGTAAAATATAAATATAATACAGAAATATAAATTTGTGACTAACTGAAGAGAGAGAAGCTCCCTCTCTATCCTTATCAACTTTACCCCCTCCAGCACAGTGAATGGCATTGCTAATTGCTCAGACATAAACTTTTTGTTCTAAAATTTACAATTAAAAGGAATAAAATAAGCTTTCCTTGTGCAAGTGTAGGAAAGTCTTCTATAGATAGTAAACATGGAAATAATGATAGAATGTCACCATTTTATAACCCCAATGCAATAATCAATTCAAGCAATAATAACGAATGGATGAAACTAATAAGTGAAAGGCTGGTGGGGGTCTTTATAATAGAAAAATTGGGAGTGCCCATTGTGGCTCAGTGGGTTAAGGACCTAACTTTGTCTTGCGAGGATGCAGGTTCAATCCCTGTCCTTGTTCAGTTGGTTAAAAATCTGGTATTGCAGCAGGCTGTAGTGTAGACCACATATGCAGCTCAGATCTGGTGTTGTCATGACTTTTGGGTAGGCCTCAGGTGCAGTTCCAATTTGACTCCTAGCCTAGGAACTTCCATATGCTATGGGTACAGCCATTAAAAGTAAATTAATTATTTAAAAATTAAAGAAAATAAAAATTAGGCAGGTACTAAACAAATCCACTGATCAATATTAGCGTAACTAAAGAGAAACAATTAGACACTATGGTGCCTGATATCACGCAACATGAGAAACATCTAACTTCTTGTTGGAAATGGTAAATGTGAGTCTAATCAAAGCTTGAGGCACTCACTTCTACCTATAGAAAATATAGGAGAAAGAAGCAACCTAAGTTTGGCACAGGGAAGGAAATAGAAAAATCCAGGATGTGAAATAGTGTATCGGACAGATCAATGATACAGGGGAAGAAAGTTAGAATATACCACTCTAGATTCAGAAAGAATTTAAGAGAAATAACCAAAAGTGATACATGGACCTATATTAGTATACATGGATCCTAAATAAACAAGGTAAATATAAGAAGAAAAATATTTTAACCTCTTCAAATTATTTTTTCTTGATATGTTTTGTGATTAAAAAATGCAATATTAAACTTACATTCTAATTGTTTTTAAGTTTAGATTAAATAGTTTTAAATATTTTCATGTTGTTGTGCAACAGATCTCTGGAATTTTTCAGCTTGTAAAACTGAAACTGCGCACCCAACTAAACACCAATTCTCTCTCCCCTCCACTTAGCCCTTTGCAACCACCTTCCTATTTTCTGTTTCTATAATTTTAGCTCCTTTAGCTACTTCATATAAATGGAATCATAAAGTATTTATCCTTTGTGACTAGCTTATTTCACTTGACATACTGTCTTGTATTTCACCATGGTCACCACATGTTACCCATGTGGCAGGATTTCCTTCTTGTTAAGATTTCATGATATTCTGTTGTACTTATATACCAAATTTTCCTTCTATATTCATCCTTTGATAGACCTTTGCATTGCTTCTACCTATTGGCTATTCTGACCATGGATGTGGAAATTCCTCTTCAAGATCCTACTTTGAATTCTTTTGAACATATAACCAGAAATGGGATTGCTGGATCATATGGTAATTCATTTTTAAGTTTTTTAGCAACCTCCATACTGTTTTCCACAGTAGCTGCACTATTTTACATTTCCATCAACAGTGCATAAGGATTCCAATTTCTTTATTCTTGCTAGCACTTGCTATTTTCTATTCTTTTGATAGTGTTCACCATAATGGGTGCAGAGTGATAATTCATCGTGGTTTTGATTTGCATTTCTATGATGATTAGTGGTGTTGGGCATCTTTCATGTGCTTGTGTGGGGAGAATGCTCATGATCTACTCTCTTAGCAAATTTCAAGTGTGCTAATATGATAATAAATCCATCATGCTGTTCATTAGCTCCTCAGAACCTAATTCATTTTATAATGGGAAGTTAGAATCTTTTAACCAAATCTCTCCATTTAACCCACTCTCAAGCCCTTGGTAACCACTATTCTGCTGTGTAATTTTAAATTTTTTATATATTCAACATATAAGTGATAGAATACAGTATTTCTCTATCTGACTTATTTCACTTAGCTTAATGATGTCCAAGTTCACCCATGTTATTGAAAATATTAAATTTCCTTCTTTTTTTATGGCTCAATGATATCCCATTGTATACACATACCATATTTTCTTTATTCATTCATTTGTTGATGGACACTTAGGTTATTTCCATGCACTGACTACTGTGAACAATATTGCAATGAACATGAGTGTGCAGATACCTCTATGAGATAGTGGTTTTGTTTCTTTTGGATATATACTCAGAAGTGGTGTTACTGTATCATTGTCTCTGTCTACAGATGATGTGATCTTATATAAAAAATCTTAAAGACTCTGGCCCCAAACCATTAGAACTAATAAATGAATTTAATAAAGTTGCAGGACACAAAATCAACATACAAAAATTGTTACATGTCCATACATTAATAATGAGCTATCTAAAAGAGAAATTGAGAAAGCAATCCCATTTGGAACAGCATCAAAATCAGTAAAACAGGCATAAATTTAATCAAGGAGGCAAAAGACTTGTAAACTTAAAACTATAAAATGTTGGTGAAATAAACTGAAGAAGACACAAATGAAAGGAAAGCTATCCAGAGTTCTTAGATTGGAAGAATTAGTATTGTTAAAATACCCATACTATTCAAATTGATCTATAGATTTAATGTAATTCCAATTAACATTCCAATGTTTTTCATAGGAATAGAATAAAACCTTAAAATTTGTATGAAACCACAAAATGCTAAATAGCCCAATCAATCTTGAGAAAGGACAAAGCTGGAAGAACCAGCTGATTCAAGCCATATTGCAAGTAGAAACACTGAACAATGGAATAAAATAGAGAGCCCAGAAACAAACCCACACATGTATGGTCAACTAATCCTTGATAAGGGCACCAGGAACACATGCTGGGGAAAGGATTGTCTATTCAATAAATAGTTCTGGGAAAACTGAATATACACCTGAAAAAGATGAAACTAGACCCCTGTCTTACACCATAAAGAAAAACAACTCAAAATGGATTAAATGCTTTAACTTAACGCTTTAAATCATAAAATTCCCAGAAGAAAACATAAGGGTAAGCTCCTTCACATTGATCTTGGCAGTAATTTTTGGATTTGACACTAAAAAGCAAAGGAAACAAAAGCAAAAACAAGCTTCTGCACAACAAAGGAAACAATCAACAAAATGAAAAAGCAACCTAACAAAAGAAAATATCTGCTAGCCATGTATATAAAAGGTAAGCCATGTAGAGGCTAATATCTAAAATATACAAGGAATTCATACAACTCAGTAGTAAAAAACAAAAATATTCTGATTAAACAATGGGCAACGGACTCGAGCAGATATTTCTAAAAAGTACATTAAATGATCCTCGACATTACTAATCATGAAGGAAATTCAGATAAAAACCACCTTGAGATATCAGCTCACACATATTAGGATGTCTGTTACCAAAAAGACAAGAGTTAACAGATGTTGAAGGTTTAGAGAAAATGAAATCCTTGTACACTATTGGTATAAGTACTATGGAAAACAGTATTCAGGTTCCTCAAAAACTGAAAATAAGTCTACGACATATTTCAAAATAATTTTTCATATGGCAGAAGGTAAGTATGGTTTCTTATTTTTTTGATGTAAATACCAAATTGTTCCAGAAAAAAAATTTTAAAGATATTCTCTCTCTCATTGAATTACTCAAGAAACTTTCTTAAAAAGAAAATCAATTGCCAATATATCTGTGTCTGTGGGTGTATTTCTGGACTTGATTCTTGATTCTGTTCTACTAATCTATATGTCGATCTTTATTCAAATACTGCCTGGTCTTTTTTTTTTTTTTTTGGTCTTTTTGTCTTTTTGTCTTTTCTAGGGCTGCACCCACGGCATAAGGAGGTTCCCAGGCTAGGGGGTCTAATTGGAGCTATAGCTGCTGGTCTACGCCAGAGCCACAGCAATGAGGGACTCGGGCCTCATCTGTGACCTACACTACAGCTTATAGCAACGCTGGATCCTTAAGCCACTGAGTAAGGCCAGTGATCTAACCCGCAACCTCATGGTTCCTAGTCGGATTTGTTAACCACTGAGCCACAATGGGAACTCCTGCCTGGTCTTGATGATACATATTTATAATGTCTTCAAATCAGTTAGTGAGAATCTTTAAACTTTGATCTTTTAGAAAATTATTTTGTGTTTTTGCATTTTCTTATGAAATGTAAATGTTTGCCAATTCATTTCTACCAAAAAAAAAGGCTTGCTGAAATTTCATTTTATACTTTGAGATAATTTTAGAGTTATAGAAACATTGTAAAAATAGTGCAGAAAGTTCTCTTATACCCTTCATTTAGAGTTCTATTGTGTTATCATCTTATATAATCACAGAATAATTGTCAAAACTAAGAAACTAATCTTGATACAATACTATCAACTAAATTACAGAATAATTTTGGATTTCACCAGTGCTTCTACTAATGTGCTTTTCTCTTCTAGCTGCAAATCTGGATTCCATGTATATATACAATTCAGCAATAATGCATCTTGGTATTTAACCTAAAATAGTTGAAATTTATGTCCACACAAAAACCTGGACACAGATGTTTATAGCAATGTTATTAATAATTGTCAAAATTTATTAAATCATTTATTTAAATCATTATAGTATTCATGTAGTTTGCTCAAGTTATTCCAATGTAACTCTGAGAAACACATATTGGCTGCTATTCATTTCAATTGATTTCAGATTTTTTTTTTTGGCACCTTTTTCCTTTTGGTACCAGTAATTATTTAGGCCATTTTTTTTATTTTTATTTTTTCCATTATAGTTGGTTTACAGTGTTCTTTCAGTTTCTACTGTACAGCAAAGCAACCCAGTCATACATATATATATATTCTTTTTCTCACATTATCCTCCATGATGTTCCATCACAAGTGACTAGATGGCCTGACCAAGGAGGTGAAATACTTATAAGCTGAGAACTATAAAACATTCATCAAGGAAATTAAAGAGGATTCAAAGAAATGGAAAGATATTCCATTTTCCTGGGGTGGAAGAATTAATATAGTAAAAATGGCCATTCTACCCAAAGCAATCTATAGATTCAATGCAATCCCTATCAAATTACCCATGATATTTTTCACAGAACTACAACGAACAATCCAAAAATTTATATGGAACCATAAAAGACACAGAATTGCCACAGCAATCCTGAGAGGGAAAAAACAAAACAAACAAAAACAAAACAAAACAAAAAACAAGCATAAGGGATAATTCTCCCAGACTTAAGACAATATTACAAAGCTACAGTAATCAAGACACTGTGGTACTGGTACCAAAACAGACATAAAGACCAATGGAACAGAATAGAGAACCTGGAAATAAACCCAGACACCTATGGTCAATTAATCTTCAACAAAGGAGGCATGATTATAAAATGGGAAAGTCTTTTCAGCAAGTGGTGCTGGGAAAATTGGACTGCACGTAATACAATGAAATTGGAACACACCCTCACACCAAGCACAAAAATAAAGTCAAAATGGCTTAAAGACCTAAAAAGACAAGACTTCATCAAACTCCTAGAAGAGAACACAGGCAAAAACCTTCTCTGACATCCACTGTACAGATGGTTTTTTTAGGTCAGTCTCCCAAGGCAGTAGAAATAAAAGCAAAAATAAACCAATGGGACCTAATCAAACTGACACACTTTTGCACAGCAAAGAAAACCCTAAAAACAAGAAACAAAAAACAAAAAAAAGACAACCTACAGAATGGGAGAAAATAGTTTCAAACAATGTAACTTACAAGGGCTTAATCTCTAAAATATACAAACAACTTATACAACTCAAAAGCAAAAAAAGTCAACAACCTGATTAAAAAATGGGCAAAGGATCTAAATAGACATTTCTCCAAAGAAGATGGGTGGGGCCAGATTTTCCCAGCATGGCCACCTCCAGAGAAATGCTCGCTCATGAATATTCCTGAGAGCTTTGCCTCTAGAGTCCTTCCCCCACAATGAGCCATAGTCACCCCCTGTTTTCCCAGGAAATCTTCTGAGAACTGCAGTCATGTCTGACCCAGATTCCTGTGGAGACTTTGCTTTGCCCTGGGACCCAGTACATATGAAAATCTGTGTGCGCCTTTCAAGAATGGGGTCTCCATTTC
This sequence comes from Phacochoerus africanus, assembly GCF_016906955.1. Taxonomy (NCBI): domain Eukaryota; kingdom Metazoa; phylum Chordata; class Mammalia; order Artiodactyla; family Suidae; genus Phacochoerus; species Phacochoerus africanus. The sequence goes on along the minus strand of NC_062546.1, from coordinate 168,209,866 downwards.
CCCCAGTTCCGTGGAGCTCCTGTGCACGAGCCCCACTGGCCTTCAATGCCAGATGCCGCAGGGGCTCTTTCTCCTAGGGCCAGATCTCTAGGCGTGGGGATTTGCCATAGGGCTCAGAACGCTCATTGCTGTAGGTTGTTGAATCTTTAGGAATAATATCTATAAGGCTTTGGACTATGGTTTGAAGACAATGAAAAAAGGGAATTGAGCTCTCCCCTGGAGCAGCTCATTGATGGCAAGGCCAACATGGCAGAAGCTAATGGCAGCAAAGATGAGAGGTATAAGGCTGTGGAGGAAGGTCTGGAGGAGGACAACAGTGAAAAGAGAAAAACCTCAGCTCTTTGGTTGTAAAGAGATGTCATGAAGTTATGTGCCGCTCACCTCCCAACTGAATCAGAGGCACCAAATCATTATCAGGCAGTATGTCAGACCTTGTTTGCAGAGAAAATAGAGCTGCATACATTTCTGGCTAAAAAGTGCAAAAGAGAATATGAAGAATATTCAAGAAATGGAGAAGATCGATGAATCTAACACAGACCGGGAGGAGCTGAAAAATGCCGACTGGGCTTCATCCTGGGTGCAGGTGATGAGGGATCTGCATAATGGAGAAGGTCCAAGAGCGGCAGTACAACCCTCTGCCCATTGAGTATCAGCTTACCCCTTACGAAATGCTAGTGGATGACATCAGATCCAAAAGATACACCTTGTGAAAAGTGATGGTGAATGGTAATATTCCTCCTCAATTACAAAAAAAGTGCTCATGAAATCATGAGATCATCAGATCAAAACCTCCTCTGAATGCAGCCTCAGCCAGAAAACTGAAACCTACCCCACCGTGGCCTTGGAGCCTCCATGAAAGGATACTGGAGGAAATCAAGGCAGAGAGAAAGCTGCAGTCCGTCTCACCAGCAGATGTACAGTTAGATATTACTACCCCTGAATCTCTGAAGAGTGCTGTGGAGTCATCGATGGTGAATGGAGGGCACAATCAAAAGAAATTGGGCCCATTGCCCCACAGCAGGTGCCTGTGCAGCAGAGAAAACTCCTCAAAACACCGACTCTGGCCGAGCCTTTCTAGAGGCTGTGTTCTAGAGGAAGGACCCTCCAAAGTTCCTGCCCATATCCTCCACACCCCAGCCAGAGAGACAGCAGCCACTCCAGAGAGGACACTCCTTTGAAAAGGAGACACCCATCAAGTGAGGCAGTTCCTGCCCCCATCCAGGTGGAGCTCCTGGTTGCTTGAGGAGTTCTGCTTCCCAGTGGAGTACCTGGCACTGACTGTGGAGGAGGTGATGCATATCCATCAGGTCCTGGTGAAGGCAGAGCTGGAAAAATACCAGCAGTATAAAGATTTCTACACTGCTTTGAAAAAAAGGAAAGCTCTGCTTTTGTTGTCCAACCAGGAGATTTTCCTTCTTCACCTGGTCTTATACCTGTCAGTTCTGTAAGAGGCCGGTTTGTTCACAGTGTTGCAAGAAGATGCAGCTGCCCTCCAAGCCATACTCCACCCTTCCTATCTTTTCATTGGGACCTTCTGCCTTGCACAGAGGGAAAGTTGTTTGAGGCCAGAAAAGCCCTCCACTGGCCACCATCAACAACTTTGGAGCATTGCCAGATTGTCTTCAAAATCCAAGTCTGTGGACAAATCAGATGAAGACCTAGTTTCCCAAAGAGCTGATGGAGGACTTGAGTGCCGTGGAGGTGTGTGTAGACTGTGAAAAATTCATTTTGGAGATTGTCAGTTCAAGCTGGCATAGCCTCGTGTTGGCCAACAGTAAAGCCTGATTGAAAAGGAAAACCCAATCTTTCTCCATGGCTTTTGTAGGCCCCTTGGAGTATTGGTCCCCAGAAAGGACCATCAGCAAGGTCTGAGCACTGCCCTGTGCTTGACGGCCTTGGCGGAGGACACTAGCTGGCCCAGCTCAGCCTTGGGCTTGAGGTTGCATCAGGGCAGGTTTTTGCTGCATCACCTTATTCCACAGACTGAGTACTGTGTTCACCTCAATGACACATAACAGGCTAGCCAGTGGCTCGTCCACTCTGAGAGAGGACAGTGGTTTGAAACTTGCTTTTGTGTGTGTGTGTGTGTGTGTGTATTTGGAGGCAAAATATTTTTGCTTAGTTCAGTTCTTTACTGCTCCTCACATAGTTGTCTAAGGCTGAAAACATCTCAGTGCAAACTGGGTCTAAGGTGGGCACAGCCAGGACCATGGTCCTTGCTGATGTGCACAGCACTGCCCCTGTCCCAGCACAGAACCCACAGTGTTTGTTCTGACTCTCAGGCTGACTGTGGGGGACTGTTCTCTGGGGTAAGGGCCTCACCTGTGCAGGACATCGATGCCGCTCTGCTCCAGGTGAGTGGCCATGTCCTCTGGGCTGCTGGCTCTGCTCTGAGCAGTGACAGCTCCTCTGTTCTTGTCTTGAATGTATCATGGTTATCAGTTGTTTCATAATGGTGATCTCAAATGTAAAGTTTTGTGGCATTTTGGGACAAAGAAAGACTAGAATTTGTCCAGGGGTTGAGCATTTTGGCCAGCTGTGACAAGGCTATGACCATGAAGGCTGCCCTTGTGGGCCACACTGCAGGGAGTGAGCTGGCACCCCACATTCCCAACCGTGGTGTCATAACTTTATAGCCTCGCCATCATGACTAAATTAAGCCACAATTTGGTACCTAAGGTCTCAAACTGAAATTTATTTTTTATAAATGAATTCTAAATGAAAAAAAGAGACATTTCTCCAAAGAAGATATACCAATGTCAACAGGCACATGAAAAAATGCTCAACATCACTGATTATTAGGGAAATGTAAATCAAAACTCTTATGAGGTACCACCTCACACCTGTGGCCATCATTAAGAAGTCAACAAATAACAAATGCTGGTGAGGGTGTGGAGAAAAGGATACTCTTGTTCACTGTTGGTGGGCATGTAAATTGGTACAACCACTATGGAAAACAGTATGGAGATTCCTCAAAAAACTAAATATAGAACTACCACATGACCCAGCATTCCCACTCTTGGGCATATATCCAGATAAAACTTTCCTTGAAAAAGACACGTTATGTTCACTATCCACAATAGCCAAGATAAGGAAACAACCTAGATGTCCATTGACAGATGACTGGATTATGAAGGTGTGGTGTATAAACACAGTGGATTACTCTCAGCCATAAAAAGAACAAAATAATGTTATCTGCAGCAACATGGATGGAACTAGAGATTCTCATACTAAGTGAAGTAAGTCAGAAAGAGAAAACCAAATATCGTATGATATCACTTATACCCGGAATCTAATATATGGCATAAATGGATCTTCCCACAGAATAGAAACTCATGAACTTGGAGAACAGATGTGTTGTTGCTGAGTGGGAGGGGAAGGGAGTGGGATGATCTTGGAGTATGAGATTAATAGATGCAAACTACTGCATTTGGAGTGGATAAACAATGAGATCCTACTGCATAGCACAGGGAACTATATCTAGTCACTTGTAATGGAACATGATGGAGGATAATGTGAGGAAAAGTATATATACATATATTCAATATATACTATATATATGTATTCAATATTATATATGTATTCCAGGCTATTTTAAAATTGGCTTTCAAGCCTTGGAGTCAACCAGCTATCCAAGAATCCCTGGTTCATTTTATGGATAATTTAGGAAAAGGATCAAATGGCAGATTAGAATGACCCTGAAAGAATCTCTTCCATAATTCCAAGGGGACATCATAATTAAAACTACTTACAGAGCAACTTTCTCTAAGAATTACCTGAAGACTAGCAAAAAAGATTTTCCACACCTAGAGATATAAAGAATGAGCAAAAACAAGACTAGCAATTGTGGCAGAGATAAGGTCTAATCAGGGCCCACACTTGAGTTGATGACACAAACAGGAGGGATATCACAATCTCAGAGGTTCTCCCCAAGGATCAAGGAATATAAGCCCCACAAGAGATCCCGCATTAGGAATTTAAGCCCCCGGAATATCTGGCTTTGCAAGGCAGTGGGTCTTAGATTTGAGAGAACCAAAGGCTGTAGGAAACAGATTTCACTCCTAAAGGATGTGTGTGAATTGCACATACTCTGAGTCTCAACACAGTGGCAGTATTTTGAATTGCACCTGCGTCAGACCTACTTGCTAATCTTGCAGAATATCTCAGAGAGGCAGGAGGCACCTGGGAGTCTCCCTGGAAATAGAGATGCTGGCAGATGCCTTTTTTTTTTAATTCATTCTACTTCACTGACTCCTGTGCTGGCACACACTATTTTGGAATCCCTCTTCTAGCTTATTAATACTTTAGGTTTGCCCCATCAGCAAGCATACCTAAAGCAGTTACAGGCTGTGAGCCACAAAGAAAATCCAGCAACAGTTACATGCTATCAAGCATCACAATCAGCCATACTAGGGACCTGTCCCACACAACAATGCCCCTATATAAACTGCAGGAGGCAGGTCTTTGCAGCCAGCTGGGAACAGTCCCACCTACAAGCACACCCATAGGGGTTGGCCCCACCATATCAGGTGGGCAGACACATCTCATATAGAGAACACCTCTAGAGAATGTAGTTCTGGTGGCAAGAGAGTAGTGTGCTGCTGAGCCCCATAGGAAGTATTATAGGTAAGGCCACTTCTTGAAGACCATAAGATCTAAAAAACCTACCCTAATTTGTAGAAATAAATACAGAGAATTAAGCAAAATGAGACAGAGCATGTTTTAAATGAAGAACAAAGTAAACCTGAGGAAAAAAGGACCTTAAAAAAGAGAGAGAAGCAATATACCCAATAAAAAATTCAAGTTAATGATTATAAAGATTCTGACTGAACTTGAAAGAACAATGGGTATACATAGTGAGAATATCAACAGAGTTAGAAAATATAAAAAAACTAATCAGAGCTGAAGAATACAATAACTGAAAATTTAAAAATACAAGGAATCAACAGTAGAATAGATCATACAAAAAATCATATCAGTGATCTGGAAGAGAGAATCATTGAATCTGAACAGAAAAAAAAAACCTAAAGAAATGAAGATGGTTTAAGAGACCTCTGAGCAATGTAGAACATCCTACAATTTGCATTATAGGAGTTCCAGAAGGAAAAGGGAATTAGAAAAGCAGCAAATTTGAAGAAATAATAGTTGAAAACTCCTCTAACCTGGAACATAGAAATCCTGGTCCAGCAACCATAGAGAGTCCCAAGTAAGATGAATCAAAAGAAGTCCACACCATGATATGTTATAATAAAAATGGCAAAAATTAATGATAAAGAGAGAATCTTAAAAACAGCAAGAGAAAAGCAGCTAGTTGTATTCAAGGAAATCTCAGAAGACAACCAGCTCACTTCAGCAGAAATTTTGTGGGCCAGAAGTGAGAGTCATTGTATGTTCACAGTGTTGGATGGAAAAACAAACTACAACAAAGAATACTTTACACCACAAGGTTGTCATTCAGAATTGAAGAAGAAATAAAGAATTTTACAAACAAGCAAAATCTAAAAGTTATTCACTAGTAAACTAGACTTACAAAAAATGTTAAAGGGACTTCTATAGGTGGAAAAGAAAAGGCAATAACATGAAATAAAAAAAATTGTTGAAAGAACAATGTCACTAGTATGGGCAGGCATACAGTAAATGTAGTGGATCAATCACTTAAAAATCTAGTGGGAAGATTTAAAGACAAAAATATTAAAATCACATATATCCATAGTATATAGTTAAGGAATTATGAAATAAAAAGATGTAAAATGTGACATCAAAACCATAAAACTTGGGGGGGGGCAGTAAAAACATAGGACTGTTAGAATGCATTTGAATTTGAGATTATTAATTTAAAATAATCATGTACATACATATATATATGAACTATACATAGGGTTATATATGAATCTTATGGTAAACTAAAACCAAAAACCTATAAAAGATAAACAAAAGAGAAAGGAATACAAACATAGCAGTAAAAATAGTCATCAAATCACAAGGGAATACAGCAAGAGCAGAAAGTAACATAGAAGAATTATAAAAACAACAAGAAAAAAGTGGTAATAAGTACATATCTATTCATAATTATTTTAAATGTAACTGAAATAATGCTCTAATCAAAAGGCAGAGTGGCTGAATGGATAAAAATAATTAAGACTGTACTTGCCTACAAGAGATTTACTTCAGATCTAAAGACACACAGACTGAAACAGAGCAGATGGAAAGAGGTAATCCGTGAAAATGGAAATGAAAAGAAAGCTGAGGTAGCAATTCTTAGATAAAATAAGCTTTGAAACAGACTAAAACAAGAGACAAGGAAGGATATCACGGAATGATAACAGGACCTATCTCTCAGGACAACATAACACTTGTAAATTTATGCACACCCATAATAGGAGCACCTACATACATAAAGCAAATATAAGCAAACATAAATAAAGATATTTAAAGTAATACAAGAGTAACCGGGTCTTTTAACACTTCACTTACCTCCAAGGATCACTTATCCAACAGAAAATCAATAAGGAAACATTGGCTTTAAACAGCACTTTAGAACAGATGAACCTGATGTATATACACAGAACATTCCATCCAAAAATAGCATGAGACATATTCTTTTCAAGAACACATGGAACATTCTTTAGGATATATAGCATTCCAGGCCATTAAACAAGTTTCAGTTAATTTAATAAGATTGAAATCATAGCAGGCATTTTTTTTCTGACTGTGATGGTATGAAACTAGAAATCAACTACAAGAAAAAAAAAACTGGAAAAAAACCACAAACATGGGGAGGATAAATAGTATGTTACTTAGCCATTAATCTTATTGAAGGAATCAGAGAGGAAATAAAAAATACCTGGAGAGAAATGAAAATGGAAATACAAATTTTCAAAATCTGTGGAACACAGCAAAAGCATTTCTAAGAAGGATGTATATAGATGTTTATAGCAATATAGGACTATTTCAGGAAATAAAAGTCTCAATCTTACCTTACACCTAAAGTAACTAGAAAAAGAACTAGCAAAACACAAAGTTAGTTGAAGGAAAGAAATAAAATGGAGACAAAAATAAAAAAGATCAATGAAATTGAGTTTGTTCTTTGAGAAGACAATGAAATTCATAAGACTTTACCCAGAATCATTGAATAAAAGAGAAGGCTCAAATAAAATCAATAATGAAATAGGCGACCTATAACCAACAAAACAGAAATAAAAAGGATCATAAGATATGCTAACATATAGAGTTAATACCTGTCCTTCTCAAACTATTGCAAAGGAAGGAATGTTTCTGAACTCATTAGATGAGGGCAGCACAACCCTGACACCAAAACCATACAAATGTAACACAGGTAAAAAAGAAAATTAGAGGCAAATATCACTGATATGCAAAAATTTTCAACAAATATTAGCAAATTAAATTCAACAATACATTAAAAGAATCATACCGTGTAATCACAAATGGGATTTACTGCAGGGATGCGAGGCTGGTTCAATTCGCAAATCAATGTAATATACCACATTATCAAAATGAACAATAAAAAGCAAATGAACACCTCAGAAAAATTTTGATGGAATTTTTCATTAATTTATGGCTAAATCTCTTGAAAAAGTGGGTATAGAGGGAACATATCACAACAGAATAAGGGCCATGTATGACAACCCACATCCAACATCATATTCAGTGGTGAAAAGCTGAAAGCATTTCCTCTAATATCAGGAAGAAAACAAGGATGCCCTTTTCATTCAACATACTATCAACATACTCTTGCTGCTTTTGTTCAACATAGCTTTGAATGTCCTAGCCAGAGCAATCAGACAAGAAAAAGAAATAAAAGTCCAAATTTAAATGGAAGAATTAAAACTCATTGTTTACAGATGACATGATACTATACATAGCAAAATCTAAAGACTCCACCAGAAAATTACTATAAGTGAATTCAGTATAATTTCAGGATACCTAATTAATAAACAAAAATCTGTTACACATCTATATACTAGTAATGAAATATAAGAAATAAATTGAGAAGAAACATTTACAATTGCATCAAAAAGAATAAAATATCTAGAAATAAATGTAACTAAGGAGGTGAAAGACCTGTACTCTAAAAATTTTAAGACATGATGAAAAGTTGAAGATGACACAACAAATGGAAACATACAATCTGCTCATGGGTCTAAAGAATTAATATTGTTAAAATATCCAGGCCACTAAGCAATGTATGGATTAAATGAAATCCTTATCAAAATACCAAGGCCATTTTTCACAGAACCAGAACAAATAATCCTAAAATTTGTATGAAAAAAAAAACCCTTGAGAATGAAGAACAAATCTGGAAGTTTCACACACTGATTTCAAACTATACTACAAAACTATAGTAATTTAAAAAGTATGATAGTGGCACAAAAACAGATACATTGATCAATGGACAGAGAGCCCAGAAAGAAACACACGTACACATATGGTAAGTACATTTACACCAAAGGAAACTAGAATATACAATGGGAAAAGGACAATATCTTCAATAAATGAGTTTTGGGGCAACAGGACAGCTACATGCAAAAGAATGATACTGGACCACTATCTCACACCATATGCAAAAATAAACTCAAAATAGATTAAAGATTTAAAAGTTAATACTTGAAACCATAAAATTCCTATGTATATTATCTGTTTCCTATGGTAAGGGAAACAAAAGCAAAAATAAACAATTGGGGGTATATCAAACTAATTAGCTTCTGCGCATTAAACCATCAACAAAATGAAAAGACAGCCCACTGAGAAAAGATATTTGCACACTATGTAGTCAATATGATGTTTAGTATCAAAAATATGTAAGGAACTCATACAATTCATCTTAAAAATATATCTGATTAAAAAAATGCAAGAAGAAGAACTGAACAGGCATTTTTTGATAAAAGACATACAGATGGCCAATGGATACATGAAAAGTTGCTCACATTAATAATCATCAGGGAAATGCAAATCAAAATCTCTAAAATATCACTTTACCCCTACCAGAGTGGTTATTATAAAAAACAGGGAGTTCCCATCCTGGCTCAGCAGAAAACAAATCTGACTAGCATCCATGAGGATGCAGATTTGATCCCTGGCCTCACTCAGTGGGTAAAGGATCTGGTGCTGTGGTGTAGGTCGTAGATGCAGCTCAGATCTGATGTTGCTGTGGCTGGGAACCTCCATATGCCATGGGGGCAACCCTAAAAATCAAAAAAAGAAAAAGACAAGACAACAAATAATTTTTTGTGAGGATTAGAGAAGAGGGAGCCATTGTGCATTGTTGGTTGGTCATTTTGGAAAACTATGGAGTTTTCCAAAACTATGGAAAATTAAAAATATAATTATTATAAAATCTAGCAAATTCACTTCTGGGTTTTTACCAGAAGAATATAAAAACGCTAATAGAAGACATATGTGCACACTGATATTCATAGAAGCATCGTTTACAATGGCCAAGATAGGGAAGCAACATAAGTGTCCATCAACAGATGAATGGATAAAGAAGATGCAGTATAAATCTACAATGGACTATTACTCAGCCATAAAAAATGAGTTAGCTTGTCAAAGAGAGGTAGAAGATTTGAGATTATTCTAGGCAAAGGAATAAATATGTAATAAATAAGCCAGGCTTCCCTTCATGAATAGGCAATGTATAAAAAGTTTGAAGTGATCAGTACATAAATTAGAACTAGATTATGGAAATCCTTGTAAACCAAGGAAAGAATATTGACTATTATCCTAAAAGAAATAGGTTGCCAATGAAATATTTTAAACCAGAGAAATCAAGTATATTTGCATTTTAGACAGATTTCCCTGGATTTAGGAAGGAAAATGATTGATGAAAGGCAAGATGATAGATACTGTAGTTATAAGGTTGTTGAAGTAGTCAAGGGGATATATTTCAATAACTTGGCCTATATTGATTGTGGTCTAGATGGAAATCATCAGATTTGAGAGAGATTTAAGAAGGAGAGTTTAATATCACAGATGCATAAGACATAATGAATGTTTAAGAATGACTTTTTGTTTGGACAACTGGATAGAGTTAGTACTATTCACTGACATAGAGAACCTAAGAAAAGCAGTAGGCTTAGTAGGTTAATGCAGAGTGATATCACATGAAAAGTCTGAGTTGCCTTGAGATATCAAAGTTGAGATATTCAGAAGTTGGACATGATGGGCTGGCACTTGAATATAATAACCTGGTTTGGAGACATAGACTTGGTAATCATTTGTTTGAAGATTGCAGTTGAAGCAATAATATTGTTCAGAGATGTGGTGCACATTATGGATCCAAGATTAGAATCCCAAGGTATATCAACATTTAAAAAACAAGAAAAGAGTCCACAAGGGCTCCTCCAAGGAGAAAATATCTTTCAAGACAAGAGGAAGGAATGAGATCTTTGGTTGCTAGGATAGTACTGGGAATACTGGTGGAGAGAGTTTGGGTCAGGGCTGGAGATAACATGGGTAGATTTCAGGCATGGACTAGATGTCAGTTGGAATAAAATATGCCAATATCCTAATAATTGAATGGCTGAACCAAGAGTCTAATACCTTAAATTTGACACCATTGACATGAACAAAAACTGCTGTTTTAACGTGGTATATTATGTTCCATGGGTAAAATTGGTCCTATTGAATACATTGATGAACATTACATGGCTTTATTACAATTTTAAGCATACTTTTTTATGAATGATTGAGTGAAAATAGTGTTTATAAAGGTAAATAAATTTATTGACAAAATATTTTTAAGGTTTTTTTAAAGTTTGTTCATGTGTTAGTATCAGTACTTTCTTTTCGGTTGAGTAATATTTCAGTGTATGGATATATCACACTTTGTTTATCTGTCAACTCTTGATGGTTATTTGGGTCCTTTTGGCTATTTGAATAGTGCTAAGAACATTTTTGCACAAATTTTTATTTGAACACCTCTTTTTAATTATTTTGAGTGTGTACCTAGGAATGAAATAACTGAGTCACATAGTAATTCTGTTTATTTTGTTGAGGAAATACCACCATATTGTTTTTCACAGTGACTGTATCATTTTATATTCCCATCAGCAAAGTGTGAGGGTGCCAATTTCCTCACATCTTTGTTAACACTTGTTACTCTTATTTTTTTCTTTTCTTTTTTTATTATAGACATTCTGGTGGGTAGGATGTGATACTTTGTTGTGGGTTTTGAATTTCCCTAGTGAAAAATGATGTACACTATCACTTTGTGAACTCATCTATCATTTATATATTTTCTTTGGTAAAATAGCTATTTAAGGCCTTTGTCAATTTCAAAATTGGTCTGCTTGGTTTTTTGGGGATTTCTGGGGTTTTTTTTGAGTTGTATCATTTAAAAATTTTAGCATTTATTGATGTGTGTGTTTTATGCCCTACTAAATTGTCTTCTCTGGAGAAGTTTCCATATTACTTGAGAAGAATGTATATTCTGTTGTTGGATAGAGTGTTCTATAAAGGTGTGTAAGGTCTAATTGACTTTTGTACAAGTCTTTTATTTTCTTGTTGATATTCTGTCTGGTTACTCTATTCATTGTTGAAAGAAAGGTTTTGAAGTGTACAATCATTATTTTTGAATTGTTTATTTCTTCCTTTATTTTTTATCAGTTTTTGCTATTTTAATGCTCTGTTATTAGGTGACTATATAATTTTTATATACTATTATGAATTGACTCTATAAATTTTTTTAACCTCTAGTAACATATTTTGTTTTAAAATCTTGTGTCTAATATCAGTACCGTCACTTCAGCTTTTGTGTGCATGTCATGTCTCTTTGATCATTTTACTTTCATCCTATTTGTGGCTTTGAATCTAAACTGTATTTCCTATGTACAGAATATAGTTTTATTATGTATTTTTAAAATCCAGCCTACCAATCTTTGCTTTTTCATTGGATTGTATAATCTATTTATATTTATGTTACTCTTGATAGAGATAGATTTATGTCTGCCATTTTACTTTTTTAAATTACTCACTGAATTTTATTACATTTATAGTTGTACAATGACCATCACAACCAAATTTTATAGGATTTCTATCCCGAAACCTCAGTGCATCCCCCTACCTCCCAACCTGTCTCATTTGGAAACCCTAAGTTTTTCAAAGTCTGTGAGTCTGTACCTGTTCTGCAAAGAAGTTCGTTGTGTCCTTTTTTTAGATTCCACATGTAAGTGATAGCGTTTGATGTTGGTGTCTCACTGTCTGACTGACTTCACTTAGCATGATAATTTCTAGGTCCATCTATGTTGCTGCAAATGCTGTTATTTCTTTCCTTTTAATGGCTGAGTAATATTCCATTGTGTATATGTACCACATCTTCTTGATCCACTCCTCTGTCAATGGACATTTAGGTTGTTTCCATGTCTTGACTGCCATTTTACTTTTTGTTTTCTCTATGTAGAATATCTTTTTTTTCCTTGTTCCTCCTTTGCTGTTTTCTTTTACATTAATTATTTTCTAATATGACATTTTATTAAAAAATTTTACTATATATTTTGGATCATTTCTTTAGTAGTTGTTCTAATACTATATACATCTTAACTTATGAGAATTAGCTTTACATTTTTGATGTGTTTAAGTGCAACAAACAATTATGGATAATAAGAGTATGTTGGTTAAGCATTATATGAGAGCAGTGATTTTCAATTTATCAACCTTGTGAATAGGAGATGAGGATGGAAGAAACTATATATTTTGACTCTATTATAGCTTGCATAATTTTCAACTTTTAATAGGCCCATGTAATATGCTGTCCATTCAACAGAAAAAAATTCAGGGCTCAGTGAGGTTAGGTAATTTATCCAAATTAACATAACAAATAACATATAAAACCAAGCTTGAGACTGCTTGATACAAAACTCTATGAACTTTTTTCGAAAATAACATGAAATTCAGAAGAAAGAAAATATAAATATTTTAAAGTTTTAATTTTGAGGTAATTTTAGATTTATAGGAAAGTTGCAAAAAAAGAAAACTAAAGTTTCCATATACCCTCCCTCTTGAGACATAAGTCCTAAGCTAATGCATAAAGTCCTTTTCCAAATGCTTACTAAAATTACTTAAATAATAATGAAATTGTTAACTAAGTAAATAAAATTTAAATTAATTGAGGTCAAAATCAAGAGGGGGCAATCTACAGTAGTAAGAAATAGAGTTATCTCAAAATAAGAGAGGGGTTGAAGCTGAACAATTCACAGGAGTAATAGGAACTAAATATAAGGAAGTTTATGGACTTCAGTTTTAATTCCTATTCAGGTAGAGCAGTATAGGCTATAGACCCTTGAGCTAAGGCTGTAATTAGGAAGGACTTCCTGCCAGTGAACTAGGACTAGAAAATTCTCTATTGCAGGTCTTTGGAGGTAGTAAGGTACCTCCAAAGGTTGTGAGAAAGCTTACTGTTCATCTAGGACTTTGGATAAAAGGAAATCATCCACTAGAAACTAGAACCCCAAGTCAGTTTTATCAATAAACAGCAGGTCCTAGATGAAGTATGTACTCAATATTTGCTGAATATTTAAGCATTTTACAAAGGGACATTTCTCTCCCCACTTCCCTAAGACTCCTGTGAATGCACATTAGCGCTGAAGCAATACATGTCATTTATAATATGCACCAGTGAGGCATCAAGGCATCTGCTTCCCAAGTAAAGTCACACTCAGATTTTATTTTGCCACCGTGTAAGGTGTTGTGTGAGTCATTTCAAAGAACATGATGCTGCTGAGTGGCATTCAGGAGGCTAAGACCTGGCAGTCGCTGGCAGAAAGGCTCTGGTGCTCCCTGGCTTGGCTGGCATCTCAGTGCACATGATTTCCCAGCAGATGAGATGTCAGAATCTGTGGACACACGGAGGGAGGAGCAGGTGTTGACCTCTGATCCACAGCCTTCTGGCACATTTCCTTTTTTTTTCCCCCTTCCATTGAAAAATCATTTATAGTAAATTGTTAACGTTCTCTTCATTCCATCTTGTCCCTAATGCCACCTGCCATTAGCCAGTGCTTTACATGATGCCATAAAGACAGTTCTCTCCTGAGACAAAAATGGAAATCTTACCTTTAAAGCTTGCTTTATTTTTCTCTCCTTGTATTTCAGGTTAGAGCATGAAAACTTCCAGCAGCTTTATTATATTGACAGCAGAGAGAGATGCATTTATCTTATTGTGGCAGAAAAAACCTAGAACTTTAGATGGAAGAAATCAGCTTTCTGTTAGTCTCAGAAGCTGATGGACCTGAGTTTTATTGGTAGCTGTGTAACTTTAGGCAAATTGCTAAGCATCTCTGAACATCACCTATTCTCTCATCTGAAAAATAAGAATAATAGTGCCATCCTAATAGGGTTGACTGTTAATATTACATATGAAATAATAATAATAATACAATGTATAATGTCATATATAACATATAATTTTTATTAAAGTAAATCCTTAAAATACCTGTTCTTCCTAATAGTTGCCTTTTTCCTTTTCTTCCACCTAATTATCTTCATTAGTTCTATAACCAGATTTGATGTCACTCCTTTTATTTATTTTGCATAGTATGTTTCCAGTGATCTTCTGGAGATAAAGAAGATGGGGAGTAGATTTTATTGTTTTTGCATTTGTTTTTTGGTCTCTGAGTTGAAGTTTTTCCCTTTGTGCTCCTCAGTGAGGATATGATATGAGAAGTGGACACCCATTCACTACCCGTTATAGTTATTATACACCCCACTTTTCCCTAAAACAAATCCTCTGCTCCCAGATGAGGGTTAATTCCAGTTACAATGACTATATAGCAAATCATTCTAAACTTGAGTGTCTTAAGACTTCGGCAATATTTACTTTGCTCATGAATTTACAAGTTGGCCAAGGCTTGGTGGGATAGCTCCTCTCTCTACATTTGTGTCTCTCAATTTTCAGCTTTGAGACCCTGGGTAAAATGCTTTGCCTCGTACGCTTTGTCTATAAAAGGGGAATGCTACTACCTCTAGCCTCATAGCATGATAGTGAGTTAAGTGCTTAGACCCACCGTGTGGTAAAAACTGGGTATACTGTTTACCATTGCTTTTTTCCTCTCCTGCCTCTTTTTAATTGTGAGGAGGGAGTGACAGAGAGAAACCCTGTTCTTCAAGTAATAACAGATAACTCTATTTCTAGGATATTATTCTCTTTACGTATACCTTAGAGAGGGTGTATGGTCCTGGAAGTTAAAAAACCATTAAGCCAAATTAAGGACACTGCATGTAACCACAAGTATGTGAAAGAAAGCCTGTGAGTTTCAGTGATTTTCAGATGAAAATATAGGAACCAATACTAATAGCTAACTTGCTTTCTGTCCTTACTGTGTGACATGCACTGTTCTTAGCCCATGATTAAATACAATTTAATCTTTACTTCAATTATTTCAGTATCACAACAAACCTCTAAGATAGTGACACTTAATAACTAGACTTTTAAGATAAGTAACTGAGATGCAAAAAGCAAAATATTTTTCACAAAGTTACATAGGCTGAGATTCAGTTAGGTCGTCTTTTTTCTATATCTATACTTAAAAGCACTATGTCATTAAAAAAAAATGCCTGACTAGCTTCTGTTGTGTGCAAGTATATAGGCTGATATTTGTACAGATTGGCCTAGAGCCAGGCAAAAGGGAGAGGTTTGAACAGGGGTCTTCCCCAAACCAAAATATTACTATATAAAAATACCTGGGGCCATAAATCTGAAGTGTACATAACCATGATTCTCCTAGCCTCTTCTTGGCCTGTGAGGATGGATATATTCTTTATTTACCACTGGGAGAAAATAAGACAAACAGATGTGATGTGCATTTCAGCAAGTGTACATGATCTCTTACCAACAGCAAAATATTTGAGAAATTGGACTACTGTCAAGAAACCAATCACAAAGCCACTTTGGGCTTGAAAATTAAGGTACATATAAGTTCTTGAAATAAGTCAGGTGAACACTGTTGTTACTGTGAGACACAAAGAAGAGAGGAATCAACTCTGGAAAAGAGAAGAGGCATCTTATAGTAATGAAATGGTCACTTGTCAGCCATTAAGTCTAAGAAATTATATAAACAAAGGGCATAAAGAAGGAGTCAATTTCCCCAAAGGTGCTAGCTCTAGGGAATCGCTGTTCTCCACAGATAATTGCAACTTGAGAAGTATTTTATTCCTCTCAATGCAAGTGAAATGATTTTGTCATTGGCGTGTGTGTTTTTTTTTTTTTTTTTTTTAACTAAGGAAACACATCACTTCCATTTAATGCGTTTAATTTTGTTTTCACCCAATTTTCAAAGGAGATTCTAGGCTATTGTAAACTTTATGGAAATCAATATTCTTCTCTAGAGAAGACACAAATGATGTTGTGTCATCTTAGAAAACATCCTGGTATCTGTGAAAGCATAAACTTTGGGGTATATTATAGTATTCTAGAGACTAATATATTCAGGAGATCTTACTTCCTATATTAATTTTACTTCAAAATAGATGTGTTGTTTGATCACATTCTTGGCCCTCAGTTTCTTTGTAAAATAAGAATATTCTGTAATTAAATTTCTATCTAGCTCTTAAATTCTATAGATTCTTTGATTGGAAGCACATTTACATATCTAGTTTGAGCTTGGTAAATTACAGGGACATATACAATAATCTTGTGTGTGTGTGTGTCTTATGTCTTTTTAGAGCTGCACCTGTGGCATATGGAGGTTCCCAGGCTAGGGGCTGAATAGGAGCTGTAGCTGCTGACCTATACCATAGCCACGGCAAGGTCAGATCTGAGCCGTATCTGCAACCTACGCCATAGCTCATGGCTAAGACAGATCCTTAACCCACTGAGCAAGGCCAGGGATTGAACCCATGTCCTCATGGATACTAGTTGGGTTCATTAACCACTGAGCCATGACGGGAACTCCATATACAATAACCTTGATGAACGTTGTTCAAGTAAAAATTGTTCTTTGTAATATGGAGTTGGATAACAAGTAGTTCTCCTTCCTAGAGTTTTGGATTCCTAATGGATAAGCTGGGATTAGAAATAACTACTCTGGCCACTTCACAAGTTCTTGGAAGATCAAACACAAGTTCTTCTCCTTATTTGTCTTATGCTAACGAGAACAGAGATCTTGTCTTCTTGTTCTCTCATTCTTCTTAGAGCCTGAACACTCCATGACAAGCAAATACCCAATGAACAATATCTTTTAATGAATGAATGAAAACCTTTTTTTTTTTTCTGGATAAAACTCCATGGAATCTTTTTGTGACTTTTAGAATCAACTCCTGGACTTGCACTATGACAGATGAAAGTGTATAGAGGTTAGATTTGTGCTATGATGCTCACAGACAGGCAAATTCATACTTAACTCTCACCATCCTCTTGATAACAAGTATTAGTTGTGACTCTGAAGTCTCTGATTTTACTTTATGCATCTGGATATAATTAACATAGAAATATTTTTTAAATGTGAATTTCAAAACCTACTCCTTGTTTTAAATGAAAATTTAAGGCAAAAAAATTTCAAGTGCAAATGTTCAGGTTTCTGCAGTGTGGAATTACTCAGCTTCTGTTGGTGACTTGACAGCTATTGGAGAGTTCTTTTTGTTGCCAAAGTTCTAGGCTATTTTCATGGATGCAGAATTAATTATAAGAAGGACTCGTTTTTTTCAGCTAATTGATGATAATGTGAATTTGTCTGCAGAATAATGCAATGCAACGGTTTTGACTCCGTCTGTTTTGGCTTCCTTTTAGAATTAATCATCCTTATTTAGAAATCTTGGAATAGACGTCTTTGACCAGAGGTATAGAACAATAAATATACTAGATTGAGAAATAATAGGTCTGGTAAAAGTTGAATAAATTTAAATGAATTTGATAATTGCTTATGGCCAGGTATTACACTTCAGATATTTTCATAAAGTTAAGAAACTTTAAGTTGAAAGAAATGAGTATACTGTGAAATCAGAGTTCAGCCAGTAAGTGATTTATTTAATCAATTCGTTTGAAAATACCATCCATCCTCAACATTTCTGAGGACTGTACATTATAACCACGTGGCTGAATATAATGCCTAATAATTTGCAGTTTGCTTTGTTGGTCCTGACATATCTCTCCATTTATAATGAAGAGTCTCTTGTGAATAAGCATCGTAACCTTCACAAGCTCTTGAGAAGGCCAAATTGAAGTAAAAAACAAAGCCCTACAAACCACCCCACTATAAATTGGCTTTAATCTGAATGCTGTTTTCCTTGGAATACAGGTAATGTTTTTATTCTTGCCTTGGACCTCATGTAGCATTCTTCTTAGATTCTGCAGTGGAGGATTTTATTGGGTTCTATTATTCGTTCAACTGTTTTTATAGTTAGATAGTAAGGACATGGAGGGGTTAGAGAGATTAATAATGCAAGGAATGCACATTGCTGACAGAATAGCAGCAATTTTTTTTAATATTGCAAAGTTCATTAATAAAAGACTACATAATAATTTTAAAAGCTGTGGCTGTGCCCATCATACAAGGTCAATGCGAGTGTTAGTTGGGTTTTGTACGTGTCTTCCACACAGTTCTCAATGCCACTCTTAACAACTATGCCAACAATTTGCCTTTCTCAAGGTTACTTTATTTTATATACTGAAGTGTCTCTAACTTTTCTTGGATGGGAAAAAAAAAGAGGTAAAATTATAGGCTATTTTTAGACTGTTTATTTGAAAAAAAAGTTCTTTCCTTTCAAAAATGTATTTTCAACATTTTTTTGACATCGGGACTTATTTTTTAAATGAAATCTATAGACAGCAATATAAGTATTTTTTGTAAACATTGCTCTGCAGGTAAGCAAAAGTAGAAAATGTAGTTATATTTAGTCATAGCCTCTCTTGTGTAAAAGGCAGGAGACTTAGATTCTAATCTGAACTCTGATTAGCTGCTGTTGGATTTTGGGCAAGTCACATAATTGCAGTGTTCTAAAAGTGAATGTAATCCAAACTGCTTCACTTTCTTACAAAGGAAATGTATAAGTGTGCAGTGAAGACAAACAATTTAAGTAAGGCATTTGGAATGAAAATAGAATAATTTTAATTTACATTATAAAAATAGATGATTTGTTAAGGAAAGATTTTTATTGCTTTCTCCCTTCTGTCCTTCCCCTTCAAACTCTCTTTTTCTTACTTTTTTCTTCCTCCTTCCCTCCCTTCTGCTTACTTCTTCTTCCTTCCTTCCTTTTTCTCTTTCCTTTTTTCTTTCTTACTGAGATATTGACATGTAACATTATATTAAGCAGAATGATTTGATATTTATATATGGTAAAATGATCATCACAATAAGTCTACTTAACAGCTCACTACACAGTTATAATTTTTTCTTGTGATGAGAGCTTTTAGATCTACTCTTTTAGCAACTTTCAAATATACAATTCAGTATTATTAATTATAGTCACCATATAGTGCATTATATCCCTCTGCCTTATTTATTTTATAACTGAAAGTTTTTACCTTTGGCCACCTTCACCTATTCCACCTGCTCTGACAACCACCGATCTGTTCTCAGTATCCATGAGCTCTGGTTTTGTTTATTTTTTAGATTCTACATATAAGTGAGATTATATGGCATTTATCTTTCTCTGACTTATTTCATTTAGCATAACGCCCTCAAAATTCACCTGTGTTGTCCCAAATGGCAAGATTTCCTTCTTTTTACGGCTGAATAATACTCCATTTTACACACTTGTGTGCATTCACACACACACACACCACTTTCTTCATCCATTTTGTTCACTTAGGTTGATTCCATGTCTTGGATATTGTAAATAATGCAATAATGCTGCAAATCACACAGGGGTGCATATGTATTTTCAATTAGTGTTTTTGTTTTCTTCAGATAAATGTCCAGAAGTGCAATTCCTGGATTATATTGTAGTTCTATTTTTAATGTTTTGAGGAAAACCCACACTATTTTTTTTATAGTGGATGCATCAATTTATATTCCTACCAACAGTGCACAATCTTTCTCCATATTTAACCAATACTTAGTTATTTCTCACATTTTTAATAATAATGGCCGTTCTAACATGTGTGACATAATATCTTGTAGGTTTGATATCCCTGATGATTAATAATATTGAACACCTTTCTATGTCCTTATGGCTTCTTTAGGAAAAAATGTGTATTTAGGTCCTTGGCCCATTCTTAAATTGCCTTTTTTTTGCTATTGATTTTGTATAATTTTTTATAATATTTTTGGATATTAATGCCTTGTCCTTTATATAATTAGCAAATGTTCAGGAAGTTACCTTTTCATTTTGCTCATGGTTTTCATGGCTGTGCCATTGCTTTTAAAATACATCCCAAATCATTTACATAGCTCGCAAGGTCCACTATAATTTCTGATTCTGTTTGCTTCCCCAGCCTCATGGGTCATCATTGTCTCTTTGGTTATCTAAATTCAAGCCATTCTAAACTTTAGTTCAGCATTGTCCTATTTAATGAAATGTATCTTTCTTCCTCAATATGGTAACCACTGGTCACATGTAGCTATTGGGGACTTGAAATGTGTCTAGTGTGACTAAAAAATCAGTTTTAGGTTCATTTAATTATATTTCATTTACATTTAAATAGTCATATGTGGCTGTTGTATTAGACATTACAGCTATAATTCATCACACATTGTACATAATTCCTCATTTCAAGTCCCTCAAGCTCATAAATGTGTGTTTCTTCTTCCTGGGACACTCCTTCCTGTTTTATTTAGCTGTTTCTTGACTTTCTTGTGTATCGCTTCCTTAGGGAGATCTTCCAAGACCCTTCAGCATGGTTTGGATGCCCATGTTTTACACTTCCCTCTTGCTCAATGACCATAACGAGATTGGTTAGAGCTAACATTTATTGGGGAGTCAGAGTATTCTAGAACATTTACCTCAATCTACACAGAAATTATGAGAAAATGATTATGATTTTCTCTAGGTGAGAAACTGAGGTTTGAATAGATTAAGAAACCTTTAAATGAGATTCTCTGTAATACTGGTCATACTTAGGATTATATTTCATGATATACCTATTTTCTACACTACTCCAGATTCTAGACTTTTCATCTTTCTTTAAAAAACTTTTTATTATAGTTGATTTACAGTGTTCTATTACTTTCTGCTATACAGCAAAGTGACCCAGTTTTATATATATATATATATATTTTTTTCTTTTTTTCACATTATCCTCCATCATATTCCATCACAAGTGATCAGATATAATAGTTCCCTGGGATGTGCAGCAGAATCTCATTGCTTATCCATTCCAAATGCAATAGTTTGCATCTACTGACCCCAAACCCTCAGTCTCTCCCACTCCCTCCCCCTTTGCCCTTGGCAACCACAAATCTGTTTTGTATGTCTGTGAATCTGTTTCTTTCATATAGATAGGTTCATTTGCATCATATTTTAGGTCATACAAGTGATATCATATGGAATTTGTCTTTCTCTTTCAGACTTACCTCACTTAGGTAATCACTGGTAGCATCCATGTTGCTGCAAATGGCATTCTTTGTTCTTGTTTTGGCTGAGTAGTATTCCATCTTTGTTATCCATTCCTCTGTTGATAGGCATTTAGGTTGTTTCCATGTCTTGGCTATTGTGAATAGAGCTGCTATAAGCATAGGGGTACATGTATCTTTTTGCATTATTCAAATAATACTTTTTCTCAATAGTGCTATTCCATTTAAACATGTATATATTTTTCCAGCTTTATGCATAATTAACAAAATTGTAAGATATTTAATGTGAAAAATGTGATATGATATATGTATACAACATGAATTTATTCCCTCCCCCATTGAGTTAATTAACTCATCCATCACCTTTTTTTTTTTTAGTGAGACATTTAAGTTCTATTCTCTTAGCAAAAATTGTTTCAACTACAGTCACCACATTATACATTAGATCCCCAGACTTTATTCATTGCATAATTGAAAGTTTATGCCCAGTTTTCAACCTCTCCCTATTTCCCCCATGGCCCAGCCCCTGATAGCCACTTTTCTACCCACGGTTTCTTTGAGTTTGACTGGTTGGTTTTTTTTTTAGATTTCACATATAGGATTTTCTGTTGTGGCTCAGCATGTTAAAAACCCAGCATAGTCTCTGCAAGGATGCGGGTACTATCCCTGGCCTTGCTCAAGGGGTTAAGGATCTGGCATTGCCCCAACCTGCAGCATAGTTCACAGATTCGGCTTGGATCCAGCGTTCTGTGGCTGTGGCATTTGCCTCAGCTGCGGTTCCAATTTGACCCCTGGTCCAGGAACTTCCATACGCTGAAAGTGTGGCTGTAAAAAGAAAAAAAAAGTAGGTTTCACATACATGTGAAATCATGTTGTATTTCTCTTTCTCTGGCTTATTTCACTTAGGATAATGCCCTCTAGGTTCATCTGTGTTCTTACAAATGACAGGATTTCCTTCTTTTTAAGGCTGAATAATATTCCATTTGGGATGTGTGTGTGTGTGTGTGTGTGTGTGTGTATTCATATTTTCACAGTTTCTTTATCCATTCATCTATAGATGATGTAGATAATTAGGTCATTTTCATACCTTAGCTGTTGTGAATAATGCCATGAACATGGGGGAACAGATATCTCTTTGAGATAATGATGTAATTTCCTTTGGATATATATATACACACACACACACACACATACACACACACACACACACACACACACACACACACACACATAATCCAAATTCCTTATGTATATATAACCAGAAGTGAAATTGCTGGATCATATAGTAGTTTTAATTTTTTGAAGAAATTCCATAGTGTTTTCTGTAGTGGCTGCACTAGTTTACATTCCTGCAAGCAGTGAACAAGAGTTCCCCTTCTCCACATTCTCACCAGCATTTGTTATCTCTTGTCTTTTCGGTAGTAAATATCCCAACAGGTGTGAGAAGATATCTCATTGTGGCTTTGATTTCCCTGATGATTATTGATGTCAAACCCCTTTTCATATACTTGTTGTCCATCTGTATATCTTCTTTGGAAAAATATCTATGTCCTTTGTCCATTTTCTAATTGGATTATTTGTGGTTCTGTTATTGGGTTGTATAAGTTTCTTATATATTTTGAAATATTAACCTCTTATCAGGATGTGATTTGCAAATATTTTCTTCTATTTGTTAGGTTGCCTTTTCATTTTGTTCATTGTTTACTTTGTTTTACAGAATCTTTTTAGTTTGATGTTGCTCACTTGTTCAATTTTGCATTTGTTGCCTTTGCTTTTGGTGTCAAATCCAAAAAAATCATTGCCAAGACCAGTGTGAAAAAACTTACCATTATGTCTTCTTCTAGGAATGTTATGGCTTACACTGAAGTTTTTAACCCATTTTGAATTGATCTTTGTATGTGGTGTAAAATAGAAGTCCAGTTTCTTTCTTTTCTTTTCTTTTTCTTTTTCTTTTTTTGCATTGGGCTATCAAGGTTTTCCTACATGATTTGTTGAAGAGACTGTACTTTCCCATTGTATATCATTGGCTTTTCTTTGTCAAAAATTAATCGATAATATATGCATGGGTTTATTTCTGGGCCTCTGCTATGTTTCCTTGTCCCTAATGTCTCTTTTTATGTCAATACCACACTGTATTGATTACTATAGCTTTGTAATATAAACATGTTTATGTTTTTAACATCGTTTACATGTCTAGACAATTTTATATTATTGAAGTTCTATATTTTATGAATATCAGATACAGGGTAGTATAAAGAAAAGTATCCTGGTATAGAAATGAAGAGATCTTTGTTTTTATCTTTTCAGTCCTCTTAAGGTATACGATCTTAGGTAAATGACCTACCGTTTCTAGGATTCAGTTTCCTCAACCAAAAAATTTCTGGGTTACAAGAAGTGATCTTTATGTTCTTTTGATCTATGCATTTCAAGTTTCTACATATATTAGCATAAATTATGGTAAATTGAACTCAAAATGACAGGAATGACTGGATTATGCATTTCTTTACAAGTCATTCTCAAATAACTTTATTAGAATCAAGAACATTTTTTTGAGGTATTTTATTTTTTAATAGAAAGATACACTCAAAAATAATAATTCTCATACAATTCTTCTATTTTAAATAATTTATAGCTTAATTATATTATTTAAAAACTTTGCTAGTTGTCTTAGTCTAATTTTTTCCTGCCTAATGAGTAGTAAGTGCTGCCTCGTCTGACCACTGAGAGGATATTCTGTCAAACTAACCAGCAGTGATAGTGGGACAAGCCTGTCTGGTAGATGTGACTATTGCACTGTGAACCAAAGAGTTGAAAACCACAACAAATTCAAGAATAGAAATAGTTTTCTAATTTCATTATTGCAATTTCCAATCATGGGCTCAGATTAATTTTCTGACAAAGAGTCTTTCATTCATTAATTCAGTCACCAATATTTATTTGACACTTACTGATCTTTGTGCTAATGCTAGAGCTAGGGAGGAATACATACCCTAAAGATGTTCAATATCATGCTCACTTTGAATATTCCTGCTGACAGTTTTCAAATTGATTTAAGCTAAACTTAATGGTTTCTGAGTTTTTTCCGCAAAGTCTATTCTTTTAAAAATTGTTTTAAATTTTTAACCATTTTTAAATGAAGTATAGTTTATTTACAATATTAGTTTCAGGCATATAGCAAAGTGATCCTGATATGCATATAATTTTTCAGATTATTTTTCCATTATAGGTTATTGGAGGATATTGAATATAGTTCCCTGTGTAATACAGTAGGTCCTTTTTTTTTATCAGTTTTATACATAGTACTGTGTATAGTTAATCCCAAACTTCTAATATATATCTCCCCCTTCATGCTCCCCAGCCCCCTTTCTTAACCATAAGTTTGTTTTCTATGTCTGCAAATCTATTTCTGTTTTGTAAATAAGTTCATTTGTTTCATTTTTAAAAAATTCCACATATAAGTGATGTCATATGATATTTGCCTTTCTCTGTTTGATTTACTTCACTTAACATGATAAAATCTAGGTCCCTCTATGATGCTGTAAGTGGCATTGTTTCATTATTTTGATGGCTGAGTAATATTCCATTGTATATATACCATGTCTTCTTTATCTATTCATTTGTCAATGATCAGTTAGGTTGATTCCATGTCTTGACATATTATAAATAGTGCTGCTGTGAACATAGGGGTGCATGTACCTTTTCAAATCATTTTTAGTCTTTTTAATGATGGCCATTCTGACTGGTGTGAGGTGATACTTCCTTGTAATTTTGATTTGCATTTTTCTAAGAATAATTATCGATATTAAACATTTTTTTCATGTGTCCATTGGCCACTTATACGTCTTCTTTGGAGAAATGTCCATTTAAGCCTTCTGCCCATTTTTTTTAATTGTGTCTGTCTGTTTTTGTTGTTGCTGTTGTTAATAAATTGTATGAGCTCTTTATATATTTTTGAAATTAATCCCTTGTCAGTAGCATTGTTTGCAAATATTTTCTCCCAGTCTGTAAATAATCTTTTCATTTTATTAGTTTCTTTGTTGTGCAAAACTTCAAAAGGCTATTCTAATTTACAAATCATATTCATCTAGCATTCATATACAGTGCCACTCTCGCAGATACATCATCTATTCAACTTGCTTTTCAGTCTCCTCCAGTAATTACAATGTGATCACCATTGCTCTTGCTTTATTAGTGACTGGTTTGCTTAAGACATGACTTGTATGGTACAAGCAGAAAACAATTTTAAAGCCTTAACTTTATTCTTTCTCACCACTGACTTTCAAACTAGTGTAATTGGGTAGGAGGGGTCCCAGTTCATCTCTGGACATCTAAAGCAGATTCCAGAGTTTCATTAGTGTTTTTCTCAATGGAGAATTCATATTTTTTTCTGGTGTAATAATACGCAATTTATCTGTTATCAAAGATTCAATATTTCTTCTAACTTATACCTTCTTCCACAACCATTGAGCTTGGTAATCTGTCCTGGTTACTGTTGCTAGTAACAAACCACCCCAAAACTTAGTGATTTTGAAACACAGTGGTAATATATTTTTTCTCACCAATCTACAATTTGGACAAGACAAGGTGGGGACTGCTAATTTCTGCCCCTCATATGTCAGCTCGGGTGAGTTAATTAAGGGGTTGAAAATCCATTTTAAAGATAGCTCTTTTACATGGCTGGCAAGTAGATTCTGGTTTTTGTCTGGGAACTCAACCAGGGTTGGATTTCTCTCCATATAGGACTCTTCTCATTGTGCTTAGACTTCTTCACAGCATGATGTATCAGTTCAAAAGTAAGTACACCAAGAGAACCTAGGTGAGACTATACTACATTTATGTTTACTTTGCTGTCTCTGGCCCTTTGAGATCAGGTAAGGAGGTGGAAGGAGTGGGGGAGTAAGAAGATATTACTTGACTCGTCAGGTGGTGATCTGATATCAGTGATCTCTGGGTTTGAAAGATGGCCAAATTTGCTCCTTCTCTTTTGGGGCAATTTTGTGGCTTTGTAGTATATCCACCAACACTGGGAACTTCTTACACTGTTTCCTGAAGTAAATGATACCCCTTCAATTGGCCCTTTATAAATTTTTATTTAAGCTCTTTTTTTTTTTTTTTGGTAGCACAAATCCCACAGACTCTATTTTGGGGGGAGGTGATCTAGCTCTGGCACTTATGACTAAATCTGACTCAAGCTCAGCCCCTTCAAGGGGTTTCCTTCTGTCTGTCACAGGTAAGGTGACTTTTTTCACACTGTAGCTGCTTTTTTTTTTTTCTTATTATACCATCAGAGACAGCTTCAGTTCTTTTAACCTTTTCTAAGGAAGACTCAATTACCAGTGTTAAACCCATGGATGACTCACCTCAAACTTTTTTGGAGGTTCATAAAGCTCTTTCTTCTCCTTAAATGGGTCTGAAGTTAATGGCAAGTAATTCTCTTCTTTAGAAGGAGTGGGAGGAATGCCAAATACCTCAGGAACTTGTTCCTTAGAGATTCCCACCTATCTTCATCCCCTTTCTTTCTTTTATATAGTCTAGAGGTAAATGATAGGCTAAAGGAGGCAAAACCAGTTTTGTCTACCATATTAATAAGTGCTAATAAATATTCTGATGTTACATAGAAGATATGAGAGTTTAACAGCTTAACATTTTGTTCTCAGTAACGGCCACTTATTAACAACAGAGATAGCATCATACTTCACATCCTATAACATGCACATTTTAATTAAATATAAATTGCTTGATTTCATGGTTACATATTTTAGAGACATACAGAGTACTTAGATGCCTATGTCAAATGAATGATTAAAGGATTGGAAAGACATTTACCTTTTCAATAATTGTCTTAAATGAATCCATACCATTAAAGGTGTATTTCTAGCAGCAAGGCTTGCACTGAAGTATTAAAGCTCTTTTATGATACCATTATGTTTGTGGCACTTTGTGGAGTCTGGAATAAAATTAGTCATTGTTTCAATGCAGTCAGTAAAATAAGTTGAGCTCATTGTATTCACAAAGCAGGCATGTGTAACCAGCACATCTGGCAGTGTCTGAAATGTAGGTGAATCCCCAAAGATGGAAATTCAATTTTCTTCTAACTTGTAGAGAAGTAAACTGTGCCCACTACAGTCCACAGACCAGAAAGAAACTTCAAAAATTTTAATTGATAAAGTGACACAATGGTTTGTATTATAGGGCTTCAAACCAGAAATAACATGTAGCTTAAACCTGGTACTTCTACATACAAATGGTTTATTGAGAAAATACTATTTGGGGTCTCCCTACTAGGGAGTGAATAGAAGAGTAAGACCCCACATCCCAATCAAGGAGTTTTTTTTTTCTTAATATTTTTATTTTTTCTATTATAATTGATTTACATTGTTCTGTCAATTTCTGCTGTACAGCAAAGTGACCCAGTCACACATACATATATATTCTTTTTCTCACATTATCCTCCATCTTATTCTATCACAAGTGACTAGATAGAGTTCCATGTGCTATACATCAAGTCAAGGAGATGTATTAATTGGGAGGTAAAAGTTTTGTTTTTGTTTTGTTTTAGAGGCTCAATCAATATATGTCTGTATCAGCTGAAGACAAAATAAAAACAAATATCTAGTACAAACCATGGTCACTCAAAGGGCATTCAATAAATATTTGTTAAATAGATAATAAAAACAAACAAATAAATAAATAAACAGTGAAGAGGTTGGATTGAGCTGTCTCTGGGCACCAGGAATATTCACGAAAGATCTCATGGGTCAAAAGAGAAGTTCTTGATGTTTTATTTTATCTGTTAACTCCTAATAGATGGGACTGCAATGTGATGAATGAAATTGTTTTGCTTGGATAAGATATTTACTCTTTCAGTGACTTCAGTATGAGAAAAGATTGAGTCACTGCCTTGGGAATGAAATAGATTGAGGAAAGGAAGGAATAAATCAGGTGAAGATGAAAACTCACTCAGCTTGGGGCTGTCTTTATATTCAGCAATAGAATCACTGCAGAATTTTCCTACTCTAATTTTTAAGCAAATCTGCCAGACACAGTGCATAAGTGGGAATAGAGGTAGAATTTTGTTTATTTTTGAATGTTTATTTTTTTAATCATGTCAATACACAGGTGGTAAATTTAGCCAGCAGCTGCAATTGAAGCTATGCTTTCTTTTAAGTTTTGAAGAGGAGCAGAGCTGGCCTAAGTTATTTAAATTATTGTGAGAAGTTTTTCCTAAATGAAATTCATATTTCAGGAAAGGGAATTTGAGAGAATGAGAAGTTGGATAGAGGTGGAGCATGTTTGATTTAACTAGTGCAGAGGTCCCCTACTGAAAGGAAGTATAGCTTAGACCTTCTGGAAAGGAGGCAAGAAAGCATTTCACACAGAAAAGAAAAATATCATGAAGAAGCATTGACTAGCTGCATAATTACCATCATACAGTAAAGTCTACTTAAATTTTTGGTCGTTGGCTTCTTTATGTTGTAAACCTTATTGTTGATTTTCTTTCCTAAGTATATTTCTTAGTACGTAGGCATCTATGGGTAAAGGGCTACTAGATGTCAAAACCTGAAAGGAAATCCTTGCCTTTTGGCTTTTATATTACACTTTTTTTTTTTTCTAAAAAAAAAATTGTATGAAACTTTTATTTTTTCCTGTCTTAAAAAAGACTTTCACTTTCACAGGACCAATTTGCTTGTAATTAGTTTGTGCAAATATGTCTTTACACCCCTGCGCCTAAGAGCTTATTTTCTTGGAATTATATATCTGTTAGAGGAACCCTGGTTTGTGAAGTTAATTGGGAGGATGCCTTCTTTCAGACAAATCCACCATCCTTCCCACTCACAAGGGTTCTAATTTGTGTTTAAGTAATCTTCTAATTTGTGTGTGTATGTTAAAAAAATGGTTCTGTTCAACAAAGAATTGAAAACTTGCACTATTCTATTCATAGGTTGATATTTGTTTGAATTTGTGTACTGGATCCCACATCTATGTGGCATATTTTAGGTTATAAATTCTTAGAGGACAGGAATTGTTACTCTTCGATTAACTTTGTATATCTTCCAGTATGGGGTCTATGTATATACAAAAGCTTAATGCATTCAGCATGTTGAAAAATTACTGGGCCTGGGATTTTTCAAGGATAAAATTGTATTCCATGATATTTTTATTTAAACATGGAATTCGTCCAGATTGATTCTCTCACAGAGCTATCCTAATGTAAAATTATATATAGAGGATAATGAAAGCAAAATGTTCATTTTACCAACATGTAAGAGTAGAGGGCAGATAATTCATACTTAATGTGTATCTGCTGTGTGACCAGTAATCTCACTGTTTTGTGGATAGATTTCTTCAGTGACAATTCACAAGGTGAGAGGTAAAGTGTAATGAAGTGTATCTGGAGATTCATAGACTCCCCTGAATTTGAATTCCTGTTCGGCTATTAAACTTGAGAATTTTGCTTAACTTCTCTGAAACTCTGGCAATTATAGTACCTGCCTCACAGCATCATTATAAGAATTATAAATGGACTTTATTGTTATCACAGTAAGAGTTCCTGTACTCATTTGATTAAAGAAACCTCTGAGAACAGTCGCATTACATGATTTACCCAAGGTCATGTTGAAAACGCCTGGCAGGTTTTCTATTCCAAGTCCTGTTAAAAATTTAAGAGCTAAACAGCATCGAAAAGGCTACAGTTACCTCGGGCTGTGGATGTGATCATGCTGAGAGGTGTTCTTAGTGCTGAATAAGTAGCAGTCATGATATCTGAGTGGCAGTAGAATAGAGAAGCTAAGCTAAGGTGTTTGCCATTTGTATTAGTTAAGATGAGGTTTGATCATTTGTGAAAGAAGACCCCAAACAACAGTGGGTTTCAAAAGATAGATGTATGTTTCTTCCTCATGTATGCAGTCAGCCTAGCTTTATATGTTGGCCCCCAAATTATTGGGGATTCAGGTTCATTCTCTCTTATATTCTGCCACTTATTAACACCCAGCTTGCACCTTCTGGTTCAAGGTGGCTGCTACCTGTCCAGACAGCCCATCCACAGTCTTCTTCATTCTAGTAGGAAGCAGTTTTAAAAAGATGGAGAAGGCATGCTCTCGCCCTTTTAGGATTCTTCTAGAAAGTTGTGTCTATCACACGAGTTCTGTTTATATCCTGTTGGCCAGAATGTGGTCACATGACCACACTCACTGTAAGAAACTGTTGTCATGAACTAACCTGAAAATCCCGAGCCTGAGGAAAGCAGGAGACCTGGTATTGGAGGACAACCACACCATTTATGTATGGTTTTTATGTTTGCAGAACTAGTTTGAATGAAGCTGTTCCTTTTCTGTTAGTTCTTATGCTTTCAATTTGACTAAGAAACTATATTCACGAAGGAGGGGTCTTAATAGTTTAATAGCTGTATCATCTGAGTTTTCAACTATAGATATAATTTTTCAAAGTAATATATCAAATCTTCTATAAATCATAATATATTAATAATAAAATATTATTAAAACAGCCCAATTTTATTTATTTATTTATTTATTTTGTAGTTAGGGCTACATTGCAGCTTATGGAGGTTCCCAGGCTAAAGATCAAATTGGAGCTGTGGCTGCTGGCCTACACCACAGCCATGGCAATGTGGGATCCAAGCCACATCTGTAACCTATACCACAGTTCATGGCAACGCCGGATCCTTAACACATTGAGCAAGACCAGGGATCGAACCTGTGACCTCATGGATGCTAGTCAGATTAATTTCTGCTGAGCCATGATGGGAACTCCAAAACCGTCTGGTTTTAATGATGATGAAGTTTTAAATTCAGAAATGTTATATATATGTTAAGGATTATTTAAGGAAATGTCTAAGTTTAATTAGTACTTCTTTAGTAAGATTTAACTATTCCTTCTATATTTAATCTAAACTTGTAGCTAGGCTTGAGTAAATCACAAAGTTAATTTACTAAACTGTAATTTAAGACTATGTCTTAGTTGCCTTTGTATCCTGGCAAACTAGAATTACAGTAGGGTCTAGCCTATAGTGGGTAAAAAAGGCTAACTGGTGAATAAATGGACAAAGAGAAGACTGACTACTTGTGGTGTAGGTTAAAATAATGTGTCCCTCCAAAGTAGAGAATAATTTTAACTTTAGTTTTTATGATTTTAGGTAGCTTTGTCTCATATTCCCAGACATTTTAGAAGATTTTCATTTCAAAAACCCTTGAAGAAAGCTGAGTTTCTCAGGGAGAATAAATATTTCAGTGGTTGTTAATAGCTTATAACGGGAAAATTTCTAGTTAGTCTTTCATGTGTCTTCTTTATTCCTTGGTTTCTTTCATTTTCTTTTGGCTTCCAGAAGAACAAAGGCACTTTTATTGTGGAAACAAATAATCTGGCTTTCATGAAAACCCAGTGATAGCCATTGTTTAATTAAACTTTTAACTTTTGAGTCTACCTAAAACTAATAATTCTATTTTAGAAACAAGTATAGATTTAACATAAAAAAATAGCATTGCTTATTTTCCCTGCTTATCAGATAGCTAATGATTGTAGGAATAATATGATTAATAATTGTTCCTAATTACCTAAAGTTTTATATAATTAAAAAACCCACTTTAATGTATTTTTTTAGTTTTATTTTTCCCCTTCCTTTCTCCCTCATTTCTGCTCTGTGCTCCCCTCTCTTTCTTTCTTCCTACTTTACTTTATCCCATTTGTAAAAGCGAATTGTACTATGGATGTAATTTAGTATCTTTTTATCACTTAAAATTATATCATGAGTTCTTTTCCACATCATAAATATTACTTGATAATTTATTTAGAGCACTATATTATGTTTCTACAGCATTGGTACAGTATGATTAAACATTCTCCTCTTATTGAGCTTTTTTGTATGGCATACGATTTTATACAATGCTGCAACAAATATCTTTATATATGATTAACTGACATCTTTCTAATTTCCTTATGCTATATTTCTAGTGTGAGATTATTAGGTAAAAATATATCACCTTTGAATGATACCAACTACTTATTACTGTATTATGTTCCAAAAATAGACTCAGTTTACTTCCCCAGAATTATGTGTGAGTGCCAGTCCCATAATATCATCCTTGGTATTGATAGTCATTAGGGTTTTAACTATATCTCCAAATATACTAAGTGAAAAATAATAGCTAGTTATAGCTTTAACTTGTTGTTAACAATTTGATGTAATATGTACATACATACATGTGTAGTGTATAAATATATATAAAACATTGACCATACTATATTTGTTTTACTTTGTAATTTTTTCTTTTAAAAACTATAATGTTTTATGATTATTAAAATAATTCTTGTATCATTTTACATTCAAACATAATGTTAACTGTTGGCCTGAGACAGTGTTCTTAATAATGCTAAGGAAATTCCATTTCTGATTTTCCAAGATTTTTTCAGTAATATATGTTGAATTTTATTTATTTTAAAAATTATCTCCATATTTTTAATTGCATTTACTTCCATAATTTTGTCTTTCCTCCTTCTCTCTCCTCTCCCCTCTTTTTTTTTCCTTTCTTCATTCCCTTTTTCTTTCCTACTGTCTATTGTTGCATATTTATATTACTTTAAAAAATAAGAAATTAATAGATGATAAAAAGCATATGGAAAGAGTTTTATGGGTAAACAAAACAGAGCTATTTTTATCTTGAGTATCTCGAGGTGATTCTTGAAGTTTTCTTGCTTTCTGATCTGCGAGTTGAATATCTCAAAGTTTTCCAAAGTTGCAATGTTTTAAGATATGTGTCTCTGAAGTGAGATTTTTGATAAGGTACCTAAGTCGATCCATAGAAATGGGGAAATGTCTGGCTGACTTGGCAAAGGGGCTAAATTCTTTTTTTCTTTTTCTTTCTTTCTTTTTTTTTTTTTTTTTTTTTTTTTTTGCTTTTTAGGACCACATCCATGGCATATGGAGGTTCCAAGACTAGAGCTCTAATCGGAGCTACAGCTGCTGGCCTACACCACAGCCACAGACACAGCAACACCAGATCCAATCCACATCTGTGATCTACACCACAGCTCATGACAATGCCGGATCCTTAACCCACTGAGTAAGGCCAGGGATGGAACCCACAACCTCGTGGTTCCTAGGCTGATTGGTTTTCACTGGACAAATGCTAGTAAAAAAGAATTATGTAAGTAGAAGACTATTCAATGATAAAAATCTACCAAATAGCTATCAGGTAAAATAATACATTTCTGTGCAAAAAAAAAAAAATATATATATAGCATTAAATTTAGAAATAAAAATGTTAGAAGTGTAAGGAGAAATGTAGAATTGCAAAGAGTAGGAGACTTTAGCATTATTTTCTGAGTGTTCAAAGATCCAGTTCACAAGTACAAGTAAAGATTTAGAATTTAACAACACAATCAATACAAATAAATATACATTATGTACAACTTACATGATAAGTATACAACTTACATAATAATTGACCTAAATTCATGGTATTTACTGTGCTTGAGACGCCATTCTATACACAAGCCTGCACTCTCAACCACTATGTTAGGCCACAAAGAAATATTAAATAAATTTTCCAAAATAGGAATCATACCGAGCATGATGCCTGGCCAAAGTGCAATAAAATTAAGAACTAGGATCAAAGAGAAATAAAAAAAATATAATTCCACTTAGAAAATTTAAAACAAGCAATAAATAATTATTGGTTTAAAGAAAAAATAAAAATTCAAATAAAATGTTTTTAAATGAAACATGCTGAGAGCATTACAAATTATTTTAAAAACCCTGTGATCTGGCCAAAATGGTTGATAAGAGAAGAAAATAATGACTTTAAATTCATTTATTAGGAAACAAGAAAGAGAAAATTGAATGAATCAAGTATTCAGCTCAAGAAGCTAGAAAAGGAATAAAAATGTAAATAAAATGTCAGTAGTGGGAAGAAGTTAATGAAAATAAAAGTAGAAATTAATAAAATAGAACAAATATCACTAGATTTAAGGACAGTAGACTTGATCGATAAGACTAAAATTTGGTTTTTCAAAAAGAATAATGTTAGACTAATCTTTTAGGAAGTTTGATTAAGAAAATTTGACTTTAAAAAGAATATCATAATAAAGAACAGAGTAGCACTGTAGATACAGATTTTTAAAGAATATCCACTTTTCCAAGAAAATATAAATTACCAAGAGACTCCAAATAACCCAGAAATCCTGATTAGATCAACAACCATAAAATAAAAAGCTATACAGAAGTTTGCCCTCGAATAAGTACCAGGATCTTGGATACAAATTGAAGGTTTTACAACTCATTCTATAAGACAAAACTACCATGATACTAAAATTAGACAAGGACTATAGAGAAAGAAAAGCTCTAACGGCATGAAAAGTACTACAATAATAAAACGAAACAGCCTAAACCCAGCAGTGTATATATAATGATGAAGTAAAATTCAACAGGGATGGTTTAACCTTAAGAAGTCTAAAATATAATTGGCCACTTTAACAGATAAAGAAGAAAGGGCACATGATCAACTCGAAAGACTCTGAACAGGTTATTCCTGAGACCAAGCGAGGAACAGAAGAAATTCCCTTCACAAAGAAATATGTTGGAGAGTTCTCACTAAAATGGTGAAAATTAGAAGGATTTCTAATTAAATTAAAACCTAATGTGGTGTATCACACTGATGGATTTGTGGATATTGAAGAACCCTTGCATCCCTGGGATAAATCCCACTTGATCATGATGTACAATCCTTCTAATGTATTGTTGGATGGGGTTTGCTAGCATTTTGTTGAGGATTTTTGCATTGATGTTCATCAGTGAAATTGGCCTGTAGTTTTCTTTTTTTGTGGAGTCTTTGTCTGGTTTTGGTACCAGGGTGATGGTAGCCTCATAGAATGAGTTTGGGAGTATCCCTTCTTCTGCAATTTTTTGAAATAGTTTCAGAAGGAGAGGTGTTAGCTCTTCTCTAAATGTTTGATAGAATTTGCCTGTGAAGCCATCTGGTCCTGGACTTTTGTTTGTTGGAAGTTTTTTAATCACAGTTTCAATTTCAGTTCTTGTGATTGGTCCATTTATCTTTTCTATTTCATCTTGGTTTAGTCTTGGAAGATTGTACTTTTCTAAGAATTTGTCCATTTTATTGGCATATACTTGCATATAGTAGTCTCTTATGACCCTTTGTATTTCTGTGATGTCCATTATAAATTCTTTTTCAATTCTCATTTTATTGATTTGCGTCTTCTCTCTTTTTTCTTGATAAGTCTGGCTAAGTGTTTGTCAATTTTGTTGATCTTTTCAAAGAACCAGCTTTTCATTTCATTGATCTTTTCTATGGTTTTCTTTGTTTCTATTTCATTGATTTCTGCTCTGATGTTTATAATTTCTTTCCTTCTACTAATTTAGGTCTTGCCCGTTCTTCTCTCTCTAGCTGCTTTAGATGTAAAGTTAGCTTGTTTATTTGAACTTTTTCTTGTTTCCTGAGGTAAGCTTGTATTGCTATAAACTTTCCTCTTAGAACGGCTTTTGCTGCATCCCATAGGTTTTGGAGTGTCGTATCTTCATTGTCATTTGCTGCTAGGTATTTTTTAATTTCCTCTTTGATTTCTTCAGTGATCCACTGGTTGTTTAGTAGCATGTTGTTTAGTCTCCACATGTTTGTGTTTTTTGCAGTTTTTTTCTTTTTGTTGATTTCCAGTCATATAGTGTTGTGGTTGGAAAAGATGCTTGATATGATTTCAATTTTCTTAAAGTTACCGAGGTTGGATATGTAGCCCAGGATATGATTCTTCTAAGTTTTCCATTTTATTGGCATATAGTTGCGTATAGTAGTCTCTCAACTGCATGGTACTGGCACAAAGACAGACATATAGATCAGTGGAACAGGATAGAAAGCCCAGAATTAAACCCATGCACCTACAGCCAACTCATCTATGATGAAGGAGGCAAGACTATACAATGGAGAAAGGACAGCTTGTTCAATAAGTGGTGCTGGGAAAACTGGACAGCCACATGGAAAAGAATGAAATTAGAACACTCCCTAACACCATACACAAAAATAAACTCCAAATGGATTAAAGACCTAGATATAAGACCAGACACTATCCAACTCCTAGAGGAAAACATAGGCCAAACACTCTCTGACATAAACGACAGCAGCATCTTCTCAGATCCACCTATCGGAGTATCGACAATAAAAAGAAAAATAAACAAATGGGACCTACTCAAACTTCAAAGTTTCTGCACAGCAAAGGAAACCCTAAACAACACAAAAAGACAACCCACAGAATGGGAGAAAATCTTTGCAAGTGAATCGACTGACAAGGGATTGATCTCCAAAATTTATAAACACCTTCTGCAGCTCCATACCAAAGAAACAAACAACCCCATCCAAAAATGGGCAGAAGATCTAAACAGACAATTCTCCAAAGAAGACATACAGATGGCCAAGAAACACATGAAAAGATGTTCAACATCACTCATTATTAGAGAGATGCACATCAAAACCACTCTGAGGTACCACCTTACACCAGCCAGAATGGCCATCATCCAAAAGTCTACAAACAATAAGTGCTGGAGAGGGTGTGGAGAAAAAGGAACCCTAGTACACTGTTGGTGGGATTGTAAATGGGTGCAACCACTGTGGAAAGCAGTATGGAGATGCCTCAGAAAACTAAACATAGAACTACCATTTGACCCAGCAATCCCACTCCTGGGCATCTATCCAGAGAAAACCACGACTCGCAAAGACACATGTACTCCAATGTTCATTGCAGCACTATTTACAAGAGCCAAGACATGGAAACAACCTCAATGTCCATTGACAGAGGAGTGGATCCAGAAGAGGTGGTACATATACACAATGGAATATTACTAAGCCATCAAAAAGAACGAAATACCAGCATTTTTAGCAACATGGATGGACCTAGAAACTATCATGCTGAGTGAAGTCAGCCATACAATGAGACACCAACATCAAATGCTTTCACTGACATGTGGAATATGCGAAAAGGACAGACGGAACTTCTTTGCAGAACAGATGCTGACTCACAGACATTGAAAAACTTATGGTCTCTGGAGGAGACAGTTTGAGGGGTGGAGGGATGTGCTTGGGCTGTGGGATGGAAATCCTGTGAAATCGGATTGTTATGATCATTATACAACTACAGATGTGATAAATTCATTTGAGTAATAAAAAAATGAAAAATAAATAAATAAATAAATAAAAACAAAAAAACCCTAATGATAGTAAAGGTGGTAATTGCAGTGTGGAGGGCAAACTGTGCTGTAATTATTAAAGTAACAATATTACAAGAAATTAAATCTAGTAAATGCCTTTTATTTATTTTTTAACATCATGTATCTTAGGTAAAGCACTGAGATAGAAAAAATAATTTGGAGGTATAGTACGATTCTCAACTACCTTTTGCAGAAAAAAAAAGGAGGATCCAATTGTATTATTCAAGAGTCAGCTGAACAATATTATTAAAAAAGGGTTTAGGAGGGTTAGCACCTTTCTAAAATTGGATTTTTTCTTATATTTATGAAATAAACAGTTTGAAAAAAAGCAGCCACCTTATATAAAACAGAAAGTACCTAAGGATAAATTGAAAAAGAACTGTGCAAACTTAGATGATTAACACTACAAAACTCCACCGGAGAATGGAGAAGACATGAATACAGGGCAAGGCACACTGTGATATATAGCAGGGCAACACTCAGTACTGCTCTGATACTGCTTTTCCCCAAATAACCTGCTAGTTCATTCCTGATCTCATGCAATACCTGTTAAAATCACAGTAAGGTTTTAAAAAATTAGAACCCAACAAGCTAATCTTAAAATTTACCTGGAAAAGAAAATGTGTAAGAATAACCAAGAGAATTTTGGAATGAAAATAGCAATGAAGGGAGACGGCCTGGCAGGTATCAGAACACCAAAAAGCTACAGTGGTATAGGCATAGAAATAGACTATATGTTCACATACATGTGTGGACTACATGAAGTAATACATGTGGATCTTCATATTTCTGAGGAGCTATATTGCACAGTTTTCAGAGAGCTGTTTCCAGAGTCTGACTTCCTTGGTTAAAATTCCTTGCTCTACCCATCACTGGATGCACAATAGACTCCAGCAAATCATTTGTCCTCATTTGTCAAATAGGGCTAGAAGTCTTACTTTATAGTATTGTTAGAAAGATTAAGTGTATAAATTAACTTTGGTAAAATTATTTTATAGTATACACCTACACAAAAAGAAGTTTTATACATTTTAGCTATTATTGCTATTCACTCATTCAACAAATATTTGTTACCTACTATGGGTAAGGCTTAGAAGGTCCTGATGTTGTTGTTCCTATTATTTCAGAAAGAATGGACTATTCAAGAAATAGTAGAGAGGAAACTGATTACTCATTTGGGGGAAAAAACCGATTGCAAACTCCTAAAATACATGCACCCAATTTCCCATATAGATTAAAGATTAAACATGATTAAAAGTAGCAAATAATTGTGCCTGGACTTTGGTAGACAAAATATCAACTCTATTACATTGTACATATATATAGTTATATATAATTCTATATAATATTAATTTATGTTATATGTAAACTGTGTTTATAGCCTAGGTTATCAACTATAGACTCAGGAAAGCTTTTCTTCTGCTTATTCAAAGAAGAAGGCTTCTATTCCATTTGCTCTGACCTTATGAGTGTTACTAATTTTTCCAGGTTAAGGGTCTGCTCTCTCCCTCTTTCTGTCCCCATCCCTCTGTTTCATCTCTTATTTTTGAGGAACTTCTCAGGTTTAATTTTCAAATCCTCATTCAATTTTCTGCAGTGTTAATTTTACTCTTTATTTCTTATAATGCAGATTTTAATTGTCTTCAAATTTACACTTCTAATTGCCTTAAACTCTGTTACATGTAGATGACTTTTCAAGGCGAATTATTGTCATTTGATCAGATTTTTCATTGATTTCCTTCATAAAGATCATGTTTTCTTGAATGTCATCAGGAACACAAAAAAAGATGCTTTCTGTGATTTAGCTTTGTTTTCTGTTGTTAAACTCTACCCAAACATGATTCTCTTCTGAATAGTCACTACTTCCCAATTTATTCTTGTTTAGAATACTTTCATCAGTTGTGTGTTTGCATGTGTGCATGCACGTGTATGTGTGCCATAGGTTTTGTTATTGTTATTGTTGTTGTTCCTTTGCTATTTCTTCATACTTGAATGAAAAAAAAAAGGGCTCTTTTGGTATACTTCACAGTCCTCATGCTTGATGATAGACTCTTTCTCTCTGATTTAAACCTGGAGAGGTGCTTACTGTGCATATTTCAAGTTTTCAATACTCAAGTCTTATTTGTCTGGCATGGCTCTCCTAGCCTGAGAAGATTCCCAAGAAGATACGCAGGATGATCTATTCCTAAACACACCTTGTGCTCATCTCTATCTTCTACAGGTGAAACTAAAGGTCCACAATGTCCAGTTTTACAGTCTCCTGTGTTTGTCCCTTCAGAAGACTGAATTTTTCTCCCAGGGGGCAGTTCTAATCACATGTCAACTTCCATCTTCAGAAGTAAATATAGAAAAATAAATACTAAAGGATGGAGGCAAAAATGACACTGGAACCTCAGAAACTTGTAGAGAGGATGTTTTCTCTCCTCTTTTCCTATGGTGGCCACATGTTTCTGAGATAGAGATGGTTCAAAGTAGGTAGAAACCCCACAGTTCTCCTCAAAGACTTTCAGTTAGTGCAAGTCAGGCTGGGATGGGTGCGCAATACAGATAACTTAACTGATCATTGCTCAGAGCTTATCGTGCTATGAAACTTCTTTCTTCTCAGGATTTCATTGGTGTTTTTTTTTTTTTTTTTTGTCTTTTGCTATTTCTTGGGCTGCTCCCGCGGCATATGGAGATTCCCAGGCTAGGGGTCCAATCAGAGCTGTAGCCACCAGCCTACGCCAGAGCCACAGCAACGCGGGATCCGAGCCACGTCTGCAACCTACAGCACAGCTCACGGCAACGCCGGATTGTTAACCCGCTGAGCAAGGGCAGGGACCGAACCCGCAACCTCATGGTTCCTAGTTGGATTTGTTAACCACTGTGCCACGACGGGAACTCCTCATTGGTGTTTTAATAGGAAGATGAGAGTGAAGCAGAACACTTATTCCTCCAGTTCAATTATTATTTTTGTTTTAGAAATAAGGTTATATTATTTTCCAAATATAAAATATGCTCATTATATAGAATTCAGTAAATGCAGAAAAGTAGAGTGATGAAAAGTACCTATAGTTAACAATATGATGCTATGCACTTAAAGTCTTAAGAGAGTAGTAGATCTCATGTCAAGTGTTCTTACCACTTAACATATAGTAATATGCTTACTACCTTGAGTGTGAAGATGGTATCATAGGTATACACATATGTCCAAACTAATCAAAATGTATAAATTGAATATGTGCAGTTTTAAAGATTAAATATACCCCAATTAAACTCAACAAATAATATAATTTAAAAAATGGCATGTTCTCTACCTTCTATATACTGTTTTTATTTAATTTTTAGAGATCTATTTAATTGCTTTGAATTCAGTTTTGAAGTTTTCCAAAAAACCTTATTATGGTTTACACAGTCTTTTTTCTATAATAATTATAATTTATTATAGAGATGTTAGAATATTAGTATTAATTGATATTAGTATAAGTGAAGGCACTC
The DNA here is from genome assembly GCF_016906955.1 of Phacochoerus africanus. Lineage (NCBI taxonomy): Eukaryota > Metazoa > Chordata > Mammalia > Artiodactyla > Suidae > Phacochoerus > Phacochoerus africanus. Next base: position 168,168,703 of record NC_062546.1, on the reverse strand, counting down.
AAAATTCAGTTGCACAAAGAAGTGTACAATGAACATTTCATTTATATTTTTAAGGTCTTACTAATTTGTTCATAGCTATGATCTATTATATAAACAATTTTTTATGTTGCTTTTTTTTTTTTAACCAACAACTCTACGCATGTTTCAGCTTGGTACAAAGATTCATAAACATTATTTTTAATAAAGCGAGCTTTATGGTATGAGAATGTTTGCCTTCCATGTTCATAGCTGTATGCCTGAGGACAAGCATACCTGGCATATAAGATGAAATAAATGTCTGTGGGAAAAAAATAATTGTGTATTTTTCTTTATTTAGCCACTTAGCTGTTTACCAATTATTAAATATTTAGTTAATTTCATTTTTTGTATTATTAATAAATTTCCATCAAATAAATCTGGGTAATTTCCTTCTCAATTTAGGTTATATTTCTTGGTTTAAAACCCCAGAAATTGGTGGTTCAAATATTGTCAAGTCCTCTTGAGTAAAAATAAAACATTGAAAACATTTATTTGAGGATTAAAAAATTTTTTCCCTTCAGTTTTCTTCTTCATGAATCCTTGCGATTTTGGAGATAAATACTGTGGATCATCCTACTTTCAGATACTTCAAGTAGCTGAAGATATTAAAATAAATTATAAAACTACTTTTAAAAATGTTCTAGTTTACCCTAACTTCTTTTACTTGTCTATTGCAGTATCAAACTTGGCTCTACTTGTTGAAATTAGATAAATGATACTTTATTTTTACATAAAAGAAAGTATAGTTTTCAAATATCATTGCATTAACTCCCAAAAGAATTTATTTGCTTCCTTGACATATTCTGAGTGAAACATAGATGTGTCATAAAGGCTAACTGGAAATGTACTTCAGGAGCTCCTGTCATGGCGCAGTGGTTAACGAATCCAACTAGGAAACATGAGGTTGCGGGTTCAATCCCTGGCCTTGCTCAGTGGGTTAAGGATCCAGCGTTGCCATGAGCTGTGGTGTAGGTTGCAGATGTGGCTTAGATTCCACGTTGCTGTGGCTCTGGTGTATGCTGGTGGCTACAGCTCCGATTGAACCCTTAGCCTGGAAACCTCCATATATTGTGGGAGCGGCCCTAGAAAAGGCAAAAAGACAAAAAAAATGTACTTAATATCAGTTTTAATATTCTCAATATAATAAGTGGAAGAATGGAAATATCTGTAAAATATTAGAGAGGTACGTAAAAATTTTGCCAGCCAAAAGTTATATTCTTGTATGCTAGTGAATGCATAGACATGTAATAATTTATGTAAAGCTAAAGTATTATTTTTCATTTATGTGAGCTAGAGTCTGTTGCTGGGGAATGGGGTTTGTCAACATGAAGCCAAAAGGAGTAACCATTTAAATCTGTAAACCAAGCATTACCATGAAAAATTAAATCAAACTAGTCAATAAATCTGTAGAGAAAATTTTTTTTTTTGCATTTGAAAATAATATTTAGTATAGTATATCTGTATATCGATAGTATATCAGACGCTGGAATTATTTTTGTAGTATTAGTAATAATTTGTGGTCTTGCTCATTCATAAAACATCTGGCTATAGTTAGGGATTCAGTCTGTGGTCACAGAACAGAGGGAATCCAGGAGTCCTTTGAGATATTAAATCCAGCATTTTGCTGTCAATTAGTGTGATGCTCTGGCCAACTTAAAATCCCTAAAAAAAAAAAAAAAGACTTTTACATTTTTTTCAGACAGAAGCCTTGGCGTAACACAGAGTAGAACTCTAAGTCTTGGTAGATATATTGCTTTGATGTTACTCTGTAGATATACTTACTAGAGGAGAATAATTTCTTATGACATGATTCTATTCTGTAATATAATTACTTTTGCTAGAAATTAGGTGACACTAATTCTTTAAAAAAATATCGCAGTAAGAAAAATTGTATGTATATAAATTTAGACATGTAATCTACAATATATTTATTTAAATATTTATAGCATGCGTACCACAAACTAGAGTACAAACCCAAACAAGTTTCAAAGATCCACGTCCAAAGCCTAATGATCTAACTGAGGGCTGCTCTGCTTTGGTTGATCCAGAGCCTGGCCAAGGAGAGGCTGGGAGCCCCAAAGGGTAATGAATCTCCTCCCTGAGATGTTGACTCTGAAGCTCTCCTAGACAAGATGGCATCTGTTCAGACTTTGTGGTTTGCTAGACAGGAAGCTTTTTGGATCATTGGGAGCAAAGAGTACTGCCAGTGCCAATCCAGTGAAAGAGAAGGGCTTGGTAATTTTATTATAATACACAACATTGAGCAATATGATTGGTTTTAGTTTTCTGCTGTATGAATTCGTAAAACTATACTGGGGAAAGTGATTATGACAAATCTCTAAAACAATTTTTTGACAATTTTAGGATGATAATTTTAACATTGGATTTACTTGTTTATCTTTTATGAGATCTTTGAACTATATAAAAAAGATGAACTTTTTTCTAGTTAAAGTATATTTGCCTAGCTATTAGATTCTTTTGCAGCTATTGCTGATGGTGCAGTTACCGCATGGGGATTGAAAGCTCTTCAGTGTGATTTGTTTCTGTTGGCTTCTCAATTTCAATTTAGGTATTAGGAATTACCAAATCAAGTAAGACTTTTGGGAACAGATAACTGTTAAAGTAAGGCCTCAAAATAATTAGGCAAAGACACCAAAATAGCTGTGATGTTCTAAATAATTTCAGGGCAGTGAAAAAAAATTATGTTTACTTTATATTTGAAAACAAAATCATGGATTTGGAGAATAGACTTGTGGTTGCCCAGGGGGAGGGGGAGGGAGTGGGATGGATTGGGAGCTTGGGGTTAACGGATGCAAACTATTGCTTTTGGAATGGACTAACAATGAGATCCTGCTGTGTAGCACAGAGAAATATGTCTAGATACTTACAATGCAGCAAAACAATGGGAGAAAAAAGAATGTATACATGTATGTGTAACTGGGTCCCCATGCTGTACAGTGGGAAAAAAAAAAAACTGTGTTGGGGGAAATAACAATAAAAAATAAATTAAAAAAATAAAATGTAAATAATTCCCTTTTTCAGTTTCAATCTTTGAATTCTATCATAAATTTAGTCATCTTGTCCTACGCATCTGTGTTATTTATACATTGCTACATAATAAATGATCTCCAAATTTAGTGGTTTAGAACAAGTCTAATGGTTATCTCATAGTTTCAGTGGGTCAGAGATCCAGGCTCACAAGGGTGCATCAAGGTATGAGCTCACAAGATAGCAGCTTGTTTCATCACAGCAGCAAATGAGAATACTAAGAAAGTGGGGGGAGAGAAGGGGAAAGGGAGGGAGGAGAAAGGGGGAACCATAATGAAAGTCACTATCTTTTATAAAGCAATCTCAGAAGTGATATTCACCTCTTTTGCTGTATTTTATTGTTGTAAATGAGCCATTGCTGAAGAACACACTCAGAGGGGAGATCACATGAGGGCAGAGGCAACCAGAAGGCAGGGATTATAGGGGGCTAGCTTAGAAATCTAACAACCGACTGCCTTAGATAATGAATTCTTGATGCTCTAAACCTGATTTTATCCACTTCTCTGAAGGAAGCTCTCAGAGTCCACTGAATAATGGACTGGGTCTTTTTCTGTGTCAGTAATTTAGATTTTAACTTTAACATGCTTGTTAAAAGTTCAAAGATAACGTATAAAGGATTTGCAATATATAAAACTAGAAAACTGGAAGAGAGATGCTGAGTGGCAGTATGAGAATTTAAACTCAGGTCCAGTTGATACCAGAGCTAGATACATAGCTCTTATCCTAGAGCTATGTGTAGAAAACACAAAGACAATATAGTAATTACATTAATGATCCCGCAGGACAGTGGGTAGGATAGGTAAATGAGGAGCTATGAATGGCCTTAGGCAACTTTTTGTGTATATATGTAATCCTTACATTAATTGATCCCATAGTTCTTATTTTAGGTCTAAGCTAAGAGAGGAGAATAGTGATCACTTACTATGTGTCCAGCACCATGAGGCACTATTATCTATTGGGGCAACCCTCACATCTATCTTATGATGTGAATATTGTTTTATTTTACAGATGAGGAAATTAATCCTTTAAGAAGAACTCAGCCAAGTTTACTGAGTTTGCAGGTCTTGGAAATACAATCTAAACAAGGTAAGTAACTGCTTACTATCCAGTCAACCCTGACAAAAATCATGCTTTTTCCCCCATAGCATGCTATTTCCCCAGAAAGAAGAAAAGAAGGGGGAGGACAAAGAATCACTACTTTCTAAATGCCTACCATATAACTAGGTATTGTTCTAAGCTCTTTATGTTAAGGTCTCCCCCAAAATTTTCATGAGGTAAATATTATTATTCCCACTTTAAAGATCAGGAAACTGTATCAATTTATATCTTGCTTATTTATATCTAAAAGTTTAAAAAAGAGTTCCTGTCATGGCTTGATGGTTAACGAACCCAACTAGCATCCATGAGGAGGCAGGTTCAACCCCTGGCCTCCCTCAGTGGGTTAAGGATCTGGTGTTGCTGTGAGCCATGGTGTAAGTCGCAGATGCAGCTCAGATCCTGCATTGCTATGGCTCTGGCACAGGCCAGCAGCTACAGCTCCAATTTGACCCCTAGCCTGGGAACCTCCATATGCCGAGGGTACAGCCCTAGAAGATAAAAAGAAAAAAAAATTAGAGTTTACTCAAAATTTTAATGATCTATCTAGCCCTATTCTATGTACATTCCATATATATGGTTCTTGTGTTAAAAACTGTCAAAATTACTTCTCATTCTAAAGAACTTAAATGTATTATTAGGGAAATTGTTTTGCTTTAAATATTATTCAGATATTCTTTACAAATAAATACTATGCATAAATACTATGGATAGTGATTCTGCAGAAACAGAGCAAACTATTATGGTTACTATAGCTTACCTGCAATAAATGGTGAAAAACCTGAACCCCAAGCCTCATAATGCAAAAAATGAATCATCATGAAGCAAAATTATGAGTTGAGCAGAAGTAAAGGACTTTTGTCGACTTTTTTAGAAGAGAATCTTCTGCTTACAGTAAGAGGGACAAAGGAGAGGCAGTCAATGAATCACTTTCTCTCAGCCAGTGAATACGACCATACCTGAAAAGATATGTCTATTCTTTGAACATCCATGTGTTACAAGCATCAGACTACCCCCCCCCCCCGCCCACCCACCACTTTTTTTTTTTTTTTAATGTCCATCCTTGAGGAAGTGCCTGGGTCAGAGATTGAATCCCAGCCATAGCTTCAACCTATGCCACAGCTGTAGCAATGCCAGGTCCTTTAACTTCTATGCCAGGCTGGGGATTGAACCCATGCCTTTGCAGCAACCCAAGCCACTGCAGTCAGATTCTTAACCCACTGTGCCACAGTAGGAACTTCCAGGCAAACATTCTTATTTTCACACTGCCAAGCCCTGATTTTCTCAGCCAGTCTGAATCTATAAAGTCAACTATTTCTTTCATGGTCAAATTATGGTCTTTGTGACATTCTTTTTAAAATCATAAATTTCTAATAAAATTTCCAACTTCCAAAAAAAATATCAATTATACAATTTTGTTATTATAATAACATATTAAAATATATGTATTAATATAAATAAAACTTGAAATATTTCATGAGGTATATAAAGTTAACTATAATGTATTAAATGTGAAGATATTATCACACCATTTGGGGGGGTTGGTTGTTTTTTAACACTAGGATGAATTGACTATTTCCTTTCCTTAAAAATTAAACTTTATTAGCGCATTTGTATTTGTTAGGTTTTCACGCATTTTACTAAGGGATGTATTTTCCTTTTAAAATTAATTCACTATTATCTTCCCCTTCCTGCTCCAGTTAACTAAGTCATTTATTATTTTGTCAGATTTATTTATCTATCCAAGGCACCAAATTTATCCTCAAGTCATTCTTTTAAACAGCAAAAGAGACTAAAAAGGAAAACATTAAAGGACTCAAGTGCTCTCACAAAGAAACTCCCAGTTCAGTCAACAAAATTTAAACTTCCAGTAAAAACAGAAAACTCTCTGAGGTGTAGACCCCAAAGGCTAAGAAAAGCCACAAGTTCAAGTTGACCTCGCCAAAAGCATTTATACTTTTAGCCAAACTTATTAAAAACAAAATTCGTTTGAAAAGGAGAAAAAACATGCTACTGGGTTTCATAACATCAAGATGACAGGCTACAAAAGGATTTTATTTTTAATAATATTGCCTACTGAACACAACTCTAAATCTGTTTTTCTTTCAAGTTCCTCTGCTTCCCACTTTCTAGCTACTTCTAGAATAAGCAGTTCACCCATGTGACTAGAAAACAAAACATCAAATTTGACAGGATTTCATTTTCAGGAAGCACTTTTTTTTCTTATTAGTATTATAATGTAAAGAGTTTCCCACCCAATCCGAGGACAAAAGATAAACCAACATTAGATCAAATGCTTTAAAAAGGCAATGGCTGACCAATGCTCTTTCACTTTATGAAAGTCTAAAATGGTTCAAAGGCAGAGCCCAAATTAAGGCTGTATACTTCTCTCAGAAACCCGGCTTTTGTTGTCTTGTGTCAGGGGAAAAGTGCTATTTTAAAGTTGTTTGCATTTAATAGGCTATGGCTGGCAGCTGGAGGAAGCAAAGTCACTGATAGCCAAAAGGAAAAGGATTTGGCAGGACTTGTGAAGATCCCAGTCAGCACTGATGGTCTTGAAATAGAATGTTCTACAGTAAGAAAAGCTGTGACCTTCACCATTCCAGAGGCACTGCACTTCAGGTATGGATGCACCCAATTTTAACATTCTTTTTTTCTGATCTACCCCTTCCAATCAATAGCCAGGATGGAGATTACATTGCCAAACAAAGGGAAATGGGTGAAGCTTGGACCTTGGTTGCTCTGAATAGCCATTCAGAAGATATATGGAGGAGGTGTTGAAATGTGATCTGGAGAGCTGTCTTCAGTTAGGTTATGAAGCGTCTTTATATACAGACTGATTCCATCTCATCATATAGAAATTAGAAGACATGTTCAGTTATATATCTTAGCATTAAGAGCCAAGATTCACCTTCTTTGGAAACATGATTAAAGAATAGGGATGTAGGGAGTTCCTGTCATGCTCAGCCGTTAACGAACCTGAGTAGAATCCATGACGATGTGGGTTCAATCCCTAGCTTCACTCAGTGGGTCAAGGATCCCATGTTGCAATGAGCTGTGGTGTAGGTTGCAGACATGGCTCGGATCCCATGTTGCTGTGGCTGTGGTATAGGCCAGCAGCTGTAGCTCCTATTCAACCCCTAGCCTGGGAACTTCCATGTGACATGGGTGCAGACCTAAAAAGAACAAAAAAAAATGGGGATGTAAGAGGATGAGTAACTTCCTCCTCATCTCTGCCCATAGGGTGACATTCAGATCTTCTGTCTTAGCAACACAAGAATAGGAGGAAGAATTAAAACAGTAATTCTGCACTATGTGCAGATGGCTTATGTGCAGAAAGACCTAGAAAAGTGAGAGATTACTTTGGATAGCAATAAGAATACTTGAAGCATAAGGGCAGTTAAATGAAGGAATTTCTGAGGTATATTGACAAATGCATTTGTTATTAAAAATAATAAAACAAGTAATCAGCAAACCCTAATGTAGCACCTACTATGCACAACTCGGGGCTAGTTGCTATTAAAAGTTTGTATCTAGGTTTAAATATTTCTGATGGCAGTGAATCTATTGTTTCTAAGACTTTCGTGATCATCTCTCTTCTTAAAATATTAAAACTATGGTATGATACCTGTGTCTTAGTTTCTGTCTTGGTCAATGAGAAAGAAGTTTTAGATTTTTTTCAGGGGATAGGTATCGCTCTTCAGGTCTGCTATATTAAGTCTTTAGAAATTTCTCTGAATATCTATAAAAATAAATGTGGAAGATAAGTTTAATGAGACAATAGCAGTCCCAAGAATCACTATATGATCTCAGTATAACTCAGAGAAATTCTTTTAATTGGCATAAAGTCACAGAGATGATTTTTAAATGGCTAAAGTTGAGTTTATAGACTATTACTAAATTGTAGAAAGGTACATATATTAACATTTACTAAAGTTAGCATATTAGTCAACATTACTCAAAAATCAACCCCACATTGTACTCCTTCCTTTATTCACACTAAATTATTCTTATATCTCATGGGGTGGTAGATGCTAAAAGAGGAAAGTTCTATCACTTTTATGATGTAGCTTTGGGTATGAGTTATTTCAATGGCAGAATTCATAGAAATTAGGATCATGTAAATACCTCATAAATAAATTGAGAGATCAAGGAAGAAGTTGAGAGGAATACATCAGATAGTGTGCAGGAAAAACGGATAGGCATACCTAGGTTAAAGAATCTCAGAACATCTTTAAATGTGCTAGTGCTGTAATTGTCAGTATAAGTATTTCACATTGTATACCAGGTCTATTCTTTATAAAAGAGTTGCAATTTGTTTTTCTTAGAATATTGATATAATCTTACTTCTGTGGACTTCCTGTGTGGCTCACAATATCAAAAGAATCATGTTCTTTGAGGGCAAGGATATTGTCTCTTATTCCTTGGTATATTTCAAGTACCTGAGATACTTTTTGGTACACATTCAATCTTCAATAAATATTTGTTAATAAATAAAAGGGAATCTAGAATGAAGAGTCCCATAAAATTTTTCTATCAGTCAAATATTGTTTTTATTACAAAAATAAATATAGGCATTTCATAATCTGATTTACTTAAAAAAAGTTGTAGGTGGAATAAGGATACTATAATTTTTTTGCCTTCTTTATTTTCTTTTCTGTATTTTTTAATAGTGATTTTTATTTTTTCCATTATAGCTGGTTAACAGTGTTCTGTCAGTTTTCTACAGTACAGCAAAGTGACTAAGTGACACATAAATGTATACATTTTTTGGTCACATTATCATGCTCCATCATAAGTGACTAGACATAGTTCCCAGTCCTACACAGCTGGATCTCATAGCTAATCCATTCCAAAGGCAATAGTCTGCCTCTATTAACTGCAAGCTCCCAATCCATCCCACTCCTTCCCCTCCCCCTTGGCAACCACAAGTCTATTCTACAAGTCCATGATTTTCTTTTCTGTGGAAAGGTTCATTTGTGCCTTATATTAGATTCTAGATATAAGTGATATCATATGGTATTTGTCTTTCTCTTTCTGACTTCTACGTAGTATGAGATTCTCTGGTTCCATCCATGTTGCCACAAATGGCATTATTTTCTTCTTTTTTATGGCTGAGTAGTATTCCATTGTGTATATACACCACATCTTCCTAATCCGATCATCTGTCAAAGGACATTTGGGTTGTTTCCATGTCTTGGCTATTGTGAATAGTGCTGCAATGAACATATGGTTGCATGTGTCTTTTTTCAAGGAAAGTTTTGTCTGGATATATGCCCAAGAGTGGGATTGCTGGGTCATATGGTAGTTCTATGTATAGATTTCTAAGATACCTCCATACTATTTTCCATAGTGATTATACCAATTTACATGCCCACCAACAGTGCAGGAGGGTTCTCTTTGCTCCATGCCCTCTCTAGCGTTTGTTATTTGAAGAATTTATTAATGATGGTCATTCTGACTTGTGTGAGGTGGTACCTCATAGTGGTTTTGATTTGCATTTCTCTAATAGTCAGTGATGTTGAGTACTTTTTAATGTACTTGTTGGCTGTCTGTCTTCTTTGGAGAAATGTCTCTTCAGGTATTTTGCCCATTTTTCAATTGGGTAGTTGGCTTTTTTGCTGTTGAGTTATATAAGTTGTTTGTATATTTTAGAGATAAAGCCCTTGTCAGTTGCATCATTTGCAACTATTTTCTCCCATTCTGTAAGCTGTCTTTTTGTTTTCTTTTTGATTTCCTTTGCTGTGTCAGTTTTATTAGATTCCTTTGGTTTATTTTTGCTTTTATTTCTGTTGTTTTGGGAGACTGACCTGAGAAAACATTTGTAAGGCTGATGTCAGAGAGTGTTTTGCCTATGTTCTCTTCTAGGAGTTTGATCGTATTTTTTTTTGTCTTATATTTAAGTCTTTAAGTCATTTTGAGTTTATTTTTGTGCATGGTGTAAGGGTATGTTCCAGATTCAGTAATCTACATGTGGCGGTCCGGTTTTCCCAGAACCATTTGCTGAAAAGACTGTCTTTTTCCCATTTTATATTCTTGCCTCCTTTGTTGAAGATTAATTGGCCACAGGTGTCTCGGTCTATTTCTGGGTTCTCTATTCTGTCCCATTGGTCTGTATGTCTGTTTTGGTACCAGTACCACACTGACTTGATGACTGTGGCTTTGTAATATTGCTTGAAGTCTGAGAGAGTTATGCCTCCTGCTTGGATTTTGTTCCTCAGAATTTGGCAATTCTGGGTCTTTTGTGGTTCTATATAAATTTTTGCGTTGTTTGTTCTAGTTCTGTGAAAAATGTCATGGGTAATTTGACAGGGATTGCATTGAATCTGTAGATTGCTTTGGGTAGTATGGCCATTTTTACAATATTAATTTTTCCAGCCCAGGAACATGGATTATCTTTCCATTTCTTTGAATCCTCTTTAATTTCCTTGATGAATGTTTTCCATTTCTCAGCATATAAGACTTTCACCCCCTTGGTCAGGTGTATTCCCAGGTATTTGATATTTTTGGTGCATTTTAAAAGGTATTATGTTTTTGTATTCCTTTTCTAATATTTCATTGTTAATATATAGAAATGAGACTGATTTCCGAATGTTGATCTTATATCCTGCTACTTTGCTGAATTTGTTGATCAGTTTGAATAGTTTTTGAGTTGAGTCCTTAGTGTTTTCTATATATAGTATTTTGTCATCTGCATACAGTGACAATTTCACCTCTTTTCTTCCATTTTGGATACTTTTTATTTCTTTTGTTTGTCTGATCACTGTGGCTAGGACTTCCAATACTATTGAATAAAAGTGGTAAGAGTGGTCATCATCTTGTTCTGGATTTTAGTGGGAAGGCTTTCAGATTTTCTCCATTGGGTATTATATTTGCTGTGGCTTTTATTATGTTAAGCTATGTTCCTTCTGTACCTGCTTTGGTAAGAGTTTTTAGCATGAATGGATGTTGGATTTTGTCAATGCTTTTTCTGCATCTATTGAGATGATCATGTGGTTTTTTACTTTTCTTTCATTAATGTGGTGTATGATGTTGATTGATTTGCATATGTTGAACAGTTTTTGTGCACCTGGGATGAATCCCACCTGCTCTTGGTGTATGATCTTTTTTATATGTCATTGGATTCTGTTGGCTAAAATTTTGTTGAGAATTTTTATATCTATATTCATCAAAGATATTGGCCTATAGTTTTCTTTTTTGGTGGTATCTTTGCCTGGTTTTGGAATTAGGGTGATGATGGCATCATAGAATGTCTTTGGGAGTGTTCCTTCTTCTTCAATCTTTTGAAAAAGTTTAAGGAGCATGGGTATAAGTTCCTCTTTGTATGTTTGGTAGAATTCACCTGTGAAGCCATCAGGTCCTGGACTTTAATTTGTAGGGAGTGTTTTCATTACATATTCAATTTCATTTCTAGTGATGGGTCTGTTCAATTGATCTATTTCTTCTTGATTCAGTTTTGGCAGGCTGTAAGTCTCTAGAAAGTTCTCCATTTCTTCTAGGTTGTCAAATTTGTTGGCATACAGATGTTCATAGTATTCTCTTCTGGTTTTTTGTATTTCTGCAGTATCTGTTGTGATTTCTCCTTTTTCATTTCTTATTTTGTTTATTTGGGGTTTTTCTCTCCTCTTCTTGTTGAGTCTGGCCAGAGGTTTGTCAATTTTGTTTATATTTTCAAAGAACCAGCTCTTGGTTTTATTTATTTTTTCTATTGTTTTTTGAGTCTCTATTTTATTGATTTCCTCTTTGATCTTTATGATTTCCTTCCTTCTGCTTCCTTTAGGTTTTGGTGCTCTTTTTCTAATTCATTTAGGTGGTGGGTTAAGTTGTTTTATTTGAGATTTTTCTTCTTTTTGAGGAAGGCCTGGATTGCTATAAATTTCCCTCTGAGCACTGCTTTTGTGGCATCCATAGATTTTGAGTGGTTGTGTTTTCATTATCAATTGTCTCAATATATTTTTAAAATTTCCTTCTTGATTTCCTCATTGACCCACTGGATTTTTAGAAGCATGTTGTTTAGTCTCTATGTAGTTAGTTTTTCCTCATTTCTTTTCCTGTGGTTGATATCCAGTTTCATGCCATTGTGATCAGAGAAAATACTTGAAATAATTTCTATACTCATTTGTTGAGGTTAGCTTTGTGCCCTAGTATGTGATCAATTCTTGATAATGTTCCATGTGCACTTAAGAAGAATGTATATTCTGATATTTTTGGATGTAATGTCCTGAAAAATGTCAATTAAGTCTAACTTTTCTATTGCGTCCTTTAGGATCTCTGTTGCCTTATTGATTTTCTGTCTAGAGGATCTGTCCATTGATGTTGAGTTGGGTGTCAACGTCTCCTACTATGATTGTATTCCATCAACTTCTCCTTTTACATCTGTTAATATTTTTGTATGCATCTGGGTGCTCCTATATTGGGACATATATATTAATGATTGTATTATCCTCTTCTTGAATGAATCCTTTTACCATTAAATAGTGTCCTTCTCTGTCTTTCTTTATGGCCTTCATTTTAAAGTCTATTTTGTCTGATATGAGGATTGCAACTCCTGCTTTCCTGTCTTGTCCATTGGCATGAAATATCTTTTTCCTATCCCCTCATTTTCAATCTATATGTATCCTTTGCCCTAAGGTGAGTTTCTTGTAGACAGCAGATTGTAGGTTTTTTGCTTTTTTTATCCAGTCTGCCACTCCGTGTCTTGTGATTGGAGCATTCAATTCATTGACATTTAAGGTAATTATTAATAGATATGTACCTATTTCCATTTTAAACCTTGTTTTCCAGCTGATTCTATGTTTATCCTTTCCTTTCTTTTTTTGATTGGATGATTTCCATTTACTTTATGCTTGTGTACTTTTTAGTTTTGTGGCTGTAATGTTTGTTTTTGATTTGTGGTTGCCCTGTTTTTTAAGTATGTTAACCCCTTCTAGTATCTGCTTGTTTTAGCCTAAAAGTCATATAGGCTCAAACACATTATTTAAAAAAAAAAAAAGAGCCTAGATTTTCTTACTTTCCTTCCTTACAATTTATGATTTTGAAGTCCTTTTTTAATATCTATGTTTGTGCTTTTGCTGCTCCTTGTCTTTATCATCGCTTTTACAGCAGTTTTTCCCCCCTTTTAGATCTGTATGCTGGCTTATTTAAGTGATTACTTTCCAATTGTCATTTCCTCCATCTATTTCTCCTTTCTTCTTTTTTTTATTTAGAGAAGACCTTTCAGTATTTCTTTTAGAATGGACTTAGTATTGCTTTACTCTTTTAGCTTTTGTTTGTTGGAGAAATTCTTTATTTCCCCTTCTGTTTTAAATGATATTCTTGCTGGATAGAGTATTCTGGGCTGCAGTTTTTTTCCTTTCAGCACTTTAAATATATCTTGCCACTACCTTCTGGCCTATAGTGTTTCTGTAGAGAAAGCAGGTGATAGCCTTATGGGGGGGTTCCTTTGTAATTAACACTTTGTTTTTCTCTTGCTGCCTTTAGAATCCTCTCTTTATCTTTAATTTTTGCCCTTTTTTATTATAATATGTCTTGGTTTGGTCCTATTTGGGTTCAACTTGTTTGGGACCCTCTGTGCTTCCTGTATCTGGATATCAGTTTCCTTTAGATTTGGAAATTTTTCAGACATAAATTCTTCAAATATATTTTCAGTCCACTTTTATTTTTCCTCTCCCTCTGGAATTCCTCTTATGCATAGATTGGCCAGCTTTACATTAACCCATAGATCTCTTATATTGCTTTCGTGTTTTTTATTGGTTTTCTGTCTGCTATCCTGATTGTGTGATTTCCGTTATTCTACCTTCCCAGTCACTAACTCATTCTTCATTTTGCTCTTTAGTGCCTTAAGCTCAGTTTGCATCTCTACAAATGAATTTTCTAATTTTTATACATTCTTTCTTATATTTTCTAGTTCCTTTCTAACATAATCTGCATTACTGTTAGATAATGTAGATATCCACCAAATCTGCTCTTAATTCCTTGATGTTCAGCCTTAATTCCTTCAGTATTGCCTTGCTTATTTTCTGATTTTGATAAAACCTCTTCAAAATTAAGGAATAAAAAACAGTTGGGAAAATTTATTTTAAAGGTTGTATGCCAGTTCTTAAACTTCTGTCTCTTATCTCCAAGTCCATCCTTCTATACTCAGTTTTGCAATGCTGGGACAGACCACAGTTCTAGTTCACCAACTGTTTCTCTGTTAGGTTCTACCAATGGGGGTACTAGATGGAGAAAGAAATTTCTTCCTCTTCCATTCTATCACTGTGAGTCCACTTCAACTTCTTGAGGTTTTCCTGTTTGCTCCCTATCCTTGTGATTACCTTTTCATTTTTGCAGCAGCAGTACCTTCCCACAATAGCATGTGAATCCAACTTGTGGTCTATCCAACACTTATTGGACCAACCTTATCATTTAGAGGCACCAACACCAGCCCAGCAGGCCCTTCCTTAGGAGTTTTAATTTTAGCTCCACAGGGCCTCTCTCCAGTTTTCTAAATTTTAATAATTCCAGCCCCTCGCCTTTATTCCTTCAGCCCTAGGCATGGTAGCTTCTTCCTGCAGTTGTTACCTTTGCAACACCTTAATGTTCTTTTTCCTCTATCACTTACTTAGCTAACACTTCTCTTAATTCTATCAAATTCTCTTTGTCCAAATTACTGTGGTGTCATTTCTGTCTTCTAATGGGACCCTACTTAATATAAGTTGTTTTCACTAAGTCCCTCTCCTTGGTTTCTTTACTTTATGTATGTTACTTATGGAGTAAGTATTAAAAATATCAAGAGATTTGATGTAAGCAAAATTCTAAACTAAGGGTAATGTACTGAATACCTTTACTATCTTTCTTGGCGACTAGTTTTTGCTTCATCCTGTCTCTTTCTTCTTTTCCTCTCCTTTTTCTTTTCTGCCTTTCCCTTTGGGTGTTTTTCCCCTTCAATCCTTCCTCTTCTCATCTTAAGAATTCTCTTATCTTATTCTCACCAGCCCAGTACCTTCATCGCTTTACTATTGAAGAGACAGTGATCCCAACTCTTTCTCCTAAACTTATCAAACACAAGTTAGGCTCCTTACCCTACAGAAAACACAGAGAAGCCAAAGTCCCCACACATTGCAACGAGAGAAATAGGAAATTAAACATCTGTCTCCAACAGTAGAGAAGGTATTGTTTTCATCTGGGTGCTTTGAGGTATATTTTAGTGACACCCTATCAGCAGCCATGTGGTTATCTTACACCTAAGGGCCTACACCCTTCCTATTTTCTCCTACCTTTGGTGACAGGTAGTAGAAGAAAACAATATTCCATCTTAGCAAAGAACTGGAAGGAACTGTGGCTGCATAAGCCCCTAAGAAATAGAAACCTCACAGATGGATCTATATTTGCTTAGACACATTGTCAGAATCACACTCTGATCTTAGTTCTTTGGTTCCTACAGAGTCTTATTGTTTAATGAGTGTCTAAGTTCCCATTACTCACTACAACCACAAAATGAAAATTTTTCTTCTATATCCTAACTCTAAGGAGTTTATTCTCAGTTAGCTTTCAGAATAACTTGCTTTTCTAATATGTTCTGAGGTATCAAGTTAACTTTATATGTTAACTTTTACGAGAATTATTGTATCTTAAGCCAGTAGACTCAGAAACTCTTGTCCTAACACAAATGTTAAGAAATTTTAAGAGGTGAATTTTAGCCATAAAATGGACTAGTTTGGTGTAATCTTCTGAAAAGATATTTCTTCATCCTCATATTAATCAATCTGAGAGGAAAGCCAGTCTAGACCAGACTTCTACTTCTGGACTGCAGCTTTATGGCTGAGAAATTTTAAACCTCCCATAATTATATAAATAAAGACAAAATAACATGACTTTGCATCTTACTAGAGATGTATTTCAAAAGATAATAACAATATATGAAAAATAGTCTGTAGCCCTGTTAGAGTGTAAATCAATGTAAGGTAAATTTATTTTTATTATGCTAAGAATTCAGAGTCTCAGCCAAGAAACAGTTTGTTTTTCTGAACAAAATTTGAAAAAATAAAAGTTTGTAAATCAGAAGATGACTAGAAATAAAATAGCAATGAGTATTACAGTATGCTTTTTTTGGAGGAGGTTTGTCATGACTATGACCTAATGATATGTGCCATTTTTTGATTTAGAAAAAATGCCTATTTCTGAACTTATAGAAACAATAATAAAGTTTATCATTAAAACTATCCTTACACACATTTCCTAATACAGTCATATAGACTCACAGGGGCCTCACAATAGTGTTTTACCAGTGAGTCTTAGAATTCTTATTTGAACTATGTTATGGCTTCATTTCTGAGAAATGTTCTCTTTTCCCGATACTTATCAAGTAGACTAAAGTAGTTTTAGAGGACTGAAACTGAAGGTCATGGAAGGAAAAAGGATACTATAAGAATTGATCTTGCCACTTTCCTGCTTTCATCTACTTGGCAGATTTTGACTTCTAGAGTACAAACATGGAGAAACTGGCTATCTTAAAATTCCTTTGAGATTTCATGGATGGTTTCCCCAAAATTTTACTTAGCATTTCTAGACATTTATCTAAGCTCTTTCAAGAGAAAGATAGTTCCTTTTTTTTCCAAAATGTCTTCTGAAATCTGTATAGCCTATATAAAAGAAGACATAAAAATGCAAGATGTTGAAATGTAAGCACTATGGATAATAAATGTAGGCTGATGACAGTGTAAGAAAACTCACATTTTCTGATGAGAAATCTCTGCTCTTTAGAGGAATGGTTTCTATTGTATGCATGCACACACACATACATTTGAAATTCTAGAAAGGAAGCTGAACATCTGGTCACTTCATTCTAGTATTTCTTAATTTATAAGGATATGAAAATTTTAACATCCCATATCAGAAAGTCGTCAATCTGTGATAAGCTTCTCATTCTCTTTGACTGAACAGTTTTCTTGAGAGTATGGCATGAAACCATTATTATAGCAGTTGCATTTGTGACTCGTTAGAAAAACACATCTCTGAGATGAAAATGTAGTCCATTTATGACATAAAGCCTAGCTTTCAGGTCACACAACTCATTGCTATTGCTGTAGCTTAATTCAAGATTCTGTGAAATATATGTTTTATATGGCCTAAAAAGAAGCCTTCCTAAAAATAAAAAATATAAATTTTGAAGAGTTTTCAGAATCTTTCCTAGTTTTTGTGGTTTTAATATTCCAACATATCTTTATTGAGTTAACTTTGGTCCACTCTTGCTTTTTTGAATGGAGAGAAGTTAATATGCTAAGCTGCATTTAAAATATAATATAAATGAAGACTCTGCTCCACCAACTTACAAATGTCTAAATGATTTATTTTGCTGTGCATATTTTACTCATGTTCAAACAGTATGGACAGTATGGTAAATAAGGAAGAGTACTCTACAAAGTCATGAGACTAGCTTACAGATACTGGTCAATATATTTCATATCTCAGACCTACTTAACAGCTATAATTGAAAATGATAAAACCGGTGATACATCCATTCCCTTGCAGATATAAATATTAAGAAACTGGCTGTAGTTAGTGGGCAAAACAAAAGATGTCATGGTCACCTGTGAGAACAGCCACTCCCAAGGGTAGGACAATGAGACCTGAGGAAACCTCAGGAAAGCATATCAAAGGAGTGATTCCAGTAAGCCCAGTTATTTATGTCTTCCCATAGAAATGGTTTTCTGTAAATCTGGTCATCTGTAAATCTTTTGTTCCTACTACCTCCCCATTGTTGCAAAAGCTCATATATCCTAGCTCCCACCCCCCCACCTCCTTGGAGTGGTTTCTTGGGGCTACGTGAGAGGCTATCTCCCCAACTTAAGTCCTAATTTCACCCCAAATAAAACTTGACTCTCAAAAGAAAAAAAAGATACAATCTGAAGTGTTTTTTTTTTTTTACCTATGAAGGTAATAAATATTCAAAAAATTAAGCAAAATGGAAAGTATACAGATAATATTAAAAGAAAGACTTTAAATTCTATCATCTATAAGAAAGCACAATCAATATTTTGTAAATTTCTTTCCAGACTTCTTCTCTTCAGGACTGAACACATAACTTTATATACATGAGAGTATACTATCTAATGTTTGTCTCTCCCATATATTCTTTGTACTTAAAAATGTGCCAAGGCACTTTCCATGTCAATAAATATATACACCATTTTTTAAAGGGATACAAATATTTCCATTGTATGAAGGCATAAAATTACTTATTTTTAATGTTTAGTTTTTTTGTATTAGTTTTTGATATATCTATTACAAAGATTTCCTCCAAGACTCATTTTTCTTTCAACATTGTTTATAGTGTGATTTTTGTTTTTATTTTTTATTATTTTTGTTTCTAAATTTGTTTGCTTTGAATGCAAAAAAGAAAAAAGAAAGTGAGGTCCTTGATAAGTGTGATTTCTTCAGATTATCTTCCTTGCAATCTACTCTTTGGGAACAAGGAACATGGAATTGATATGTAGAAGGGCAAATATTTGAGAATTTGAATTGGATTCCTGGCCATTTGAAATGCATAAGAACAGGAGAAAAGAATCTCCAAAAATAAACTTGGTTCACTTCAATATTTGTGTGGACACTGCTCAGTTTGAAACAATTTCACTATTTAATTTTTTTATCATCTATGGTTTAGTTCTCAACCAAGAAGTTTAGATTGAATAGCATTCAATGGTTTAAAAATAAAATGAATCCAAGTTCGAAGGGATGAGAGGTTAGTAGCGCTCTATTTATTTATGTTTGCAAACAACCTGGTAAAGAATTTGAGTAGTAAAAACAAATTATTTACTCCCTAAAACAAGATAAAGGATAAAGTCAACCTTCTATAAACTAGATGTTAGGTATGCTTCTCATCATGCTTTTTTTTTTGTTTTCTCAGTTTTTTATTTTTATTTTTTTGCAATAATGTTTTTCAAACCAGTGCTTTAAAAATCATATACATAAGTACCTATTTTATATGGAAAACAGTGGAGTGTAGCAGAAATAGAATTGAATTGGGATCTGGCTCATACTTTCAATTTTTGCCAATGACATGCTGTAATTTTGGAGAAGGGCCAGAATTTCTATATTGGTCAATCTGTCCACTTTTCTTTTTTTCTTCCTATCTTTCTGCACTGGAGACCTTACCATTTCATGCCATCCAGATTGTCCTAAAGTCCCTTGGGAATTTTTAAGAGCCAAATCATCATTTTTATTTGATCAGGAAGGACGATACCTTATAAGCAATTAGGTTTATGTAGATGATCCTGTAGAAGGAAGATTTTCATCGTTAGCATTTCAGCTGCGACAGACTTTGTTTCTCCTCCAGCCTTCAACACTTTCCCCACTGCTCCTTTTCTCAGCTAGTGAGCTCACCTTGTTCTTAAAATAAAAAGATCAAGACTCTTCTTCAGGGATTCTCATCTTCATTTCATTCTGTTTTTTCTACTGCTACAGACATCTCTTCAAATTTTCCCAGTCTCAGAAGAAGTCTTAGAGTGCTAACCTCTCCCCGGAACACTCGATTGAGATTTTTTTGCCCCACACTTGTCCTTTTCTTCTCCATTCCATTTCTCCCTCCTCCAGTTTCAATAATTCACATCTCTTCGTCTTGAGGAAAACCTTTGCTTGACCTTAGCCAATCTTTTTTCCAGTCAATTTCTATCTGCTTTATTTCTACCACATACATCTACCTATGCTACTTTACCCTCATCACTTCCATCCTTACTTTTGAAGCATAGTTTTCATTCCACTCACTTATTGAAGCAACTCTTTCAAAAATCACCATCTTTGTTGGCAAACACAATGACAAATGCAGTCTCCTTGATTTGTTTGTAGTTTTTGACACAATTCACTGTATTTCCTTCTGGAAACACTCTACTTCTTTGTCTTTAGTGACATGGCACTCCACTAGTTCTTTTTCATCTACTTCTATCTGCCCTTTCTCTTATTGAATCATTTTTAATTCATTTCTCTATTTTTTTTTTAGTGTTTTCTGTCAGACACCATATAGCACTGTGAAGGAATCAGGGCTCTAAATCAGATATGCTATTGATTGGTGGTGTTACCTTGAGGAAGTTATTTATTTGTCTGTTATTTTATTCTTTGAAGCAAAAAGTAAAATGCCTGAGTTGAAAAGAGACAATGAAGATTAAATGAGAATCTATGTAAGGCATCTTAACCTGGCCAGAGTTAATGCTAACCTACACAAGTTGTTTATGTTTTATTGCCTCTTTGACATCTCCTTTGATAATTCCAGCCTTAAACCTTTTCTTCTTTGCTAGCCACCTATAGTTTAGGAAAGCCTGTGCTACACAATTTAATATTTAATTATATGCCATCTTTTGTCAGGAAATTTTGTTTTATGTTAGTTCTGTCTTTCTTGCTACATAGTGGAGATTATCCCCAACAATTCCTCTATATCCCTCTCAACACTAGTATATAGATCAATTTTCAATAAAAGATAGATATTTGTGAATTAATAGACCTGAGACCTTCACTTTGCTCTGCTCTAGCTTATAACAAGTAGTCAAGAAAACTATGAATGCATAAGGAATTTAATACCACCTTCTTAATCATTGCTCTGGTCTCCTTAGACTTCCATAAATTTTATTATATTCTAAAATAAGGATAACATGATGCTAATTTGTTAAAAATTACCCACATTCTCTAGATTCTTGGGGTTAAATAATATCCTATTTCTTCCATTTTTTCAACAAATGCTTTTACAGCACAGCAAAGTGCTAGACACTCACTTATTAACTGGGGAGACAAACAACCAGACAATTCTATTAGGGTGTGGTACATGGGAAAGAATGAGGTATTATAATGTACGCAGAAAGAACACTGAAATCATTTTTTGGGAGGGTGATATTCTGAAAAGGCTTCTAAGGAAATGACATAAGATGAAATGTGAAAATTCATTTTAGATGATATGATTAAATATAGGATTACTATTGTTTATGTAATTTCTTTTAAAGGGGATACGCATCATTTGCTTTTAAATAAAAAATTTAAATGTTCTCCCTCCCTTTCCTCACCTCTTTATTCCCAATTTACTACCAGATTTTGGACCTGTGATGCCATGAACTGGGTTTCTACTTATGGGAACTGAAAGGAATAATTTATTTTTAGTAATGAAATATAAGAAAATATGAGAAAAAGTGAATAGACCTTTCCCCTCTTAGTCATAGAAAGGTAACAAAAATTTTCAAATGTCCTCCTGCATATTAGAAGCTAAAAAATAAACAATGTCTTACTGTATGACACAGGGAAATTCTTGGGATAGAATATGATGGAAAAGAATGTGGAAAAGAATGTAAAAATGAATGTATATAACTGATTCACTTTGCTGTATAGAAGAAATTGGCACAACATTGTAAATCAACTATAATTAGAAAAAATTAAAAGAAGCTAGAAGCTAAAAAATGGTTTTTAAAAATGGTATGTAATGCACAGAAAAATATCAAAATGAAAATTCAGATGATGCATTATCAAAGTTGGATGGTCAAAGATTGTCAAAGACCTAAAATTATGCACATGCTCCCATGATCAATGTGAGGCAGAGAAAATATTTTGTAACTGGAAAATGTCACATCAAAGGGAATTTATCCTTCCTGGTTTGGTTGTGTGTGGAAAAGGGTTATAGTTTCTTTTTTCATGAATGAGTTTATTTAAAGTGAAGATAATATCTATACTTTTGAGAGGTATGGAGAAAAAAATGAAGATGAAATACACAGATGCCCTGATCTTTGTGAAAAAGTCAGTGTATATTTCTTATGAATAATACAGTGCACCTCCCCAAAAGGTACATATTCAAATCAATGAATTTTGTATTGTGCCCAATTTCCTGTTTAGAGAGAAGGGAAAAATGTTTCCCTTCCATTTCCCTAATGCACAATAAAATTAAAGCAAATAGAAAAGAGAATTCAGCTTATCAAAATTCCCCATTGGGAAACCGATGGTTCCCATTTTACACACTATTTGTAATTAGCTTTAGGGTCTCTCACCTAATTCTTTCCTTTGAATTAATTAAAAGTATGTTTGAATGTGACAGACATTTCAAAATTCCTTGTAATCTGACAGGAAGAGCTTTTTTTCTTTTTCATTTTTCCTTTTGCTCCATAGCTATAGAAGCTCCAAGCTCCAAAGATATTACCACAATGCTGCAAGGTTGTTTACCTTCGCTCCTTCACAAAAGATAATCCAACAAATTACATTAATTATAAACCAATATGTTCCGTTCAATTCCCATATGAGCCAAACCTGGGGATGAGCATCTGCTCTTATTTTCTGAGCTCGGTTTTGAGGACAAGATTCACAACAATGCTCAATCCATAATTAACAGAAAAATTAAAGATGCAACATCCCGACATCCTGCTTTTTGAAGCAGTATGCTTAAAAATATACATGCCTACTCCTGGCAAGCTTTTTTTTTTTTTTTCGTTTTTACTTCCCAACTCAAAAATAGCCTATTGTTATCCCTGACGTTTTCGTTTGTTTAGAATACTTACATTTTTATTGGCCTTAAAATAAACACACAAATATTTTCTGCAAAAAGAATGAATAATGATGCCCCATTGGTGATATATTATTTTTTAAATTTGGGGTTTCTTCTTATTAGATAATTTTCTTTTCTTCTTCTCCCTTAGAAATGATGTTTATGGTGTAATAAGCATGTTTCATGGTAGGTGAACTAGAAATGGGCAAAATGTATTTAGGCTACTTGATTTTCTCTTTTTCCTCTTTGGCCCATAAAAAGAAATAATAGTAAGTTGTACTACATCCTTATATACATCTCCACATATATTTAGTGCATACATCTTTTATTCTATTCATGGAAATCCCAGCTAAGCAGTTGGTGGTAAACAAATATTTAAAATATCTGCATTATAGATACCTAATTCATATATAGCATCCATATGTGATTGAGTATAAATAGGCATACTGTTTAAGTACACCCACACACCACACACAAAGTGAATGAAGAGCGGGACAACAAATGAGCTTCTCTTTTTCCTGTTCCCATGTGTAATACCTGAGTCTGATATGAAGGTGAATATTCTTTACATAATCTGAGATCCTCAGAAGAAAAAAGTCAAGTGAGCATACTTCTGTACATATCTGAAGTACTTTATTGTCATTTATCTTTATTGTATATTCAGTCATGTAGGGAGCGTCATTCTGTTTTCACTGATCTTCTGCTGATCTTCAGGTTATTGCCAATACTACCTATTTGAACCTATTTAATATAAGATCCTTGGTTTTTTGAGTAATAGGAAAACCAGATAACCCTATGGTCATAGAAATATACTAGTCCAGGGTCTAGCTGCTGAGAACTCCTGGTCTGATATCTAACATTCTCTATGCAAAGAGAAAGTTTATCACCAGGGAGGTCAGGAGGCAGCTAGCTCCAGCTTTATATTTACAAAAGGCCTGTGATAAATATGTTGATGTTCTCTTCAAAAGAAGACTTATATATAATCATGAGCAAGATTGAAAGAAGAAAGTAGTAGTTAAGATGCTTTCAAATACAAATAAGAGAAGGAGCGCCCATTGTGGCTCAGAGGAAATGAAGCCTCCTAGTATCCATGAGGATGCAGGTTCAATACCTGGCCTCACTTTGTGGGTTAAGGATCCCACATTGCTGCAAGCTGTGGTATAAGCCAATTTAACGCAGCTCGGATCTGGCGTGGCTGTGGCTGTGGCTGGCAGTTGCAGCTCCAAATCAACCCCTAGCCTGGGAACCTCCATATGGCACACCTGCGCCCCCCCCCCCAAAAAAAAGCACAAATAAGAGAAAAAGCAAGTAAGTTGTGTTTCTTAAGGTTTTAGAAAAATATTTTCTCAGATTAATGTAATAGTCACCAGCTGACCATTCTAGTGGATTAGTAAAGTCATTGAGGACGGATACAGACTTCTCATCTTTTTATTCTGCCATAGTTAATACCTGGTTTTGTTTGTAGTATCACCACCTCAATATTTAAAAATGGCTACCACAGATCCAGACGTCATAGCCCTTCATGATATGATCCAAAGTAGGAAGATCACTTTCACCAGAATTGAAATATTCTGGGAATATTGCTGTCAATGGGGAAATTGCTATTGTCTAGGTAAATAAGAGTTTTCTTGACACCAAATATCTGTTATATAACTTTACACATAGATTATTAAGTCATACTGTCTACAGTATACTCTATATGTGTGTGCATGCACACATTCACACATATATAATTATTTTGCATTGTGTAGTTTGTATTAATAATGTTTTTTAAGCAGAAACATTTAAAGGTATATGATGTTTGTCTACCTGTTTTGACATTTTTATAATTGTATAGACCTCTCTCAATCTCTGAGAGATACTGGTGATAGAATTTACTAGCTGTGTGACTGTAAACATTCACTATTTAACTTCTCTGTACCTTAATTTGCCCCTGGATGAAATTGGTATAAAATTCCTGGGCTATCTAGTTGGATGCTACATTGTGGGAAGGATCTAATGCATGACTGCATGAAACTGCTTTGGGAATAACAACACTGTAATCTGTATTGCATAGTTTTAGTATTTGATACTGAGCTAAAGTGCAAAGATGGGTTGGGATGTTGCTGTGAATCCCAGGCCCCAGTGCTGGTCACCATGAGGACTTCTGAGTGAAGGAACAGAAGGCCCACTGATTCCACTCACCCTCTTTCCCAACCAAGTCAACCATAGTATGCCTCAAGAGGCAAAAAGTGCAATGATTGGTCCAGTGATACTATTAGGAGATACTTCCCAAATGTCATATTTTTCAATTTATTATTGTATTATGCTTGAGGGATTAAGTTGACGCTGTTGAGTCTGCAATTAGGGTTTGTAAATCACAGTTTCCTGTGATGGTTTTGTCTACCAGCTCTTCAATGAGATTTATTGGCACAAGCCATGATTTTGAATGTGTCCTTTCCACAGATGTTGGGAACACTCAGTTTGGAATTTTTACCACCCCATCAGTAAATAAGCTTCTTGCACCTCTTCTAGTCCAAATGTTGTCACATATAGGATATGGCTGGTTTCAAACCTCTGATATGGTCATGGACACACAACATTTAGGTGAAGATTCAGTATCTCCTTTCTTTAGTCCACAATATTTATTCAGTACTGTCTCTGGCCTAAGTTTTCTTTAATGAATTTATGAGAACAGTGACATACAACCATACTTTTAAGGAGTTTAAAGTCAAGATGAGGAGGAAAAACCTATAGGGATAATATTTTTACAGCACTTATATTATTGTTGTGTCCTTGTCTCCCCAATTATTTGATTGTTTTTTAAAGACTATTTTTGGGAGCAATTTTAGGTTCACAGCAAAACAAAGAGGAAAGTATGGAGATTTCTATATGCTTTTTCTTCACCACACACATATAGTACACCCTGTTGTCAATGTCCTCCACCTGAGTGATACAAGTTAAAATTGATGAACCTACATGTCACCTCATTATCACCCAAAGCATTGGAATTCACACTAGAAATCTCTCTTGGTGTTGTGTATTCAGTGGGTTTAAACAAATGTATAATGATATATATCCATTATTATAGAATAGTACTGAGTATTTTCACTGCCTTAAAACCCCTCTGTCCTTTGCTTATTTATCCCTTCCCTCTTTCCCAACTCCTGACAACCACTGATGTTTTTTACTATCTCTGTAATTTTGCTTTTTTAAGAATGTCATATAGTTGGAATTATACAGTATATAATCTTCTCAGATTGTCTTCCTTTACCAATTTTCCTACTGAAGAACATCATGATTGCTTCCAAGTTTTGACAATTATGAATAAATCTGCTATAAATATCCATGTGCAGTTTTTTGTGTGAACATAAGTTTCCCACTCCTTTAGGTAAATACCCAGGAATGCAATTGCTGTATTGTATGATAAACCTATGTTTAGTTTTCTAAGAAACTACAAAACTTTTCCAAAGTAACTGTACAATTTTGCATTCTCACCACCAATGAATGAGAGTTTCTATTGTTTTACATCCTCATCATCATTTGGTGTTGTCACTCTTCCAAATTTTGGCCATTTTAATAGGTATACAGTGGTATCCACTGTTTTAATTTGCATTGCACTGATGGCATGTGATGTGAAACATCTTTTCATATACTTATTTTCCATCTCTTTATCTTTTTTGGTGGGGTGAAAAGATTTTTTTGTCCATTTTTAATCTGGTCATTTTTTTTTGTCATTGAATTTTAAGAGCATTTTATACATTTTGGACAACCGTCCTTTATCAGATGTGTCTTTTGAAAATATTTTCTCCTAGTCTATTGCTTGTCTTCTCATTTTCTTGATTTTTTTTATGGAGAAGTTTTTAATTTTAATGTAGTTCAGCTTATCAATTATTTCTTTAATGAACTGTGTCTGTGCTATTGTATCCAAAATGTCCTCGCCATACCCAAAGCCATCTAATTTTTTTTACTGTGTTATCTTCTGGGAGTTTTATACTTTTGTGCTTTATATTTTGTTCTATAATCCATTTGGGGTTAATGGTTATAAATGGTGTAAGGTCTGCGTCTAGATTCATTTTGAAAAGACTATCTTTGCTCCATTGTATTGCCTTTGCTCCTTTGTCAAAAATCAGTTGATTGTGTTTACATGGGTCTATTTCTGGGCTCTGTATTCTGTTCTATGGACCTATTTTTTTCCACAATACCACCCTTTCTTGATTACTGTAACTTAATGGTAAGTCTTAATGTTAGGTGGTGTCAGTCCTCCAACTTTGTTCTTCAGTATTAGCTATTCTGGTCTTTGTCCTGTTCCTATAAATTTTAGAATGACTGTCAATATTCACAAAATTACTTGCTGAGATCTTGATTGGAACATCTGTAAGATTCTTAAGGGTGGAGGTTATGTCTTCTGTTCCTCTCTGGATTCCTAGTGTGTTTTTGGTGCCTGATATATAGCAGTTGCTCAATATATACTTACTGAATAAATGAAATTACTAATGGCATGATCAGAGAATTAAGTAAGTCAAATATGTAAGACACTGGACAAGCTCAGGATTCCTGGAAGCATGATGGAGGTGAGGAGAGAAGCTGAAATGAGATTTGGATGTGTGTGGTCAAAAGTAAGAGTGGGGTAGTAATGAGGGAGTGGAGAGAATGATTAGGCCAGCATTTTGAAGATTATGACCTTTGGAAATACCCAGAAATGAGAAGCATTTTCTAAGAAAAAAACATCAAGACTATAATGGAAAAAATTATTTTTTTTTCAAGCTATAACCTTATTTATCGTTATTTACTTTTACTGCACCAGGAAAGAGGTGCTTGCGTGCTCATAGGTTATTTACATGTTTCTAGTATAAAAAGGAATTTCCTTTAAGATCTCTAAGGTTGGGATATGCAAGGATATGGAGACTTAGATATTAGAAGCCTTAAGAATTCCCTTCATCGATAGATGATGTGAAGTTTTGCCGAGGGCTATGTAGCAGAGAAAAGATGATGAGAGGTCTTAAAAGCTGAAGAATTTTTTTTCCCCTCTAAAATATCTTCCTAGAAAAATAGATATTCCCTGTGTGTCATGGACTTGGCATTTTATTAGGAATCTCTGTTATCTCTGCCTTATTTTCAGATACCACAAATTCTGATAAAATGTATTACTTAGATATTTGTACTTTTCCTATGGCTCTAACATATCCTTGCTCTTAAAATCTCTTGGAAACCAGTATAATGCAATGGGTCAAAATTCTTGTCACTCCAGGCCTTTTACCAATTCATCTGATTGTAGGGCTATAAGCAGAAAAACTAATTGTAGATCCAATCGAGTAGTAGGGAGGGGGCTGCCTCTTTGTTTATGCCTTGTGACAATTATGTTCTAGTAGCAGCAAGCCAAATTAAAAGAGAAGAGCAAGATGGGAGAGTCCAAAAAGATTTCCGATGGGTTCTCTGCACATTAGTCTTTACTGCTCCTACAGTGGTTTAAAGCCTCCTTTTCCCCCAGCAACTTTTCTTTTGTTCTTCCTTTTTGTTTTTCCTTTTTTCAGCACCTTCCCTAAGCCCATCTAAACAGTAAAACAGGAGAAAATTTCATTTTGTGGCCATTTTAATATGGTTCTGTAGAGTGTTCACTGATTCACCAAGCTGAATGTTTCTATAGATACTGTTTATAATTCATGAAAAATCTCTCTCTTTTTTTTTCTTTTTTTTTTTTTTAGGGTCACACCCATGGCGTATGGACGTTATCAGGCTAGGGGTTGAATTGGAGCTGTAGCTGCCAGCCTACGCCAGAGCCACAGCAACACCAGATCCGAGCCATATCTGCAACCTACACCACAGCTCGAAGCAATGCAAGATCCTTAACCCACTGAGCGAGGCCAGCGATCAAACCTGCATCCTCATGGATGCCAGTCAGCTTCGTTTCCACTGAGCCATTTATTTTGTTCTAATTAGTAAATAATTAAAACTTTCATAAAACAATGGATCAATTGCAAAAAAATTTGTTTAGGAGAGTGTGAAGATGATTCATTGTATGAAAATGTTCACTACAAAAGTGAGTGCATAGTTTCTTTATAAAAAAATTTCACCTCAGAGCATCAAAAATACAATTTAATTTTTTAAAAATCTAATTTTCAAAAGCTCATTAAAACATAAGTAAATTTTGGCAATGTTTGTATACTTCTAATGAAACTTGTTAAGTCTTGATCTAATTTTTAAACACAATATGAAACCTTGTAAAGTATCTGTAGAGTTAGAGTACTAATACATTTTAAATGTCAACCAAAAGGAATAAAAACTAATAAAAGAATTATAGAATATTTTCAAATTCCGCCCCCCCAACAAAAATCCAATTTTCAAGATTTGGCTGGGCAGACATAAGGTAAAAAGGTGTGTTTTTTTGTTTTTTGTTTTTTTCCCCTACTTCATGAGAGAGGTTTTCTCCTACACAGGGACCTGACTCTAGGAACCTGGGACTGGCCTGGCAGAAGCCTCACTTCATTTCATGGAAGTATAGGCTTTTTATTATTAGAGAAAACATTCTTGAGAACCACTTCTTTAGGAGTTTCATTATTCTCAGGTTAAAAGAATGTGCTTAAAAATGCTTGAGGACTCAAAGAGCTTTTATTTATCTCAGAGCAAAACTGGACACGTGGTAGTTTATTAAATGTAGCTGCCATGTGTGATTTAAACCACTATTGTTGAAATTTTAAAATTCTGTCACATTAAAATAGTTTATCTTATATACTTTGGGTCTTCTACTCATTCAGAATTTTATATCATACATTGGTCATTTGAAAATATTGGTTATTGAGTTATGCCGATATTCCAGCCATTGACACACTTTATAATACAAGCTATTTTAAAAATACTGCTTATAAGAGTTCCCATTGTGGCTCAGCAAGTTAAGAATCTATTATCCATGAGGATGCAGATTTGATCCCTGGTCTTGCTCAGCAGTTTAAGGATCTGGTATTGCCACAAGCTGTGGTGTAGACTGCAGATGTTGCTTGGATCTGGTGTTGCCATGGCTGTAGTGTAGGCTGGCAGCTGCAGCCCAGTTGGACGGCTAGCCTGGGAATTTCCATATGCTGCAGGTATAGCCCTAAAAAGAAAAAAAATACTATTTGTTAGTATCACCTTTGATTTCATCAGAAAATTCTTCAGGTATTGGATAACTATTAGGCTCACAGTGCCTTATGTAAGGTTTATAATATTTTTTTTTTTGAGTTCCTGTTGTGACTCAGCGGAAATGAATCCGACTAGGTATCCTGAGATTGCAGGTTTGATCCCTGGCCTTGCTCAGTGGGTTAAGGATCCAGCGTTGCCGTGAGCCATGGTGGGGGTCGCAGATGCGGTTCCAATCTGGTGTTGCTGTGGCATAGGCTGGCAGCTGTAGCTCTGACTCAACCCCTAGCCTGGGAATCTACATATGCCATGGGTGTAGCCCTAAAAAAGCAAAAAAAAAAATCATTTTTTGCTTGAAAGCTCAATTTTTACCTTTGGTGACAAATACTTTAAATTTTTATTCCTTCAAGCCATAGGCTCACTTCATTCATTTGTGAGAAAATATCTGCCAACTACTCAAAGTATGATCTGAATATTAGTTTGCTACTCAGTCATTCTTTGAAGTAAAAGTAAAAGTTCTAATGAAAGACAAGTGATTAGCTCAGCTCACAGTTCAAACACTTACGCCTTTTTTCAGGGTAGCCATTTCATGTCAGTATGTAACAGAAACGCTATGTATGTACCTCCTGTTGTATACATAGAATGTGACTCATATTCAATATTTTAAAAAAATAACTTTTATTGCATTATCAAGGACTTTCTTAAGTGAAACTGACTTTTTTAACTGCTCGTAGATAGCAGGGAAGAATAAAATGACTAATAAAGAATACAATAAATTAAAAAAATTAATACGAGTACAATGACAGCTTGCTGCCACTGCCTTGATTCAAGCTAAGATGCTGATGGTTTTATCCATAATTGCTTTTGTATCAACAATGCTACTGTTGGGAATTCCCATCGTGGCTCCCAACTAGGATCCATGAGGATGCGGGTTCGATCCCTGGCCTCGCTCAGTGGGTTAAGGATCTGGCATTGCTTCGAGCTGTGGTGTAGGCTGCAGAAGCTCTAGAACACCAATGGGTATATATAAGTGTATGTGTATATAGACTGTGTATGTGGGTTTGTTTATTTCTCTTCAGGCAATATCTATAGCCTTCATTACATTGTTAGAGGATGCCATGTGACCTAGCTGTTTTTCAAAGGAAAACATACAACTTTAAAAAATTATTAAGTTATTTGGCCAAGGTCACACAGCTTTGTGTGTGTGACGTGGTAGGTTCAGGGCACCATTTTATTTCTTTCTGACCCCAAAGTCCTTATTCTCTAAACCTTAGCATAAAGTATTTTAATAAATGGTATAGGAATACAAGAATGGTAAAATGCAGTGGGCGGCCCCAAGGAGTTTACAGTCTATAAAGGAAGATGAGGCAAATAAATGTAAGACACAAATAGCATAAAAATGTTAAAATATATTTATGTAGAGTATTGGGGGGCTTCAGGAAAAGAAGTCCCGTCAAATTTTAGAGACCAAGAAATACTAGGTGATCTTGAAAGGAAGATGACCTTTGGGATGATCTGTTGGATGGTAGGATTTTTACAGAGTGGAGGAGATTATTATAGATAGAGGCAATGGCATAAACAAAGACAAGAAGCCAGTAAATTGAGAGTTGTGTGTGGGAAACCATGAGTAATCTAGTTCAGCTGCAGTGTCTGGGAATCGTATACAAATGAACTTAGTAAAATGTGTTGGAATCAGGGGGCCATATGCCAGACTGAAGAGTTATATAAGATTCATGTTTCCAAGGAGCCATTGAAAGATTTTTGAGTAGGGTTTGGGTATAATTTCACTCTTGCTTTGGTGCGTTCTTGGGACACTGTTATTCACTGAACAGCAATTATTTAATACCAAGGCACTTTAAATTGAAGGAATAGATGAAGGACAGTTTATTACCATTCTTAAGAAAGAAGGATCAAAAGAAAAATTTGCTTTTCCTGGTAAAAAAAAGTGAATGAGCTGTCTTTAGTGTGTGGAATTCCACTGATGCTTGAAAAACATATTCACTTGCGTAGTCATTTCTTGCTTATCATCAGATCAATGCAATGGAGCAATTATTAGTATTTCCTCAAAATGGATCCTATTCATATTGTCTGGTCTGTACTAAGGATATGACCTGACAACTGTGAAAAGAGCATCCACTAAGGATTCTCTTCAGTCTGCTCACTTCAATTTGAGCTATTAAAACATGTTTACATTATCTTAGAAAGAGTAAATGAAGGCTTGGTGTAAACCATAATACAGAGGATAATGAGTTAGTGAAAGTAGGGATCCCACACTCCTGCTCTGAAGAAAGACCTCCTCCTGCAGGACTTCCTCACCTTCTACTGCCAAATGAAGGCTGCTCCATACTTTAGTATTCTGAGGTGGTTTGTTTGCCTGCCTCTGGGGCCCACACAGAGCCATTGGTTGCCCATCAAATGGCTTCTGCTTTAGATGAATGAAGTTTATGACTCTTCAGCTCTCTCATAAATCCCAGTCTGTAAAGATTCACAGAAATCTTATCTTTCATCTAGAAACCAGTATTCTGCTGGCTGAGTACTATTGCTGCTACTACCAACACTAGTACCACTGCTACAACCACTGCTGGTGGCTGTGTACTGAGTCAGAAGTACTGGGCCTGAGCTAAGTGCTTTATATGCAACAATCTGACATTGGTTTATTTCCTGATTTTCTACACAAGAAAGCTGAGGCTTAGAGGAGTTTAAAATTTTTTCCAAAGTTATACAGCTAGTAAATTGACAATCATGTGGTGGCCCTCCTCACTTACCTAGCTAATGCCTGCTTATCCACAAGTCTCAATTTAAATACCATTGCCCCAGAAGACTTGCCTGACCCACTAGACTTAATTATTTTGCAATAAATGTCTACATCCCCCTTACTTAACCTTTTTAATGCTACTTTCCTATTATACTTGTTTAATGTCTGTCTTTACTGCCAGACTCAGAATTCCTTTAAAGGTAGGGACGGTATCTTTTTAGCTCACTTCAGTATCTTTTTGAAATGATAAATTGACTTCACCTAAATTATTTAAAGTACCCATGCTCTTGTCAAAAAATGATACTATCTGAAAAGATGTCATAATTCAGATACTATTACCGTTAATGCTTCATATGCACCTTTCATCTCTGAGACCAAGAAAGATGGCATTATAGTGCAAGTAAGTTTTGGAAAGGCAGGAGAGGAAGTAACTGCTCAAAAGCCTGGAATTGGTTGGGTACCTGATCTCGGGCCCCTAAGCAATGGAGATTCAGAGACTCCAGAACAGAACAAGAAAAATAGAGATAAAACAGAAACACATATGTTTTGTTTTTGTTTTTTCAGCTATATCTACTTTCCCCCAAAACCTTGCTTATTCTGTTCCAGTAATAGTGGCACTGGGTATGGTTCTTAGCACAGGTAAGGCTAAGGTTAGCATAACTTGTGGGCATAGGAGAAATTTGAAGACTGTTCTTAGAACAATTCAAGAACACTTTTTCCTCTGTGATTAGCAAGGTGCCTGGAACATAGTATTTGTTCAGTTTTTATTTGTTGACCAAGTGATTGAGACCCATTGATCATCAAAAGCTGATTCTATCTCCTTTTATGGATATAGTTACTTAATTTGGTTTCTTTAGATTTAATAAACTCCTGTGAGTTTATGCCTTTTAGAAATTAGTGTATGCAACTGGAGTCATAGAACAGTACTTACCTTTAATGTGTAAAAATGCAGACTGATATTTTCTTTTCTATTTTTTTTAAATGCTGGTTTACACATGTAAAATAGATTTCCTGACCTACTAGTGGATTGCAAAACTCTTCTTGCAAACTTATTTTCAAATACATCCCCCCCCACACACACATTTCTGCTTATACTGGGTCAGTGTGTACAAGCGTCACATGTCTTATCATTCCAGGCAGATTAGTTTGAAAGTTACTATTATAAATCAATACTGAATTCTCTTTTCCAGTTCTTGCTTAGAAACATCTGGTATACTCTGTGCTACAAACCATCTCAGTCAGGTCCCCAAGCCTACTCATAGCCTGGAGGCAGAACTCCCTTTTGCAGAAATTGCAGGATTTCTGCACATATTATTGATGGAGAGGTCTGTCCTGCTCAGAGGCATCTAGAACATCAATAGATATTTCCTTTTCTGGGAAAATACTCCAGGGTGAGGAGAGGCAGGGGATTTTTTTAAATTGATTTGGATGGCAGCACTTTCTCCCCCTCCCTTTTTGAGCATGGCTCTTAAAGGTAATTGCCCTAGTATTTCTCAAGTACCATGGGGCAGAACTTAATACAATTCTATTTTATTAACTAATTTTTCCTCTTCTTATTCTTTTTTCGAATGTACTTTTAAAAATGACTATGTGCAAGAGCATCTTTCCCATCTGGGCTGAAAGGGGAAAAGAGATTGTTTCATCATTTAGTTCAGTACTGTCAATATCCTCTAAAATCACTTATACCAGAGAAAAGGAAGATGCAAAAAAGGGAGATTATGCAAGTTGTTACAAAAACATAATTTAGGCAGTGCCAATATTAGAAGGCTAGTGGGACTAGTTCACTGGAGAATTGATTAGGACAGCATTCCACAAACTGCTTCTACCAGAATTTAAGAATTATTTATTTTTCTAGGGCCACATTTCAAACCCCAGACTGTGAACAAATATTTTTCTAAGAATTTTTTTTTTTAAACTCCGTCATCTGAATTTTGACACTAACCTTGTTCCTTATGAACATGGTTTGAATTTGGCTTGATTGTTATTCTGGTTATAATATGTAATGGAACTATTTTATATATTTTAATTCACAAGTTTTTTGCATGCTATGTCCAAAGTATGAAGACATGTAGTGGGGAATTTAAACATGAATCTAACATCAAATAATTAAAATAATTGTGACTGGACATTACAATCACCTAAGATGTTTTCTCAAAACAGAGAGCCAGATCCTCTTTCAGGCCAATTAAGGTGAATTTCTGTGGGTGGTGCTTATTTCTGAAAAGCTTCCCATGTAATTCTACTATCTTACTGTGGTTGTGATCCACTGAGGTAGGTTGAAAAGCACCATTAAAAAAAAAAAAGAGTAGAAAGCATAGCGTCTGGAGATAATTCCAAAATGATGGAACTAAAGACCCTGAGCTCACCTCCTGTCATGGACACATCAAAACTACAACTATTTACAGAAAAACTATCAATAAAGACTGGAACCTACCAGAAAAGATCTTCTGCAACTAAAGATATAAAGAGGAACCACAGTGAGATAGGTAGGAGGAATGGAATCAAGATAAAGTCAACACCCATACTCTAGGGTTGGATGACCCACAAATGGGAGAATAAATACAATTGCAGAAGTTATTCCCAAGGAGCGAGAGGCCTGAGCCCCACATCAAGCTCCCCAGCCCATGGGTCCTGTCTGGGAAGACAAGCTCCTGAAAAGTTTGACTTCAAAAACCAGTGGGGCTTACTGTGGGGAGACATAGAGGGCTATGAAAAAGAGACTCCGTTCTTAAAGGACACACCCCATATCTCACATGCTTAGGGACTCAGGGCAGAAGAAGTAATTTGAGAGGAACCTGAGTTAGACCTACTTGTTGATCTTGGAGAATATTCCAGAGAGGCAAGAGGCAACTAGAACTCGCTATGGAGAGAGACACTGTTGCAGCCATTTGGGGGAGCTTGTCCTATCACATGGACACTGGTGCTGGCAAGTGCTGTTCTGGAATCCTCCTAGCTATTAGCCTCAAGACCCAACCTTACCCTCTCCTACCAGCCTGTAGGCACCAGTACTGGGAGGCAAGCAACTAACTGGACAGGTACACACCCCCACCTACAAGCAGATGGTTGCCTTGAGACCTCCTGAGCCCATAGCCACCCTTGTTCATCACCCTGCCCACCAGAGGGGCCAGAACCTAGATCCAAACACCAGTATGAAAGCACTATATCCAGAACCTCTAGGACCTGCAACCAGAGACCCTAGGATCTGATCACACCAGTGAGAGGGCACCTGCTCCAGAATCTCCTGGCCCTGGCCCTGCCCACAAACTAACTCACCTCAGAATGAGCCTTACCCACTGGTGGACAGGACAACCACAGCCCTGCAGCCAGCTGTGTCAGGAATAGGCCCTACCTACCAGTAGTCCAACACCATCTCTGGGACCTCTAGCCCTGCTGCTAGATTCTAGGATCCAGTTCTGACCACCAGTGGGTTGGCACTAGCCCAGGGCCCCATCAACCAGCAGTCATCAGCCTCCACACAAGGCAGAGGCTGGCAACCAACCAATACCAGGGGACAGCTGCTCCTACCAGACCACCCACATAGCCTGCTACAATAGAAAGACCCACACAGCTCTCATAGGGAGAGTACCTAGAGTACATAGCTCTGGTGACCAGAAGGGATGTGTTGCTGGGGTGCATACAATGTCTCCTATAAAAGGCCACTTCTCCAAGGTCAGGAAATATAACCAACGTTCCAGATACATAGAAGTAAAAACAGCAAGTCAGGCAAAATGAAGTGACAGAGAAACATGTTCCAAATAAAGGAATCAGGTAAAATATCAGAAGAATAACTAAGTGAGATGGAGATAGGCAATCTATCTAAGAAAGAGTTCAAGGTAACGGTCTTAAAGATGATCAAAACATTTGTGAGAAGAGATGAACAGAACAAGAAGTTAGAAGTTTTTTAATGAAGAGTCAGAAAATATTTTTTAAAGTCAAAAAAGAGATTAAGAATACAATAAGTGAAATAAAAAATACAAGAGTTCCTGTTGTGGGTCAGTGGAAACGAATCCGATTAGTATCCATGAGCATGTGGGTTTGATCGCTGGCGTTGCTCAGTTGATTTAGGATTCAGCGTTGCTGTGGTATAGGTCACAGATGTGTCTCGGATCTGGTATTGCTGTGGCTGTGGTTTAGGCCAGCAGCTCCAGCTCTGATTCATTTCCTAGCCTGGGAACTTCCATATGTCATGGGTACAGCCCTAAAAAGCAACAAATAAATAAATAAAATTTAAAAAATAAAAATACACTAGACAGAATCAGCAGTAAAGGAAATGATACAGATGAAAATATCAGTGAGCTGGAAGACAGAGTAGTGGAAATCACTGAACTCAGACAGAAAAAATTTTTTTCAAATAAGTATGAGTTACCATTGTGGCTCAGCAGGTTAAGAACCCAACTAGTATCCATGAGGATACAGGTTTAATCCCTGGCCTCACTCAGTGAGTTAAGGAAGGATCCAGTGTTGCCACAAGCTATGGCACAAATTACAGATGTGGCTTGGATCCCAGCATTGCTGTGGCTGTTGTATTAGGCCAGCAGCTGCAGCTCTGATTTGACCCCTAGCCACGGAAATTCCATATTCTGCAGGTGCGGCCCTAAAAATATAAATAAGTAATATATATATATATATGTGTGTGTGTGTGTGTATAGTGAATAAATATTAAAAGATGAATAAAGTTTAGGTGATTTCTAGGACAACATCAAGCATACTAGCATTTATATTATAGGGGTCCCAAAAGGAGATGAGAGAGAAAAAGGGGCAGAGAACATATTTGAAGACATAATAGCTGAAAACTTCCATAACATGGGAAAGGAAATAGACATTCAAGTCTTGGACCAATTATAAGGGACTATAATATAGTCGAAGAAGAAATAATTTCACTAGTATGAGAAAAAAAAGAATAGCAGACACAAACTATTTTTAAACAGTGATATTTATAGGCTTCAATCATTGATTTAATGAAGGTAAGAGAAAAGAGGAAATTGGTAGTAAATCCACGATTTCATATCTAGGTGACTGGGAGAATGCCACAGATCTTCAAAAAAAAAGCAGGACAAATAGGTTGGGGACAGGTAATGATGGGTGTGGTGTTGGACATGTCCAATCTGAGATGCAATCATGACATTCAAAGTTAGATAAACAGAAAACACTGGAAATGTAGATATATGATGTGGCCATCACAATTTGACCATTTGATTATGCACCTTTAATGATTGTTGAAGCTGTGAGAATGGCTGATGTTGTTACGTGTAAGATTAAGATACATAATGCAGATAGAAATGGTGAATTATTTTGGAGGGGAGTTGAGCAGAAGAGGAATAAGTAAAAGATTAAAGGAAGAAGGTGTTAGAAAAGGAAACTCAAGAAAGTACAGAGACTTGGAATTTAAGAGTGAAGGGTATCAAGTTATCAACAATGAACAAATAGACTAAATGCCAAGGCCTAAAAGGAAAAGGGTGAAGAAGCTGTCAGTAGGTTCTAGCAATTGAAAATTCAATAGACCTAAAAAGGAATGTCTTCGTTAGAATCGTGGAGGCTTAAAGCCCAGGTTGTAAGGATTAGAATAGCTTATGGATAGTGAGGAAGTAGAGGCAGGAGCTAACCTTTGGAAAGTTTATCAGTGAAAACATGGATAGCTATGGTGAGCAGCTTAAAGGAGTAGTGAGATGCAACATCTGAAAATTTTAAGGGGAAAAAATAATATGGCAAAAGTGATCAGATAGAGAGTGTTACTGAAGGGTTGGTGAGCAAATTTGTGACATACTGAAACATATTGGGTACACTAGAGTGTGGGAATAAGTGGGAGAAATTGACATTTAGGGCATACAAAAGTGAAAGATGTTACAGTGTCAAAACCTCAGGAGTATTTAACTATGTGAAAGTAAAAGTGAGATTAGCTATACTATACTTTATTTATTTATTTATTTATTTATCTTTTTAGGGTCGCACCGGCGGCATATGGAGGTTCTGAGGCTAGAGGTCAAATTGGAGCTGTAGCTGCCAGCCTACGCCACAGCTCACAAAAACGCCAGATCCTTAACCCACTGAGCAAGGTCAGGAATCGAACCCACATCCTCATGGATGCTCTTCGGTCCGTTAACTGCTGAGCCACGGTGGGAACTCCAATATACTATACTTTATTAAAACTAAGATGTATGTTTTTCACATTTTCATGTTTCTGAAATTGGAATATAGTTTACAATCAATGTCAAAAAAATTTGGTAATCCCAAAAAGGAAAAGTTAGCTTTAATAATTGTTGCTATTTTTCGGTTATGTGAAAATTTAGCTATGTGTAGAAACTATCTGTCTCATCTGTTATCCTTTTAATTATTGGCATTGGTAGCTCCACATGAGGTTGAATTAAAATTGAATTTCCAGTAATGACTTTAAAGGTCTTTCATAAGGTTGTACTTTTTGTGGTATCTGAATGAATAGCATAAATTGAATATTCCCTGACATCTATCAGGCAGTAGAAATGGCCAAATCTCTCAAAATACATCAAAACATTTTGAAATCTGAGAGAAATTACTGTGAACAATTCAAAAATTTGAAAAAATATTACTTAGTACCTAACATCAGTTTGTTAATGGCATCTAGCTATTGATCAAGAGAGTACTTTAAACTTCTAGAAATATAGGAACAGTTAAGAAAATATAACTACAAGTTTAGCGAGATAGAAAATGCATGAACATCTGAATTATTCAATATGCTTTAAAATAATTTCATAATAAGATTCTACTGAGGTTAATATAATAAGCACAATTTTGAAAAGACGTTTGTCACTAGGGTGAAGTACCTACCTGTGGATAGCCATAATTAATTTAGAAGGCTCTTTAGTTTCTTTAGGTCTGTGGCTTAGATCTACTTTAACTTGGGCAAGTCAGGGCTATTAACTGCCTGGGTTTATGTTCATACTATTGTAGGTTAGTATACATTTTATATATTGAGTCACTTAACCTGTACCCCAAAGCTGTTAATCATAGATGTATCTTTTAGTATTTATATTTAGACACAATTTAAGAAAAATGATGAAATGAGTGAATTTTGATTTGACATATTTTCTAACAGCTCCTCAAGAAAAACAAAACTATGTAGTGAATAGATTTCAACTGGCTATGATTCTGGCACTTTCTCACTTTTCAAAATCTTTCCTTCTCCCAGACCCACCCCCAGCCAGTCTAGGACTCACAACCTACCATCTTCTCAATTGGCTCTGCCCTTCATACTGGTTCTCTATCTCTAAAATTTATCAAACCTCCCCTGTCCTGCGTCCAATTCCTTTAGGCTCCATTGATGGTAGAATGAAGGGGTAATAACGTCTTTAACTTTTATTGTCCCCTCTGTTCTTAAAAGCCACTCAAAATATACATGGGGAAAGTTTGTGTTTCCAAGTTACAAGAGCTGAATATTACAGGAATATTATGTGACATTGGTTCTTTGTCCACCGTAAACTGATGGAGATGGAATTAGGCTTATGGGGATTGAACTAGATAAGAATGTATTGTGTGTATGTATGTGTAAGTGAGAGAGAGAGAGGAGAGAGAGAGGTTTAAGGAGGAGTTTTACATGTAAGTAGATATAAACTTAAAATCTAATAGTAGGTAGTGAACACAGCTTTTATGAATATCCAGAGTGTGTATATATTGTGTTTATTTTCTTCCATGAGTTAAGATCTATTTTTTATTTTCATACTTTGGGGCATGAAAATGTAGAGAAGAAAAAAGTAATCCAGTATTTTAAAAAATTACTTCAAAATATATACACATATGTATATACACACATACATACAAATATGCACATTATATATTCCTGTGAGAATCCAGAAATACTCCCTTGGCCTGAAGACAGATGCTGGCAGCTTAGAGGAAGAATCATATCTTCGTAGATGGTGTTCTGGAAGCAATCTTCTTACCAAGGAGTGGCAGAAGCCAAGTGTTCCAGTCCCTGGTACTTTCACCATCCTGACCACTATGCCAGGACAAGGAACGTCTTCCTAGTAGTTCCATGGAAACTGCCCAAAACAACAGAGATTCTTACAGTGGAGACTTCCCTGATTTTTAGCATCTTGCCCTACCCAGCTTTCTCAAAATGTGTCCAGAATGCAATTAGTGCTTTAAATAAGGGATAAAAGTACTTTGTCAAACCTGGAAGGCAACAAAGACCAGTAGAATAGAACTCTGCTATATAAAACAATCAAGAAAAATAGGAAGAAACATTGACTGGACTGTATTGTTCTTAAATCAAAAAGGCAAATCAGTGTAAAATGTTAGAGATGTCTCTAAACAGGTCTCAAGGTGTGGGTTACGATCTCTGTTCTTTGTTAACCAGCCACTTAATGTCCCTGAACAGGAGTTTTCTCACTTTCAAAATAAAGGGATCTATTGGTGTAATTGCTAACATCTCTTTTCTACAGTATTATTTCTGATGACAGGACTTTCGATCAGGCGACTTGGAGAGTTACTAAACTATTTATCTTGCCGTTCTCCTTTATTTTCTCTCAAAGATCCTGATTTATTCTTATTCAGCATTTTTTAATATGCTAAGCAGTTTATGACAAGTTTTGGTTTGGCATCTGTCTGTCCAAGTTCCCGCTAAATGTTTTTTTTTTTTTCCCCCAATGCTGAATATATTAGATCTTTGTAATAGACTTCAAATAAATGGCATGGTTAGAAAAAAAAATATTAATTGCATCTGGAATCCTTGTCTTTGAACTGTTTTCATAAGGAAAGCCTTACTGGAATCTGTACGTGTGTAGAGGACCATAATAAAGCATTTGGAATTTACTGATGATTTTACTTTATTTGGTTTGCAAAATGCATCCTTAAGTGAGCCTGGAGCCTCATTTAATGTGGGATCCTGTTCTAAGTGAATGGAAAATGCAAGGGAAAAATTAAATAAAAGAACAATATAATCAGCTGAAACCAAAATAGATGGGAATCAGGATTGAGACTGTGCGGATAAAGAGGGGTGAGCAAAAGAGTGAGGGTAAATAAGCACCAAAAGCATTTACTAGCCCACATTATTTATTTATTTTTCCTAGCCAATCTGCCTTTCTGTGGGGTCATGGGTAATAAAAGAAATAAAATCAGTAGGTCCTGCTTCCCAAGCAGTAATTCAAAAGTGGCACAATCAGTTAATATTAGGTAACTGCGGTTGGCACAGAATGTAATAATAATGTAGTGAGCTGGAAGGGGCTTTAGGAAAGGGGTTGTGCCCAAGATAAACCTAGACAAGCAACCAGTGACCAACAAAGCTTCCAACCAGGGTTTCGGGTTGAGATCCAGTGTCTTTTTCACCATGCTACTCAACTGAGATAAAATAAATATAATTAACTTGCAAGATGAATAACTCAAAGAAAACAATAAGAAATAATAAACAAAGGAAATCGCTCAAAAGTAGAAGTCAGTGAGCTAAAAATGGGCTGATTGACAAAATATTTTTTTCCTAGTTTCAACTCTATTACTAATGGAATTGAATCTGGTCCTTACTGCCTTTCCCATAAACTCCTTCCAAAAAAGGATATAATGTTGAACCTCCTTTTACCCCAAAGAATTTTAGTCTTTCTCCTGTTAGTCTCATTTTTATCCTACCTCTGCAATATTTTCTATTTTATATCTCTGCTAATAGTAGAGGGCCTAGACCATCCTGCTCTTAAACTATGGCCAGTTCTTGGGCCAGTTCCTAAGTCTTTTTAAGCTCCAATGTGCTCATCTCTAAAATGGATAATAAGAAGCACTTCATAGAGTTTTTATAAAAATTAAGTGATGCAATGCTTGCGATATTTATAATATAGTGTCCTTTACATAATAAGTACTTAATAAATGGCAGCTACTATGAAGTTGTCATTAGTGGCTTAATTTTCCCTATTAATATGTCTAGATCACTTAGACTATTTTTCTCTAATCTGTTCTATGTTTTGCTCAGGTTGCTCACTAACATAGAACATTTGTTCAACAAAGTTCTTGCTATGGATTAGGACTAGCCCTGAACCAGAGCTTTCTGAACTTTTCTCCTGCTGTAGTGAAACTAGCATTCAAAGTCCCATTTCAGTCTTACTATATAAAGTCTTCCCAAATGTCCTAAGAAACACCAAAATTTCTTTCCAAACTCAATGTCTAAGCTGCAAAAATAAACCTTTATTGCTTTGTTTACCAAGTGCTTAATGGTGGCTTCCCCCTCCCCATACACTTTTGCCATACCATAAACTTCTGAGACAGA
The DNA here is from genome assembly GCF_016906955.1 of Phacochoerus africanus. Taxonomy (NCBI): domain Eukaryota; kingdom Metazoa; phylum Chordata; class Mammalia; order Artiodactyla; family Suidae; genus Phacochoerus; species Phacochoerus africanus. The sequence continues at coordinate 168,125,989 of NC_062546.1, read as the reverse complement.
AATTTTCCTATAATCTAGCACGATACTAAGCTCAGAATGGGCAAACAATGTTTGAGTGAATAATTTTCCAAATTGGCTGGACTGGATAATCTGGACCATTATTTTTATTTTATTTTATTTTATTTTATTATTTTGCTATTTTAGGGGATGTACCAGAGGCATATGGAGGTTCCCAAGCTGGGGGTCCAATTGGAGCTGTATGCTGGCCTACGCCACAGCCACAGCAACACCAGATCCAAGCGGCGTCTATGACCTACACCACAGCTCAGGGCAACACTGCATCCTTAACCCACTGAGCAAGGCCAGGGATCAAACCTGCATCCTCATGGATCCTAGTCAGGTTCGTTAACTGCTGAACCATGAAGGGAACTCCTGGATGGTTATTTTAAATACTAGGTTCCTCAGACTCTTGCTTCTCCATCCAAAACCCTTCTAAATATCAGATTGCATTTGGGGATAAATTAGCTGTACTCACATCTGTTGTTGTCTTCTTTTATTTTTTGTCTTTTTTTTTAGGGCCACACCCGCAGCATATGGAGGTTCCCAGGCTAGGGGTCCAATTGGAGCTGTTGCTGCCAGCCTATACCACAGCCACAGCAACACCAGATTCAAGCCACGACTGTGACCTACACCACAGGTAATGGCAATGCTGGATCCTTAACCCACTGAGCGAGGCCAGGGATCGAACCCGCAACCTAATTGTTCCTAGTCTGATTCATTTCTGCTGCACCATGGCAGGAACTCCCATTGTTGTCTTCTTTTAAAGTCACTATCATGAGATACAAAATTTTGGCTTACATTTTAAAATGGGCTAATCACTTTTCTATAAGGAAAAATAATGGAAATATTTTCCCTTTCGAAAATAGGATCTAACACATCATATATGTTTTAGGTATCTATTCAACCCCCAAAACTAGGATACCTACCTTTCTATGTATCTGGAAGATATGACATTATTTTTAGGGATAAACTTTATAATTACTTTCTACTTGTAGATAAGGGAAATGTGTATTGACTAGTTTCTAAAGGACCAAATTGTTCTAAAGCAGTCTCCTCAGAAATTCACTGAAGTGCTAAAAGCTTTTAAAAATGATTTCCAGTTTTCTAAAAAAAAAAAAAAGAAAAAATTATTTACATTCAGATTTCTATAGAAACATTTTGAGTGGGAATTTCTACTCCTTGGGCCAGACCCAAGGCTAAGAAAGTAATTATGCTCTTTTTTTTTTTCTTTTTTTCACAATTCTGAAGATAACGGTATACTTCTTGAAGTTGTGGGCAAGTCAGGTTTCATGTTAGAATACTTTAAATATTATAATAGGGTCTACTAACTATCCTTTTTTCCATGGAGCTAAACTGTTATATTCCACAGAATTTTATTGAAACCGGAATCTATGAGTCACATTTGAATTCATCTCTTTAAAATACAGTGTAACCCACTATTATTTTTTTAAAACTATCTTCTCATAAAACAACCCTGGTTAGCCACTTTAATGAGCAATTTTGTCCCTACTTTTATTTCTTAATGAACTTTTCCCCTCTGGCTGAATCCTAGTTTCATAGTTTATTTTCATTGCTATAGTGACATTGGTCAGGGACAGCTCTGTAAAATTAATCATCACATTAGACTAGGCTTCAGTGCGAATTCTTTTTTGAGGCAGAAGGAAGTTCCATACTCCAACTAGTATATCCTCCTCTGGCACTTTGTTTCTTTTCTTTTCTTTTCTTTTTTTTTCACCCAAAAGATTAGGTTCCATAAATCAATCAAATATAGCAAGTTTAGGATGGAGGAGAAAATAGAATGACTTTCTAACAAGCCAAAGGTATAAGAGAATTACTTTTCTTCATGTTTATATTATGGTTAGTTAAAAATATGCCATAAATTATTGCTGAATTCAGTTGCTAAGTATTTTAAATGAGAGCATTCCAGTTACTTATGATTTGTCTAACTTCTTAAGTAAATTTGCCTAATAAATCAAGATGCCAGTTCAAAGATTTAATGGGAGTAAGCATGTTGGTTGACCGCTCAGCTTCTCTTATCCAGAGCTGAATCACAGATTCCAACAGACATGACTCAAATAAATAATCACTTTTCAGAGACTTGGACTTGGAATTGTTGCCATTGTGGAACACACAGACTCTGTCCCCAAGTGGTAACACAGTGATTTCTTTTTTTTAAATTTAATTTAATTTTTTAAATTATTTCCCCAATACAATTTTTTTTCTACTGTACAGCATGGTGACCCAGTTACACATACATGTACACATTCTATTTTCGCACATTATCATGCTCCATCATAAATCACTAGACATACTTCCCAGTGCTACACAGCAGGAGCTCATTGCCAATCCATTCCAAAGGCAATAGTTTGCATTCATTAACCCTAAGCTCCCAATCTACTCCACTACCTCCCCCTTGGCAACCATAAGTCTATTCTCCCAGTCCATGATTTTCTTTTCTGTGAAAAGATTCATTTGTGCCCTATATTCAAGTCCAGATATAAGTGATATCACATGGTATTTGTCTTTATCTTTCTGACTTTCTTCACTCAGTATGAGAGTCTATGTTACAGCAAATGGCATTATTTCATTCTTTTTTATGGCTGAGTAGTATTCCATTGTGTATTTATACCACATCTTCCTAATCCAATCATCCATCTATGGACATTTGGATTGTTTCCATGTCTTGGCTATTGTGAATAGAGCTACAGTGAACATGTGCGTGCATGTGTCTTTTTCAAGGAAGTTTTGTCTGGATACATGTCCAAGAGTGAGATTGCTAGGTCATATGGTAGTTCTATGTACAGATTTCTAAGATACTTCCATACTGTTCTCCATAGTGGTTGTACCAGCTTACATTCCTACCAGCAGTGCAGGAGGGTTCATTTTTGTCCACACGCCCTCCAGCATTTGTTATTTGTGGACTTACTAATCATGGCCATTCTGACTTGTGTGAGGTGGTATCTCATGGTAGTTTTGATTTGCATTTCTCTAATAATCAGTGATATTGAACATTTTTTCATGTGCTTGTTGGTCATCTGTGCATCTTCCTTGGAAAAAATATCTATTCATGTCTTTTGCCCATTTTTCCATTGGGTTGTTGGCTTTTTTGCTGTTGAGTTGTATAAGTTGCTTGTATATTCTACAGATGAAGCCCTTGTTAGTTGCATCATTTGAAACTATTTTCTCCCATTCTGTAAGTTGTCTTTTTTTTTTATGGTTTCCTTTGCTGTGCAAAAGCTTGTCAGATTGATTAGGTCCCATTGGTTTATTTTTGCTTTTATTTCTGTTGTCTTGGGAGACTGACCTGAGAAAATATTTCTAAGGTTGATGTCAGAAAATGTTTTGCCTACATTCTCTTCTAGGAGTTTGATGGTGTCTTGTATTATGTTTTAAGTCTTTCAGCCATTTTGAGTTTATTTTCATGCATGGTGTGAGCTTGTGTTCTAATTTCATTGATTTCTACTGAAACGTTTGGGCAGTTTAGGTGAATTTGAGGTGAGATTTCAAAGTAAGAGAGTAATAAGGTCTGTAAGCTAAAAGTCAGGGCTAACTGAGTGTTCGATGGTAAATTACTAAGTTAGTATCTCCAGTGGATTAAACAAATTACTTTATTTGGAGAAGTAATTTTGGCAATGGAAAAAAATTATCCTCATACTTTCTGCTTTCATATAATTTCTAATTATTTTCATTTCTTGATTGGTTATGTTGTTAATATACATTATGACATTTTATTATTTTTCTAAGTAGACTATTGCCTTAAACAGTTACTTCTCCCATGCAATAATGCAAATTTCTAGTAGGATCTTCTTCTACAAATAAACTCAGAACTATGGCTCCCACTCTCCAGGGCATAAACCCTGGATCCTCTGTACGCTGTGTTTGAGGCCTCAGACATTTAGAGACTCTAAGGAAGTCAGTGATTTACTGAAAATATACAACTGATTGGTTTTTGAACTTGGTTCTTCTCACCCACAGTGCAACATCTTATGAAATACCATTACAATTTCCTTGTGTTTATTGCTCAATCATGGAGGAATCTTGCCACACATTCTTTTATTTGGAGTATGTGGAACAATGGTAAATTTGATATTTCCTCACATCTCTCTGAACCCTTTCCTGATCCACAATATGAGTAGGTCACCAGACATATATACTTTAATTGCAAAAACAAAATTAAAAAAACAAAAACAAAATTAAAACGAAAACAAAAACAAAAACACTTACCTGCTCATACATAAATCTTTTTTGTTAACCTGTAGTCTTTGAAGTGTGTGAAATGCTTCTTGGAAGGCAGATACTTTAAAACTATTAATATTCATTTACATAGTCCTGGGAGTAAATTTTTTACCTTAATAAGGAAAATAGGTTTTATTAGCAGACAGTGAGAGCAAAAAGCCAGGAGAGAAAGGTAAATTGGCTGTTGAAGATAAGTTTTTGCCCTTCCCTATCATGCTGGATCATTTAACTCTGGGTGAACCATCATATCCTACTTCTTTCTGATGGTATTTTTAATGATAACACATACTGGAAAAGATGCTAGCATCGTGATCTGTTTTTTTTCCCTCCAAATACTGTTGTACTAAATAAATAAATTAACACTCCCATCCTGACTGCTCATTTTGGCCTGAAAGAGGGTCCACTGTTCAGTGAAAATAGGAAGTGGAGGAAGAGGGAGAAGAGAGAGGCATTTGCTGGCACCTCACTTGGAACCATCAATAGCTAGATAATGATTGTTGCCCTTCACTGATAGGAACTTTAAACAGCTTCTCAGAATGGTTTGACCTAAAATATTGGTGTATTATTTTGAGTCACCAGTTACTGAAACTAGCCAAGTATAGATAATTTTTTCTCCAAATTTTTAAAGCACATTTGTGTGTGTATGTGTGTGTGTGAGAGAGAGTGTGTGAGTGTGTGTTTCTTTTGAGGGCTGCACCCATGATATATGGAAGTTCCCAGGCTGGGGGTCAAATCGGAGCTGCAGCTGCCAGCCTACACCACAGCTCACAGCAACACCAGATCCTTAACACCAATATATTCACCTCCTAGATGCTTTATCACATTCTCTATTATTTCTCTATTTAGTAAGTCATCTTATTTTAATGCATTTCAAGTTAAATTTCAGATTTCAGTTCCTCCTAAATCTTACACTATAGATATATTTAACAAGGTTTCAACAATCATTTATTACAGTTTTTCTCTTGATGTAAAATGTATAGGCAATGAAATACATAAATGTTAAGTGTACATACTATAAATGTTGATAAATGCATACCTCTGTGTAATATAAACCAATATCAAAAATATAATATTGGCATCTCCCAAAAAATTTACTCATGTCCTTTTTCAATTCTTATTCTTAAACTTCCAGAGGAGGAATTCCTTTGTTGCTCAGCAGGTTAAAGATCTGGCATTGTCACTGATGTGGCTCCATCCACTGCTATGGCACAGGTTTGATCCTGGGTACCAGAATTTCCACATGCTGCAAGCATGGCCAAAAAGAAAACGAAAAAAGTTCCCAGAGAAAAACACCTTTCTAATTTTTTCCTCTACAGAGTCACTTTTCCAGTTCTATAATCCCAGTAGTTGGATGCATACAGTAATTGCTCATGTATGTAAGTTTTCCGTGACTTAGCATATTTTGGAGATTCATTCATGTTTTTTAATTTGGCACTACTTTGCTCTTTTTGCTGCTGAGGAATATTCCTTTGTATGAATATTTACTTTTAGTTTACTCATTCTCCTATTGATGAACACCTGGGCTCTTTCTAATTTTAACTATTATGGATAAAGCTGCTATAAACATTCTTATAAAAAGTTTTTGTTAATGTTTTCATTTCTACGGAGCAAATGCCTGGAAATTGAATTGCTGGTCATTGGACATGTATAGGTTTAAATTTAAATATTTTCCCAAAATAGTTATTTGCATTGTTACTCATAATATATATCTCAATTCTCTACATCCTCAGCCATATTTGGGGATGTCAGTCTTTTCAATTTTAGCTGTTCTGATGGGTGCGTACTGGTATTTTATTTTGGTATAGTTTGCAGTTCCTTGGTGAATAATGAAGTGTAGCATTTTTTGAAGTGCCGATTGCTTAATTTGTATAACTGTTCAAATGTTTTGCCCAGTGACCATTGGGTTGTTTGTCTGTTTCGTTTTGCAGAAGCTCTTTCTATTTCTTAGACACTTTTTTTTCAAATACCTATTTTGTGATTATTTACTTTTAGTCTGTAGGTTATTTACTTTATTGATAGTATCTTTTAATGAGATTTTTTAAAGTCTGATGAAGTCTAAATTATCAATTATTTTATGGTTATAATTTTTTCTACCTAACAACTCTTTGCCTACCATTAAGTCATGAAAATCTCCTCATATTTTTCTTTAAAAGATTTATGGTTTTATCTTTTATATTTTGATCTTTGCTCATCTCAAATTAATTTTGTGTGTGGTAAAGTAGGAGTTTGAGGTTGCTGTTGTTTTTGTATCAGTAACCAAATATTTCAGCACCATTTGGTAAAAATATACCAGTCAACCCTTGTATACATGGTCCACTTATATGCAGATATTTTCTTTTCCTTTTCTTTATTTTTAAAAGTTTATTGAAGTACAGTTGATTTACAATGTTGTGGTGATTTCTTCTGTACAACAAAGTGATTAGTTATACATGTATACACATCCATTCTCTTTTCAGATTCTTTCCCACATAGATTATCAAAGAATATTGGGTAGAGTTCTCTATGCTACAGAGCAGATCCCTGTTGGCCTATCATTCCATATTGAATGTGGATATGGAAATCCCACAGCCCCAATCCACACCCCCCAACCTGTCCCCTTTGGTAACCATAAGTTTCTCAAAGTCTGTTAGTTTGTTTCTATTCTACAAATAATTTCATTTGTACCCATTTTTTTAGATTCCACATATAAGTGATATCATATGTTTGTTTTTCACTGAGTAACTTCACTTAGTATGATTATCTCTAGTTATTTCCATTTTGCTGCAAATGGCATCATTTCATTCTTTTTATGGCTGAGTAATATTCCTCTCTCTCTCTATGTACCATATCTTCTTTATACATTCCTTTGTCAATGGACATTTAGGTTGCTTCCATGTCTTGGCTGTCATAAACAGTGCTGCACTGAATATTGGGTGTGGTATCTTTTCAAATTATGGTTTTCTCTGCATAGATGCCCAGGAGTGGAATTGCTTGACCATATAGTAGTTCTATTTTTAGTTTTTTGAGGAATCTTCTTGCTGTCTTCCATGGTGGTTTCACCAGTTTACTTTCCTTCCAACAGGGTAAAAGGGCTCCTTTTCTCCTTACACTCTCCAGCATTCGTTGTTTGTAGAATTTTTGATGACGGCCATTCTGTTTGGTGTAAGGTAGTACCTCATGGTAGTTTTGATTTGCATTTCTATAATAATTGGTGATGTTGTACATCATGTCATGTGTTTTTTGGCCATCTATATGTCTTTAGATCTTCTGCCCATTTTTTGATTGGGTTGTTTGAGTTTTGTTTTTTGTTTTGTTTTGTTTTTATTTTGTTTTGTTTTTGTTATTGAGCTGTATGAGTTGTTTGTATATTTTGAAGATTAATTCCTTGTCAGTCACTTCATTTGAAAATATTTTCTCCCATTCTTTGGGTTGTCTTTTCGTTTTTGTTATGGTTTCTTTTGCTGTGCAAAAACTTTTAAGTTTAATTGACACCATTTGTTAGTTTTTATTTTCATTACTCTAGGGGGTGGATCTGAGAAGATATTGCTTTTGTTTAGGTCAGAGAGTGTTTGCCCTATGTTTTTCTCTAAGAGTTTTATAGTATCCAGTCTTATATTTAGCTCTTTAACCCAAACTGAGTTTATTTTGTGTATGGTGTTAGAGAGTGCTCTAATTTCATTCTTTTACATATTGCTGTCCAGTTTTTCTAGCACCACTTATTGAAGACACTATCTTTGCTCCATTGTATATTCTTACCTTCTTTGTCATGGATTAGTTTACCATAGGTGCTTGGGTTTATTTCTGGGCTTTCTATCCTGTTCCATTGATCTATATTTCTATTTTATGCCAGTGCTATTCTGTTTTGATAACTGTAGCTTTATAGTATAGTTTGAAGTCAGGGAGTCTGATTCCCTTAGCTCCATTTTTCTTTCTAAGGATTACTTTGGCTATTCAAGGCCTTTCATGTTTCCATATAAATTAAATTTTTTTTCTAGTTCTATGAAAAATCCCATTAGTAATTTGATAGGTATTGCATTGACTCTGTAAATTGCCTACGGTAGTATGGTCATTCTGACAATATTGATTCTTCCAGTCCAAAAGTGTGATATATCTTTCCATCTGTTTGTGTTATCTTTGATTTCTTTCATCAGTGTCTTACAGTTTTCAGAGTAAAGGTCTTTTGTGTCTTTAGGTAGGTTTATTCCTAGGTATATTATTCTTTTTGATGATATGGTTAATGAGATTGTTTCCTTAATTTCTCTTTCTAAACTTTGTTTTTAGTATATAAAATGCAATTTATTTTTGTGTATTAATTTTGTATTCTGCAACACAGCTTTCCGGTAGTGTTGTTAGGATTTTCTACATATAGTATCATGTCATCATGCAAATATTTTTTCAATAATGAATACTACTTTGGTTGGTTGAATCCATAGATGTAGATCAACAGCAAATACAGAGGGTCAGCTATAAGTTATATGTGGATTAACCCCTGGGTTGTTTAAGAGTCAACTGTATTTCATTTTTTATTGGATTATTTTCTTGTCTTTGTAAAAAAAAAAAAACAGATAAATGTAAAAATCCTCAGCTCTATTACTGAGCTCTCTCTTCTGTTTCATAAATTTGTCTAACCTTATGACAGTGCCACCCTATCTTGGTTACAGAAGCTTTACCGCAAGCCTTAAAAATCAAGTGGTATAAATCTTTAACTCTTCCTTTTTTAGGGGGATTGCTTTAGACATTACAAGCACTTTGTACATCCTATCAATTTTAGAATCAGCTTATAAAGTCCTATAAACACTTTTACTGGGATTATAATTAGTTTACATTAAATCTAAAGATAAATTTTGAGATAATTGATAATGAAAACCTTTTTATTTTGAAATACTTTAAAAGATATAGACAGTTCACAAAAGTATGAAAGATTTCTCGTATATCTTTTAACACAGTTTCTCCTAATGCTAACGTATTACATCACCATACTTCAATGATTCAAATGAGGAAATTAACATTGGTACAATACTATAAACAAACTACATCTTAGCAATATTGGTCTGCTGATCCAAAAACATTGTACGTATCTCCATTTATTTGAGTTGTCATTAAATTCCATTAGTAATATTTTACAGTTTTTAGTAGAGTTCTTGAAGATTTTTCTTAAAATGTATTGCTATTTTATATTTTTGACATAATTACAAATAGAATTTATTTTTTAATTGTTTACTGCTCACAGAAATAAAATGGATTTTCTAAATCAACAATAATATAATATAAAAGTAGAAATGGTTCTATTCATTTCCTTCCTATTCTTGACCTATTTCCAATTTTAGGAGGAATTGTAAAATATTTCATCAAGTATGATGCCAGCCATAGATTTTTTTTTGTATATTTCCTTTACCAGGTTGAGGAAGTTCTCTTCTATTCCTAGTTATTACTTTATTGTTTTCTTTCTTTCTTTTTATTCTTTTTTTTTTTTTAGGGCCACTCCATGGCATAAGGAGGTTCCAAGGCTAGGGGTCCAATCAGAGCTACAGCTGCCAACCTACATCACAGCTACAGCAACACAAGATCCGAGCCCTATCTGTGACCTACACCGCAGCTCAGGGCAACCACAGATCCTTAACCCAATGAGTGAGGCCAGGGATTGAACCCGCAACCTCATTTATCCTAGTCAGATTCTTTTCTTTTTTTTTTTTTGAAATTTTATTTTTATTTTTGTTACAGAATAAAATACATATATTTAAACACAATTGCATTCACACAGATTATTACATCATGGATCTTAAGAAACAGGTTAAGTGTACTCCCTCTGGAGAAGTGGAATGGAAAATATGCTGAGACAAATAGGAAATTTATTCTATGCTTTGTCCCATTTTGTATGGCTTTCATCTCTACTATTTAGTATTATCTGTTACATTTCAATTTTTCTTTAAAAATTAGCATTACATTAAAATTGTGTATATTATGCAACTAAAATTTATAAAGAAGAAAGCCTTATATACCATTAAATATTTTATATAGCATAATAAAAAGAATAACTTCACTGGTAAGAATAACAAAAATAATACACCCTCTGAAAATAAGTAAAATATAAAATGCATAAATTGGTTAAAAACAGTATAACTATATAAATATGTCCTCATAATTTGTTACATCTTGTTGATTCTTCAATATAGGCATTACACCATTCTAGGTGATGTGATAAACAAGACATTATAGACCTTACATTGTACCATGGAGAGAAATGATTATTAATAATACAATTGTAGAACTGTATTATTTAATTTTACAGTTTCATTATTTAATTATAATTATCATAAATTCTTTGATGGAGAGGAAATCAGAATCAGATCTAAGAAGACTTTAGCATTCCAAGAATGATGTCAAATGACCCCCTTCATGGTGGATTATGTACTTATTTACTATGAGATATATTTCTTCTTTAGAGATTCCTTGTTTGTGTATCAATTGTAGATTTTTGCTTTGCAGTTATTCTGAAGTTTTGATATAAGAGTCTATATGTATATGAGATTGTTTTCAGTTGTTGTTCTCCTCATTGCAAGTTCATCTCCAGTGTTCTGCATTTTACCCACCTCTTCTCATGATGTCTGATTTTGGTGGTATAATTGTGCATGTATGATTTCGTATCTTTACTGGTGCGCCTTGTCATTTGTGGAATTTTTATTTCCTGTCACTGTCTTTTCTTTTCTGCTTAGAGAAGTTCCTTTAGTATTTGTTGTAAGGCTGGTTTAGTGTTGCTGAATTCTCTCATCTTTTGCTTATCTGTGAAGGTTTTGATTTCTCCTTCAAATCTGAATGAGAGCCTTGCTGGGTAGAGTAATCTTGGTAGGAGGTTTTTTCCTTTCATCACGTTAAGTATATCATGCCACTCCCTTCTGGCCTGCAGAGTTTCTGCTGAAAAATCTGCTGATAGCCTTATTGGGGTTCCCTTGTATGTTACTTGTTTCTTTTCCCTAGCTGCTTTCAAGATTTTCTCTTTGTCTTTAATTTTGGTCAGTTTCATTAATATGTGTCTCAGGGTGTTCCTCCTTGGGTTTATTTTATATGGTACTCATTGTGCTTCCTGGATTTGAGTGAGTGGTTCCTTTCTTATGTTAGGGAAGTTTTCGCCTATTATCTCTTGGAATATTTTTTTTGTCCCCTTCTCTGTCTCTTCTTCTGGCACCCCTACAATGCAGATGTTGGTGCATTTAATGTTGTCCCACAGTTCTCTGAGACTCTCTTCATTTGTTTTCAATCTTTTTTCTCTTTTCTATTCCACATCCATAATTTCCACTAATCTGTCTTCCACCTTGTTTATTCGTTCTTCTGCCTCCTGTGTTGTGCTGTTAGCTGCTTCTAGTGAATTTTTTATTTCAGTGATTGTATTTTGCATCTCTTCTTGTTTAAGCTTTATATCTTGTATCTCTTTGCTCAGTGTTTCCTGTAAGTTAGCTATCTTTGCCTCCAGTTTATTTCCAATGTCTTGCATCATCTTCAGCATCAACAATCTAAAGTCTTTTTCCTGGATGCTGAGAATCTCCTCATTGCTTAGCTGATTTTCTGGGGTTTTTCCTTTCTCCCTCATCTGAGTTATAGTTCTCTGTCTTTTCATTTTTATAGGTTTTTAGCCTGGTGATCTTTTTATAGATAATAGAGTTGTAGCCTCTCTTACTTCTGATGTCTGCCTCCCTTGTGGCTGAAGTCAGTATGGGGGGCTTGCTGTAGGCTTCCTAGTGGGAGGGCCTGATGCCTTCCCACTGGTAGGTGGAGCTGATTCTAACCCCTCTAAGGTGGGGCTTAGTCTCTGGATGGGATTAGAGGCAGCTATGTGCCTCAGGGGTCTTTAGGCAGCCTGTTTACTGATGGGTGGGGCTGTGATCCCACCTGGGTTGTTGTTTGCCCTGGGGCTTCTCAGCCTGACTGATGGATGAGGCCAGATTTTCCCAAAATGGTCCCCTCCAGAGAAAGGCAGCTGCTGAATATTCCCGAGAGCTTTGCTTTCAATGTCCATCCCTGACAACAAGCCACATTCACCCCTGTTTTCCCAGAAGTCCTCCAAGAACTGCATTCAGGTTTGACCCAGATTCCTATGGATACCTTGCTCTGCCCTGGGACCCAGTGAACGTGAAAGTCCATGCACACCTTTTAAGAATGGGGTATCCATTTCCCCTGGTGCTGTGGAGCTCCTGTGCACAAGCCCCACTGGCCTTCAATGCCAGATGCTCCAGGGGCTCTTTCTCCCAATGCCAGACCCCCGCAGGTGAGGGTTTGATGTGGGGCTCAGAACTCTCACTCCTGTAGGTGAGTCTCTGTGAAGCAGTTAGTTTTCAGTCTGTGGAGCTTCCCACCCCGGAGGTATGGGGTTGTTTATATCATGAAATCTCCCCTCCTAGCTCTTGATGTGGCCTCCTCTTTTTCTTCTGGAGTAGGGTATCCTTTTTAAGGTTTCCGGTCCATTTGGGTGGAGATTGCTCAGCCTTTAGTTGTGAATTTTGTTGTTTTTAGGAGAGAATTTGAGCTCCAGTCCTTCTATTCCGCCATCTTAATCTCTCCTAGTCAGATTCTTTTCCACTTCGCCACTGCAGGAACTCCCCTGTGAGTCTGTTTCTGTTTTATATATAGGTTCATTTTACTATGTCTTTTTAAGAAGTATTAATAATTTCATTTTTTTCCAAAGACATAAGGTAATTTCTTATTTCTCTTTGGGTAAGTAGTGTTTTTCAAGGACTTTCTCCTTTTCAGATTAAGTTTTCAAATATATTGTCACAAAACCATCCCTTTAATTCTGGATGGATCTGTTACCTTCTGATAATCAGGTCTGGTTGGTTTGGAAGAGGAAATAATGAATGTAGGCAAAATGGCTCTCCTCTAGTCTCCACCTCCACCCCTTTGAGGTTAGTTTCTTGCACCTGACATTATTGCTACTTAATATCTTGCTGGAACAAATTCTCATAGGCTGTTTTTCCTTCTCCTATAATACTAATTTCCACCCAGAACACTCTTCCAGATAAAGGGCAAAAATGGTAGGCAAATCTTATGAATATTAACCACAAAACTTCCTGCTTTTTGGGTGGTACATCATCTGTGTTGCTGTATCTGCTTTATTTCTCCAGGCACCATCTTCTTCAGAAATTCTTTTTTTTTTTTTTTTTTTTAATAAATGGAAGTTCCCAGGCTAGGGGTCCAATTGGATCTATAGCTGCCTGCCTTCACCACAGCCATACCAATGCCAGAGCCAAGCCGTGTCCGTGACCTATACCACAGCTCATGGCAATGCCGGATCCCCAACCTACTGAGTGAGGCCAGGGATCAAACCTACATCCTCATGGATTCTACTCAAGTTCATTAACTGCTGAGGGAAGGGAACTCCCTTCAGCAATTCTTAAATATTTATTTTCTCATTTGTCTTTCTGATAGCTCTAGATTATGATTGTTTCTCATTTCCTCATTTAACTTCCAGCTAGGGAAAACACAATGGTGAGATCTTGTAATTGTTCCTCATTTATTAACTCAGCTTGTTAGAAGGTGAGGCATCCATTCCAGAATGAATAGTCTGGAAATGTTATTGAGACTTTACTGAACTCAGTATTTTCCCTCCTCCTTTCTCCTCCTTAAATGCTTCCTTCTCCTTCTTAATTGCTTCTGGAGAGATAGAAGTAGAATTGTCCTTTCTTTAATGGAAAATTTGTTGTGGCACATATTACTGCTGTTTACTATGTTCAGTTCTTCTCTTCTTCTTAGTACATGGATAGCTTGTATTTCCCATTTTTTTATAGTTAAATAGGGACATATGCTTTAATTTGACCAATAAAATGTTAGCAGAGTGGTATGTGCCATTTCTAGGTGGAAGCATTTAATTGCTAGTGCTCAGCTCTCCTGTTCCTTCTTCCTTTGCTATAGCCATTGAGAGAGAAAAGGCTGATGTGTAAGTTCACAGAATTGAAGCAGTCAAATGAATCCTAAACCAACCCATAGAGAAGAGTTGTCCTAGAGAATTAGCCAATATGCAACAAACTGTGTGAGTGAATAATGAACTATTTTTTAAAATTTGGGATTACTCTGACATAACCTAGTTTATCTTGACTCATTCAGTCCTCTTCTTTAATTCTTGGGTATCAATTCTTAAAGACGTATTTCTCACATATAATGTTTATTTTGCTTGAGTGCTGCTAATGTATTATTGTCATTATATTTCTCTCCTTTTATTAGGCTTGTGTTTGGAGTGAGATTCTATGAGCAGTGTCACTCTTCTCCTTACTTCAGATATCCTAATACCTCAAAGCATATAAAAGAGTCCAAAATTTTAAATTTAAAAAACTAAATAAAACGTTAACTTATATTTATTTACTTGGGAAAGATTTTGTTTTCTTGGCATCACAATGAACATCAGATGTATTCTCTTTCTGTCATCAACCTAACATACCAAAACAGTTTTCATTCAACACTCAACTCATTTACAAACAACTAAAATAAGGGATAAAGGAGTAAGAACATGCTTGAGGAGAGAGTTAATTAGTTTATTTTGTACTTTTCAAGTTTGAGGTGCCTGCAGAATGTTAGCCTAAAAGCATGGGTTTGTATCTTAAAAAGAGAGGATGATTTGAAGTATAGATTAAAGAATCATGAACATAAAGATAGCAGTTGAAAACATGGGACTTAAAAAGATGCTTTAAATAAGGTTTATAGTAAGAGAAGAGAATAAAGAAATATCTAGAAATTTTACCTTCAAAGACCTACAGAGGAGAAGGAGTCAGTCAAGAAGCTGAAAAAGCAGGAGTAGGACCAGGAGAAAATGGGGAGAAAAGTGATGCAGAGAGTTT
The DNA here is from genome assembly GCF_016906955.1 of Phacochoerus africanus. Classification (NCBI taxonomy): domain Eukaryota; kingdom Metazoa; phylum Chordata; class Mammalia; order Artiodactyla; family Suidae; genus Phacochoerus; species Phacochoerus africanus. Next base: position 168,110,954 of record NC_062546.1, on the reverse strand, counting down.
TAAGATGGAACACCTGACCTAGACTTTCAGTAGTTGAAATTAGTGCAGTTAGAGTGAAGACCAAAATAATTCCAAAAGATCTGGCTATTAATTTGTTATTATGGTAAAAAAAATGTTTCAGAAGAATGATGAAAGCAGAACCAAGAGTTTAATTTTTTTTTTTTTTTTGGTCTTAGGACCACACCGAGGCATATGGAGGTTCCCAGGCTAGGGGTCAAATCACCGCTACAGCTGCTGGCCACAGTCAAACTGCAATGCAGGATCCAAGCCACACCATGGCTCATGGAAATGCTGGATCCTTAACCCAATGGTTGAGGCCAGGGATCGAACCCACAACCTCATGGTTACTATTCAGATTCATTTCCGACATGCCACATTGGGAACTCCCAGAGTTTAACACTTGATATTACTTTAAGAGCATGTGCAAACTCTAATCCATAAGATCCATAGTCATTTATAAAAGATCTTGCAGTTTTTCCAAGAACTAGAATATTAAAGACTCTTCATCTATCTGGTTACTGCTGTGTTGCAGGTTCAGTCCTTGGTCCAGGTATTTTCACATGCCATGGATGCAGCCAAAAAAATTAATAAGTTCTAACTATCTATTCTAATAAGTAAAGAGGAGAAAGCAACAAAAATAAAATTTATTAATGATTACCAAGATAGTACATTTTAATAATGCCCATTAAGTTTTAAGGAAATGTCATATCAAGTAATGGAGCTACTGAGAAGGTTTCAAAGAGTCATTCTTACAAAGATCAACTTTTGACAATGTAAATCATTTTTTTTATCTACCCTTAACATGTTTCACTCAGCCCTATTAATTTACAATTGTTTTGTTTCAAGTAGACTTCAGCTATTCACTATCATATTCTCTACATCATCATAAAAAATGACATCATAACCTGTTACTATGAAAACAAATTTTTCATCAAAAATATATTTATCTCTGGGTCATTTATGCCATTTGGGAAAAAATAGAAAAAATGTTAAGTCAATGTTTTTACTACTATATAGATACTTTATGGTCAATCACAGTGAATCAATGAAATAAATTAGATCATTGTTAACTAACAAGCTCTATGAGAAAATGCAACTTTTTGAAAATATGTATAAAAAACATTTATTCATAGTTATCAAGACATAGATCCCACTCCTATGATTCCTTCTTTTAATATGAAACATTAGCAACACACTTTATAGAATAAATGTTCATTATTCTGTTGAATCTGTAGATCTCACACCCTAAGACTGTCAACCTTGACATCACACCCTCCTTCTTATGCCATTACATTCTAGTTATTAATAACAATTTAGGTAGAAGTCATGGAAGAAATTGTGACCACAATGAATAACTCTGTGCACTCTTTTTAGGAAATAAATATTAGATAATTTTTAAAACATGTTCTTGAAAATAATTTTTATCTGTTGCCACTGACTTAGATCATGGAATGAATATCTACTTTAATAAACAAGGTTGAGTCTGACTCAAATAGGAGTAACAGTTTTATCTAAATATATTTATAGGTTAATAATGAAATAAATCAAATGTAAGCTGTGCACCATTTGAAAACAAACCTGATTTTTTTAAACTGCAGCATGAGAAATATATTGGAAGGTAAATACAGAAGATTTTTTACATTTGCAAACTCAATAGGCTGAGACTTTCAAACACTGCAAATTTATGAATACCGTTAAAGCACCAACATTATTAGAAACAGTGCAGCCGGTCTAGCTCTGCTCCTGGATTTTTATTTGATTGAGTATATGCAGTCAAAGAAATGTTTCCTTGTACTCAATGTCCTAGCCAATTTTATGGTAGAATAAATATAGCTTAATCTTAAAGTTTGCTAGGTTGCCATAGGTCTGCCTAGGACTACCAGATACCTAATCCTTGCTTCACATTCTTGGATATGAATCTTCTTGGAGGCACTTCTTCAATGATAGACCAATTTCATTTGCTTTCAAGACATTTTTCTTACTCTAAACTTTCCCCTCCTTGACTTTTCAGTTCTCAAGAAAAATCCTTCGGTAGCAATGTGGTCAGCTGATGCTGCTTCTCCTATTAACTTCATGGTTATGAAAAAAACAAATAGATAAACTTCTTAAGGTTTGTCAACCAGTTTTTACTTGTGGTAAAGATTAATTTTGTAGACTGTTGACTTCATCTCTTTTAGCTTCAATTTGCAAGCACTTGACTTTTTTTTCATTATCACATATCCATGTAGAAGTCTAACCATGCTATGCATATAGTCAAGCCACAATCAACTGAAGTTTGACCTTGACCAAACTGTTCTCCCTTATTTTATAAAGCATTTGCATTGATTAAAGCAGTTTCCTGATGCCATCTTACATTTTGTATATACTCTCCAAGTTTTCATGGAGTTCAGCATTCTTTTCTTTGATCTGTTCATGATTTCAGTATTCATTTCTTAAAAAACAAAACAAAAATGTAGTTTGTCTTCTCTTTACTTCTAAATCTCTAGCACTAAAACCTGACTGGGAGAACCAGGTAACTTTAAAAAAAAATTTTCTATCAGTTCATGACAATTTCTATTACACTTTATGCCAGAGCAGAGAGATAAGGCCATATTCAAATATGGAAGATAGGTAGCTGGCTAGATTCATTCACTAGTTGAGCGATGTACTTCTGCATACCAGTCAGTGAAACATACTATTTAAGGCAAAGCATGTTATCACAGAAGAATTGGGATGTTTTTATGATTGCTAAACAAATACTTTAACAACTAGGATGTTCATTTTAATTGGTCATGTGCTCATTTTTTCTGTACATCTTTTATGTGACCAAGAAATTTTCCCACCAACCACCCAATTCATCTGAAATTTTAAAAATATGTATGAGAACAATTACCACAATACAATAAGATAAAAATACCATCTTCACAATATATGCTGATTAATGAAGTTTTCCAGGAGACCTCATTTATGTAAAGCAATTTTCCAGAACGAGCAATGTAGATTTAGTGTTGTCAAAATTTTCTTTCAGGTGTGCACTATTATTTCTCTATTACATATTTATGGAGATGTTGTGTCCTAGCAAACATAGCTCCTTAAGCTTGCAAATAGACCACTAAATGTAGCATCATGTTGCAAGGATGCCTCAGAGAAATATGCAAGTCAGGTGTTCCTGACAACATCACACTTACAAGCATTTCTAGTAAGTAGGAAGATGAGAGACTCAAAGTCCAATCATTCCGTTCTGATGGGAGTTCAGAGGTATTCCCTAGACAGGGACCTTCTGAAGAAATTTTAGTTTTAATAACAGTCTCCATAACATCTCTTTTAAGTATCCATTAAAGGCTATGGATCACAATAATAATTGACTAATTTCTCCTAAGTCATTTCCTGAATAGGTGAATGGGAAGGGGATGGGAAGTAATAATTACATCGTTACTCTTTATTTTCAATAAATTATCAATTTTTTCTTCCATCTTTCTTATATTCCAATGTGCAATCAAAAGAAAAACTTAAGATGGGAAGTAATAGTTATAATAGAAACAACAGCTACCACTTATTTAATACTTAGTATTCTTACAATGGCAAGTGCTAAGTTAATAAGCACATGTAAACCTACCAATGAACCTTTGAACTCAGGATAGACCTTATCATTATAATAGATGAGGAATCTGAGGCTTGAAGTGATTAAAGACTTGCCAAAATCACACAATTAGGAATTGCATTCTTCCTGTCCCTGGAGTTCAAGTTCTAAACCACTATGCTTACTTTTATCACTAGAATGACCAGCTATTAACTGTAAAAAACAAAAACAAAAAAACAACAAACTCTTCTAAACCTAACTGAACCAATTTTCCTTTTTCCTCTTCTCGTTAGTGCCTCAACTCTAACACGTATTGATGTATGTAAACTACTATAAATGTTAACTTACTTTAATTTTATTTGTTAATTTCCTAATACTGTTGTTAACTAACTTAATGTCTAGTCTTCTCTTCTTCTTTTTCTTTTAAGTAACTACAGAGTATGTATTCAAAGCCCTTTGTTAATAGAACAATTTATCTGGATGTTTAAAAGAATAGTTTAAAATATTATTTTGAATAATAACTTCATTTTATATTATTTATGGTGGCATTTAAAATATGGTACTGCTATGTGACTATTGCCTATTGTGTCAGTTGAACATAATTATTATAATGTGATTAGGCTTTTCTTTTAATGGTTGTTTATATCCTTAATTTTCCACATACTGTACAAATCTTATTTTTATAAGGTTAATTAGAATTACTCTGTCTAGGAGGCCAGCATTCTTGCTATTTAGGATTTTTAACCAGATTATGATGAGCACTTCACATTATGCCTTTGAAATAACAGACAACCCTGTATGTCCTCCATTGCCATATTTTGAGCCTTAAGCTTGTAAGTAATACATTAAGAAATAATCAAATAATCAGTTACCATGCTCCAGCTTAATTCAGCAACTATTGTATGACTTAATTAGTTTCTTGGGCTGTTTGTTACATGGAAAACACATTTTAAAATTGTAGCTGGATGTACTGAAATAGAGTAGACCAAATCTTCAGTGGTAGGATATAAATTTGAATTTTTTTTTTTTTTACATAAACAAGTAATTGTCATATATAAACACAGAAACGCCTTTCTTTGATTTTTTCCACAACTGTAGAGATTATTCCAGTAGTAAATTTACCCTTTAGAATGTATCTTCACATGAATTAATTGCCTTTTAATGGGTTGTTAAAATAATCTGCTAAATAGTTAACTTACCTGTTAGTAGTACCCTCTATATTAATTCCACATTACATGGCCAGATGAATCTTCTAAAATAGATTCTGATCATGCTATTCTCCACTCTTGCTCAAAATCCTTGATAGTTCCCCAACGTCCTTCTGGATGATTGGCAGATTCCATAAACTTGCATTCTAATCATGGCATGGTGTGGCCACAAACTATCTATCTTGCTCTGTCTCTAATCACTTTTCTACCCAAATCCACACAAGAACTAATTGACTATTCACCATATTTGCATTTTCTTTATCTTTGCTCATGCTGCCACTTTACCACTTTCACTCATAGAATTAAAAATCCTCCTGAAAGCTTAACGTTGAGTTAAATAAATTAAATGGTCTGTACTAGAGGTCAGAAAACTTTCCTGTAAAGAGCCATATAGTGAATAGTTTAGGCTTTTCAGGCTATTCCATCTCTGTCAAAACTACGCAAGAGCAGCCACAGATGATACGTAAAATGAATTAGCCTGCCTATGTTCTAATAAAACTTGATTTGTGGACACTGAAATTTGAATTTCATATAATTTTCTCATGTCCCCAAAACAAAATTCTTTTTACTTTCCTTAATCATTTAAAAGTATAAAAACCATTCTTAGTTCATGGGTTTGTACAAAAACAAGCAGTGGGTCAGATATGGCCTACAGGTCATTTGCTAAACCCTTGTCAATATGATAGAATACAAAGAGCCATTCAAGAGAATGGAGTAAGCTTGTATAAACTAATATGGGATACATTATTATTTATTAAAGTAAGAGAAAAAGTATTATGGCATAATAACTTTAGTAATTTTTTTACATGTTTAATATATTGTTAACTCTTCTAGTAAGGCAACTAAAATCTGTGACATGTGGGAAGATTTTTACTTTCATAATATCCCTTTATGACTACTTGAATTTTCTGTTCTCGCTCATGTGTTACTTTGAGTATTAGTATTACTTAAAATATCAAGACAGTTTATCTGTGAGGTAGAATTTGGTTCATTTCATTTTTCTTTTTATTCTTCTATGTAATAGAAATTCATTGATAGTATTTTTAAATTACCTATTCCTTGAGGCCAAGCAAAAAAGTCATCTTTCCCTTTTCCATTCCAACTATTGTGCGTTTTCTCTCCTTTAATCTCTCCCCTCTTCATACACACACATATATAAACATGCATGCAATACGGAATTAATGAAAACTCCTGATCAGTCCCTTTAGGAGACATTTTTATTTTTTCCACTTTATCACACATATTTATGTATAATACACTCTTATGGTCACATTCAGATTTAGACTGTCATGTTGCCTCTAGTGTATACAGCAATATGTCCTTTCTCTTTTTACTGGTAAGACAATTTTGAAATACAAATGAAACTAATGCTTGTAGAATGACAGTTTAATGCAATCTAATTTTAAAAAACATGAATATTTTGGACTCTATAAGGTCTTTAGAATTTTAAACAGAGAAAACAAAAATCAGATCAGGAGTCAGAATCTCATTGGGCTTCTCAACACCCACATTGAAAGCTAAAACAAAATGAAGCAAAGCCTCTAACACTTTGAAGGAAATTATTTACAAACTGGAGTCAGTCATTCCTACTATCAATCAGGTATGATGAGAGAATAAAGGCATTTTCAGTTATGCAAAGTCTAAAAAATTTTCTTCAGAAGATACTGGAGGAAATGCTCCACCAAAAGGTGGAAATAAGTAAACCTGAAAAGAGAAAGACATGGTGTCAGTTCAGGCTGCCGTAACAATGTACCATAGACCAACTTAAAAAACACACTTATTTCTCACAGTTCTGGTGGCTAGAAAGTCTAAGATCAAAGCCTGGCAGATTCGATTCTGGTGAAAGCCTACTTCATTGTTTGCAGATGGCTGTCTTTTCATTGTATCCTCACCTGGTACAAGGGTGAGGGAGCTCTCTGTGGTCTATTTTATAAAGGAATGGATCCTATTCATGAGGGCTCCACCTTTGTGACCTAATCACATACCAAAGGCCCCACCTCCTAATACCATAACTTTTGAGGTTAGGATTTGAACACATGAATTTTGAGAAGACAAAAACATTCAGTCTATAACATATGATATTGAGGAAATAGGGGATCAAAAATGGGAAGAAGAATCTTTGGATGATAGTGAAGAGAGATGCCATGATGATGATATATCAAGTATAGAAGGCAACTGGAACAGAGGATGCCAGAAGAGACTTTCAAAAGCATAAAAGTCAATAGAGTATCTGATATATCTATAAATCTTAAGAAGGGAGGTACATGGTTAAGGGAGTTTGCTGCTTCACAATTTATAAGTACGTAGGAAATGGAGCAAACAAACACATACAAGACGATTGTTAACCCAAAGGATAAAGCTCTTTAGCATCAAATATGCCCATTGCTTTCAAATTTTCATTGAGTGACTGAGGGTCAGTCATTTGAAACCAGCCACTGTGGCAGTATTTACACCAGGGAAATTAGCAGACTGTATAAATCAGGACTTCTGAGTTGAGTTTATATAGTCACCATCTTGTAAATACCGAATGCTAATGTAATCAAAATGATACTGGGAGATGGGGTGGAGGTGATAAGGGAGTACATGTGTGGTAGCAGCAAAGTAGTAGGGGAAGATAAATCTTTCACCTCTCACATGGTGGGAAACCAATAGGTGATCTAAAATAAAAACCCAAAGAATTTGAATTACCTAGAGAAAAGAATCTGCTAAAAGAAATGAAGTGGCTGCCTCTAGAGAAGAGCAAATGGAAAGGAAGGAGGATGGCAAACGCTTATTCTTCATAATAAATCTTATAGAATTATCTGATCCTTTAAATCATTTGGATTTCCATCTTAGAAAATAAATTTAAAGCCTGAAAATAAAGTAAATAGATTGTGACTATTCATACTTTTTATTTTATAAATTGTTTGCAAACTAACGCTAAGCAGAAATACTAATGTTTCAAGATAGTAATAATGTGTCTTAGAGTGTTTCTGAGGTTCTATTTACAAGCTTTTACTCAAGCCAGCTTCTCTCCCCACTATTCTTATTGCCTCCTTGACAATATTTCTCACATGCCCTGCGCCTTCTTTGCTTGTCATATAAGTTCCAGAACACTTCCACTCAATTCTGAATGATCTACTGCCTTACAATACACAACTACATACACAATACACACACATACATATTTGGAACACTGTGTGTGTATGTGTTTGTGCACCCACACACAAAAGAGTGGCATTTTTTCATGGTTTATTTGAGCCATACATACTAGAATTATGTAAAATGAGAGAAAAAAAGATTAAAATTGAGTTACTTTTGAATTTACAACTTTAAGAATGCTAAGAGATATCAGTTTGAATTTAGTTAGGACTCTGTTAGATACATGTAATAGAAAACTCAATTAAGAGTGGCTTATAAGAAACCGTTAGCACATATAAGAAGTTTAGATTATGGGAAGGTTATAGATTAATTTATCTCGTCGTCCAACATTACCATCAAGGAGCATTTCCATCTGTCTATTCTGCTTTGGCTTCATGCTGAGGCTGGTTAAATTTCTGGAGATTAGATGGCTGCCAGAGACAATCAGAGATGCTTTATGAATTGCTCATTTTTGACAGGAGTGAAAGAAGGGATCTCATTACTCTGCCCAAAGAACAATGAAGAACTTTCTAGTTATCTCTTATTTCTATGCTAATCACTAACAAACTTATTACCTTTGGAACAAACAGTCTTACCTCTGGAGTGGCGGGTTAGGCTGCTTGCCATGAAGCACTTGGTTTGTTTGGGAAGATGTAATTACCTGAACAAATTTGAAGTTCTATTAGGAAGACCTTGGTAATGGAAAGTGGGTAAGCAAGAGGAGTGTCTATTACAGATGGACAATAAGAATGCCATACCAGGATGTTTCCAGATTTTGAAATCTTGTTTCCAGGTCAACCCTGTATTTTTATTACTGGTTGTGACTTTTGGAAACAGATCTGCAATAATTCATTAGGATGTTAATATATTATGATGTGCCTTCCGTGATTATTGGCTGATTCACTGCCATCTGGTCAGGCAAGAAATACATTTTCAAAGCAAAAAAATGAGAAAAATTAGATGATGGAATGAAAATATAAAAAGTTAAGATACATGAATTAGAAATAGGCTTTGAATAGGGACACCATTTGGGGGGAAGGAGTACACTAAAAAGTCCTTTGTTTTATTTATTTATAATGTGGTAAATAATATTTTCCAAGCAGGGCAGCTAGATTTAACTACTCTTTAAATCATTTTTCTTTCCCAGAATCCTCTATCCTTCTGTAATGATCATGTGGGTTTTATGGCTAACTGGGCTGAATTGCTACCTGACAGGCATTAACCTTTCCTCCACTCCTTTTAAAATTTTCATAATTTAGTATCTGGATCAGTGTCACTTTACTTTGTCAGAATTAAAACCAGGGATAACTTCTTTTGGCTTAAAACTTCTCTTAAAATTCAGAACCCTTAAAAACATTAGATTAAAAAGATAAATTCAATACACTTAAGAGTTATCATACTAAGTTATTGATTCTTTTTTCTAAATCATTCAAATTTGTGAATTTTGTTTTCTAGGCATTAACTACTGATGTCTCACTACCAGGAAAATATACCGTTAAGGATTTAATGTCTCTACTCTCCTATGCCCACCACACATGCCCCCGCCCCCACCAACATCATCTCCTGACCCATTCTCCCAATAGTTATATTGTAATTTCAATTATATAAATACTCAATATTTACACTATTGTGACATATCAGCTCACTGTAGACCTGAGTCATGTGTCAGATATATTTAGTAAAGTGTAGAAAACTACAAATGGTTTTGTGTTAGTGAGTAGAACTGATAATCTATTCCCATGACCTCTTTTCTCACTGCTTGAAGAATTTTTACCTTCCTTGAATTTGATAACTGCTAATTTGGTAACTTACATTGCTTTTGCCTGTTAAGAAATTAAAGCTTTGTATACTTTCTGGCTTTGTGTGCTACATGGGTTTCCTAAATTCCTATTGATCTCCCACCCCTGGATATTTTTACCTGCCCGCATGTTTGCAGATATCTTGCTTTTGCCTTGTTACTTCATAGATAATATCTAGAATTTTTCTTTTGTATTGCCCTTTTATGCATTCATATAATCAAATATTATGTTTTTCTATGTTCCAAGTGGCCTTTCTTTGAGCTTGACAGAATCCATGCAAAACATGCCCAGACCTTGTTCTTTTGTTGTCCTCCTATGTAGGAGTCACCTTAAAGGTGCTTTAGAAATGCTGCCTTAAGGCTCAGCATTAATGAACCCAACTAATATCCATGAGGACGAGGGCTCAATCCCTGGCCTCGCTCGGTGGGGTAAGGATCAGTCGTTGCTGTGAGCTGTGGTGTAGGTTGTAGACATGGCTCTGATCCAGTGTTGTTGTGTAGGCTGGTGGCTGCAGCTCTGATTTGACTCCTGGGAACTTCCATATGCCATGGGTGCAGCCTTAAAAAGACAAAAAAAAAAAAAGAAAAGCGAGAGAGAAAGAAAGGAAGGGAGGGAGAGGGAAGACAGACAGGAAGAAATGCTGCCTTATTTAAAGAAGGGATTAAATACAATTAAGTTAAAGTCTCATGTGGGGCTAAGTCTAACATGGCCATAGGCACATCGGTGTGCATTGTTGCATCGGGTGAAAAAAAAAACAGAAGTAATATGATCTGGCTTTCATGAAGATGATCCATTAGGGCTACAAAAACCACTCAGGGTACCAGCAATTAATAATAATACATATCTAAGGAATGCAAAAGGGACAAAACCACTTAGTAGTCATTGTACAATAACTCTTAAACTATAGATACTAATGTGCTAGTCTGTATTCTCAAATACAAAAGGTAAAGGATTAAAGACTCTTCTACCTGTGTAAATCTAAGATTGGTGTAAAACATTCCAAATTACCTATCATAACTACCTTTTGCTACATTTAATTACTTTTAATGTCCCCAAATTGTTGTGAGATAATATATGTGGAAATGCTTTAAGAAAATACTCAACAAATGTTTTATGTTATTAGTAATTTAACAAGTTTTTCTAATAAAAAGAGCATGTATACTACAGAACTGGCAACTAGAAGAATTCTTCTTTTTCATTTTAGAACTCTAAGTCTGCATAAACAAAAACAAATTACCACTTTCTTTGTCTGTATACCATTTGAACTACAAAAACTCACCTAGCCATGTACTTCGTCTGCTAATATTTTGGTTTTATATCCTGAGTTAAAATGTGAGATCATTCTCCCCCAATTTAATTTTTTTGACAGTGAATATTTATACTAAATTTAAATTAAGTGTAAAAGAGCAGATTGATAAGAACACCAAAAACCTTGTAGATCAACCAATAACACCAGCTGTCCAAATTATTCTACAGCATTGCAAAGGTTCCTCTAAACTGCATATTTATTGCTGGATACATTCCATCCATATGACGTACAAATTTGAGATTTATACTTTTAAACATAATAAGATGGAGTTCTGCCATGCCTACTGGGTGATAAGTAAATGCATACACAACCAATTTGGTTTAAATCTCAGTCCATAATATTTTTGCATTAATCTTAGGCCATACGACTTTTTTTTTAGATCAAGTACTTATAATTGTAAAATGTACAATCTCTTTCCTATATACTTTCTTCTCAAGGTTTTATAAAAACTTTAAGGATCCTCAATATCATGAGGAAATGTGACAAAAATCACTTCTATTTTCTGCATTTGTACAATCCTGATTTAAAAAATAAATGTATTACATTTATTTATACAGTGCCTCTATATAATGCTTAATCGTCAACAATTGAGTCAGTATATAAAATGTCTTTTAAAGCCTTTACTATTTCTCCTGCAGCCAAATAGTTTGTAAATAAATGTTGCTAGTGGCTGAAATATAAAGAATAATATCCTGATGTATGCACTGATGATACTTGAAATAAGAGAAACCTCTCTAATTAAACAAAATCAAAAAAAGCATGGCTGAGTTGGTGGGCAAAAATTAACTAAACAATATTTTAAGTAAATGAACTTTTATTTCAGATGCACACAATAGCTTGAATTAGGCTGAAAAAAAAGAGTTGCTTGATTATTGCTTTCATCAATAGACAAGTCTGTTTAATTAGTAAATATGTTTCGCTGCGTAAATGAGGGCTTTTCAAGTGCTGAGAGGTAATCTGTTCATTTAATTCTTTAAACAAACTTGTATATAATCTCTACTTGATAACATCTAAGAAGAAAGAGTAAGGAAAGTAAATGTTAGCCCCAGTGCTAAAAGGTCCCTAGTTCAGAATTTAAGAGTTGGCATTAAGAAGATAAACCTGATAGATAATTGACACATGAGGTGCTAAGAGTGTTGAGAATTCTAATTTCAAATTTTCTGCATTATTAGCAATGATGCTATTGTTCAAAAACATACATAATGTGCTCTTGATCTTGTTCAAGGCTGGGCCTGTCTGATCTTCAGTGATTCCGAGGAATTTAACCATGAAGTTAATATGGTCTTAGTAACACCAGAATCCTTCTATTTGTCGATTTACAATGTTGTCCTATATTTATTAGCTTAAAATTCACCATCCTGTCAAATGTGTTCATGAGTAATACATGGTTGCTATTTCTTCTTTGTCTTGAGGCAGTTTTTATTTCTACAAAGAGATCATCGCAGTGGAATGTCCAGAATGCAACATGTGAACAAAACTGTCCTTTTTAAAAAGTAAATATTAGAATTGCTACTTGTGTACAGTTTGATCTAATTTCTTACATTTTTTTCTCTTTCGTGTATGCTTTTAATATACATAATATACATGTATAGTACTATATGTTTGTCATTTATAAATGTGTAAGTTGGACTCCATCAAGGATAATTACCTAAATGTTTATTTTATGTAAAGAGGTGTTAAGAAGGAGGAGCCAAAGGTTCTCAGATGTTGCATTCAAATTTACCATTTTTTTCACCTTTTTTTTTAATGTTATTTGCCTCCCTAAAAGACAATACAATGTTTAGTGGTCAAGCACACAGACTTATCTTCCTTTATTGGCCTACTATGCTACCTACCTTAGCCAAAGTTTGATTTTTTGTTGTTTTTAGTAGTAATAAAGTATCTTCTTCCCTTTATGGGCATTTTTAAAAGTCTTTTTTCACCATGGTGTTGACTGATCTTCTTACTATGACTTGAAGTTCATTTTCAAGTTGAAAACCAGGTTTTAATTTTTACTCTGAGTGCCTTGTGACCTGATGGAAGTTGAAAGGCAACTATGATTTGCTCCTTATTGGCCTTTTATTGAGTCAGCTAGTCCCCAAGACTTCCCACCCATCCTCCTGCAATGAATATGCACTGTTAATATAGCTGTAGACAATATTTGGTGCATATTATGGTTATTGTTGTTCCTGCTGATGTCATTTTTATTGCTATAGACTTTTGACTTATAATAATAATCACAGAATGAACAGAAGCCAGAACTGTGTAACTAGAGACTTTTTCTTTTTAACAGCTGTTGTCAGCTCTGGGATGTGACGCATAAGGTTCAATCCTTTTTCCAAAATAGTATGATATAGCTTGCTAGAAGCACAATTAGACTCAAGAAAAGTTTTCCTCCATTTGTGATTTGTAATATAATAACGCTTAGTTTGTTTAAGGTGGGTAGGAAGTAGATGTGTTTATGAATCTGCTGTGAGTGTCAGAACTTCATTTATCTTTTTACCACTGTATAAAGACAGAGCCTGGCTCGTGGTAGATACTCAGTAAATAGTTAATGAATAAATGAATGAATGAACAAAACTGAAAATCATTTTATTTAACAAATTTCATAATAAAAAATTTATAAAGTTCTCTTTAATCATTGAATAGTATAAGCTTTGGCTTTCACTGAATCATAAGAGTGCTGAATTGAGCACTGGGAATGGAAAATGTCTATACAGGATTTAGGACAGAGTAATTTGCACATAGTGATACATTTTATGGATAGAATTGATTAAAACACAATTTATATAAAGGAGCTAGATTTAAAAACAAATATACAGCAAATTGACATAATAAACCTAAAGAAAATATGTATAACATGAGGCTACACTTTCAATTTGATTAGCAATTGCTTAACTCGTATAAGTGACCTAAATATGTATTGAATGTTGCCAAAGATGATACCATTGACCTGCTACCATGAAGGCATGGGAATTAGTTTTCCAGAAATGGTGCATAGTTCAATGATGATCAATCTTCTTCTCTTTGGAACTAATAGCGTATCCTTGTGGATGTGGTAATACAATTAACTTTACTCTGTGCTATACCAAAGCACAGAATACAAATAACTTTAACTCCAAAGACCAAAATGATCCTTTGGCCTCATTGACACCATTGGGTAATCACTTGAGCTAATCTTTTTTTAGGTTGTAAACTTGAACCAATAACAAATGAATAATGAAGAATCTTGAGATCTATAAGTTTATGACTTGTGCAGCTTTTTCCTCCTTTGAATAATGACGTGATAATAATACTGCTTATCTGGGCAGAGGTTACTGGAAGCTTTAAGAAATTATGTCATTGCCCTTTACTCACACCTTTAGTTTTATGTCTTTATTTTATCTTTAAGTAAAGTTCATTAGGCTTATTTAGATTCTTTAAGTTTGTGTTTCAAATAGCTAGGCTTTCATTATTTTTACTACTCTCAAGACCCTGAACATGAACCTGATGAGTTTCTGAGTTTATCCCTTGAGAAATTACATTAAGGAGAAAACCAAACTAAACATGATCACTCATGGGAGTTGAGTATTTCTGGTGCTTTCATTGTTTGTTTGTTTTGCCCTTTGCTGAAGCTCTATGAAGTTTTACTTTTATTCTTATTAAAAAGTTTAGCAACTTTAGATTCAAAAGTGGACACTGTATCAAGCTTGATCTAAAATGAAGTCTGTTCAAAGAGTTCTATCTCTTACAATAAAGTAGGCATATAGTATCTTTGAGAGTTACAGCATCTCACAACCAAGGGTTTATAATATATTTTAATAAGGTCAACCATTTTTTTCAGGTAAAAACCTTATGTAAAAAAATATTTAGAGAGAGTTGAGAACAGAAATGCAGTATCTTGAAAATAAATTTTCTCAGTGAAACTGTACCATATATGAGCACTTAAAAACTGATATTAGAATGATGAGTTCAAATTTTTTTCTGAGTATGATACACAATGATTAACTTGATATTATCAGTCATATATATCAGTTGTTTTCTTTTATTAGGCTGCATCCTACAAAGATTAGGTAATGTTTTCACATCTGTGTACCAAGACATATATAATACCTTTTGAAATTAGAGATGAATTTTATAAAAAAACTTAATTTCCTTCCCTTCTAAAGCTCACTTTCTAATTTTTCTGAAGTAAAATATTTCACTTAAAACAAAAATTTTTTAATTCATTTTATATAGAAGATTATTTAGAATATAAATGTTATTGAACCACATACATTAAAATATGACATTGATATTTTTAGTAAAAATATAGTTAAGTTAAATGGGAAGTTAATTTGATAGGGTTAAAGATTAATTATGTTTATTTGAAAACTGCTTATAATATTACTTTGGATGTATGCAGCAACAAACAAACAAAATTAGATTCTTTGTGTGGATTTAGTCTTAGAGGAAATGTGTATTTTCCCAGGATTTTAAAATGTTTATAATTTGGATGTCTCCCAGTATTCACCCTTTTCCCATCCCTGAAACATCAATCACTTTCCACATGGCACCTGGACCTGAAATGATGCTTCAAATGAATATATGTTAAAAATAAAAATTTTAAATTTAAAAAAGTTACCCAAATGCCTCTTTCTCTGTAACAAGAGAGACAAAAAAGGGAAAGATCCTCATATGTCTGCATGGTTTTTCTCTGTAATCTGACTCAGTCCTGCCAGAACTCCACTAAAACCTTCACATTCCTTGTAACTGGTGAGTTACTCTTTTTGGAGTTGTAGCTATGTGGTTTCTTACGCCTTTCTCTGATAACAATTGTGATTTAACTTTTCCAAAGATGTTACTATTTAATAGTCTAAATAATTTGAAAAATAAGTTATATACTTTTATTTCCCAGTTTATTGAAACATTTGGGCAAGCAGAATTATTTATACCTACTATCTATGCTCCATTTTTTTTGAGATCATTAATAATTTTTTTTTTTCCCACATGGACCTGCTTCTTTTTATTTACTGGTTTAAAGAATAAGCCTATGCAATAAGATTCCATCTGCTCTGTTGTATAGGATTCATCTCCTTAGTTTTTATAATCCTATTAGAAACAAAAGATGAGAGTTATATTAAAATGCGCTCATTTCTTACTATTGAATCTCAAGTCTTCTTTTGAGTTGAATCCTGATAAAAATAATCAATACTAAATTCCTACAGATTAATAGCTTAATAAAAAACATTGTTTCACAAAGCTATTTTTAATCATATAAATGTTAGTATATTGAATGCTTTTTCCTTTGATGTTAGTAAAGCTAGCAAAGCCTTTGTAGAGAAGGATAAAGCTGCTATTAAAAATAATGTATATGCCTTTAGAATATGACAAGTGCTAACACTAAAAGGAATAATTGATATTTATTGAGTGCTTGCCATTTGGCAAATTCCTTTGCATATATTATTTATTTTTCACAAGATTATTTTAAAGTTCATGTTAGCATCTCTGGCTTTACATGTGAGGAAACTAATAACCAGAGAGGTTATATAATTCCCCAAATCATAGAGCAGAAGGATGAAAATTCAAATCTGGATGTTTTAGTACATGGCCCATGCTCTGCTCTTTCCACTATATCATACCATCTATGATTTTATTTTGGAAATCATCTTGTTCAAACCTTTCATATTTACCCATGAAGAAATGGAGCCATAGATTTCTATTGCGAACTATGCAGGATCTGGGACTCTGAGCATTTTCCACTTTGCTGCCCCTGGTAACTTGAAGCAAACTGTCAGGACTGAGCAACTGAATGAATGGATGGACAGAGGACGATGGGCAGAGGCATACAATTGATAGAGCACCAAACCAGAAGTCAGGAAATCAGGCTTTGGGCCTCTTCTGTCTTTTATGACCCATGTGACTTTGAACATGTTGTATAACCTCTTTGTGGCTCTGATTCTCCACTATTTTCATGGGCGTCACAGTGAGCTTCCTGTCCTAGAGAACTGTTACAAAAATCAAATAAGGTCATATATTTAAAAATTACATTGCAAATTATGGAACATTTTATAATGTAAATCACGTAAGATAATAGTAGTGTGTGTTTAAAGGTACATAGTTCAAAGTTCACATAATATGCAGTTAACTTTACAGTGTAAGCCATTCAGGGGAATGACATGTGACATACCAATTAGTCATTACTGGGCCAGAAGAAGGTGGCTGGCTGATGCACAAGTCAAGACAAATTTGGTTACCAGACATCAGAAGGTGATAAAGGGACTCTTTCTGGGTGGCTCAGGGAATCCCTGATGTTAAGAGACCGAGGCCCTGTGTCACAACTCTCATTTTTGTCGAATATCATGAGACTAAAATTCTAGTTTGAGGAGGGCAATATGGGTTCTTCAGGCCTACACTATTTTCTGTGCATTTGTTCAAATAAAAGAATAAGAAATTCTTCTTAGCAGTAATCTAATTATGCTAATGCAGATCTTCAAAGAGCAGTTAATTTAGCTAATTTATATGGTTTTTGCCAAACAGAACTTTTAAAATTCTGAAAACAGGAGATGATGAAGTATACAGATACAGAGCAGGTAAAGTTAAGTGATTTGACCGAGAATGGAAAGTGGACAATTACAGAATAACATCTAGAGAAGGTTGGACAATTAAGGACTAAAATATAATTTATTAACTTTCAGTTCAATGAATAATGCATTAAATTTCTTTAAAAAAAATTACAAGATCCAGGAAGATGATGTTTTATGAAGTCCCCTGAAAATTTAACCAGAGCTTTGAAGATAATATCCTGACTTTGAATAACTCTTATTGGAAAGGCTTACCATGCATTAATCTTATTTTTCTCTTTAAGGTAATCCTGGGAAGCAGGCAAGGCAGATCACACCCTTATAATACCAGGACATGGGCTCAGATTGTGTGTTTTGCCTAATATTGTTGAGACAGCAGGTGTCAGAATTTGGGAATTTTGACTCCTAGCAATCATACCATGCTAATTCTTTAAGAAAGGGAGCATTTGAAACTGACCTTTGCCTCTCTGACATCAAAATCCATATTGATAAAGCTAGTAACTATTTCATGTGTTGAAAGCTGAAGATAAAATATTTTTTAAAAGAAAAAACGAAATCCAAATGATTTGCCAGTCATTTTTATCTCAGATTCAAGGTATAGCCCTAAATGAAGCCAAAGGAAACTTTTAGTTTAAAGGGGGAAAATGTGAAGTAAAGAGACCAATCCTTCCCCTCTCAAATTGCAAATCATCTCTCTTCTAACCCAGAGTATCTTCTTGTCCCCTCTTGTCTAGCAGGATTGTAGAGAGTGTTGTTTTTGAAGTTCCATCAATCTATTAAACATTAGACAGAAGGTTTTAGGAAACAGGCCATGTGTATTGTGACGTACAGTCCTGGAAAGAAAAATGATCAATCTGTGTATTTGCCTTTTAACTAGTTGTAGACAAGTTGGCCACATCCTTGGCACATTAATGAATTCTGTCATATCTCATCTCCACTGCTCTCTTATTATATGAATTCAGATCTCTGTTTGGCAATAAAAATAAAGTGACTGATTTAAGTTTCTACTTCTAAGCCAGGGCCCATGGTCCCTAATAATCAAGAGACTGGATACCATAAGGAAAAGAAAAAGTTTTGTAATGTGATTTGTAACATGTAACTTGAATTGGATTTTAAATGGAATTTTCTATTTGCAGAGATTTATTTTTGCAAATGTTTACTTCCAGCTAGTATGTGATCTACATCTCTATCAAACCACTTTTCCTTCTTTAAAAAAAAAAAGCCTCAGATATTTTTCAGGATATTTGGATGTTATTGAAAATAATAGGGGCTTTTTCATTTATTCATGGTTATAGTTCAATAATTTATACTTAAATCTCTTCATTAATACCAAAATAAGTGTGTGGAACATTTAATTTTTTTCCAGTTTCCATTCAGGGAAGTGATTGAAAACATGGCTCACAAGGCACAACTGTGTTTCCCCCAGTGTCTCCCACTGAAGGGCCTTTCTAGAAAATAGGGCTACTTTTCTTAGCATCTGGTCTCTTTTATCTGGCGCATTGATTCCTGGCTTCTTTTTATCTAGGACAGCCTATTTATAAATCAAGTATAACCACTTAGATCACTCAATTAGTATCCCCAACTTCTGTATTTAAATTAGTTTTTAGGATTTGTTCAAGCTCTCCCTAATGATGTGTATTAAGAGTTTAAAGGCTTTTTTTCATTCATTGGATAATGTCAAAAGAACAGAATATTTAAAAAATCATTTTTATATACTCTAGATATTATCTTGAAGTGGTAAATACATCTATACTCTGAGATGTATGTGTTCATTAACAAAATATTTTTCTCTATTATGAAGTGTTCTGCTTTTCTCTTTTTTGGACAGTGATTTTTTTTTTTTTTATTCAATAGCTATAAACCAATAGTGAGAGGATTGCATCAATAATCAATTTGACTGATTTCAGTTTTATTTTCCTGCACTGTGAGTGGCAAAATATTTTGTTTTCCTAATGGCTACATTAATGTCAATTTCCAGTTTTAAGGGTTGTTGGCATTGAGATAATTTTGTTAATTCACTGATTTAAGAGTATTTATTGGAATGCTACTATGTGTCATGTATATGTGCATATACATAAAAATGTGTGTATATATATATACACACAGATATATATACACACAACCTATATATGTCTGTATATACTACATATATATATATATATATATATATATATGCATATATATGTGTGTGTGTATGTAGTTACAGCAGATAAAGGTTCTTACTCTGAAAAAGCAGACACTTTAGTCAGGAGGAGAAAAAATAAACAAGTGTATAGCAAACATGTATTGTGTTTCATTAATTCCAGGAGGCATACATTTTCCCATTTGAATGTATCTGAAAGCAAGATGTATCTTATAATTACTTGGTGTCTGATAATTATTACTGGCTGTGGGCAGTGGTAAAGTGGATGTCATTGCCTGCTGATGCATAAATAGCAAAAACACCAACATAAAAAATTGAAAAATTGGTGTCAGTGACTACAAAGAAATTGCACACCATAGTGCAATGGTCTCTTAACTCCTAGCAACCAAAAAGTTTTGAGCAGGCACTGGAAAAGGTGGGTAATCATATATTTAGAAGTGTCCCCAAAGAGGAGGTTTTAGTCTGTGCTTCTCCTAACACCACCTTGGGTGAAAGTTCTTACCTAATGGAGAAAATTAAACAAACCAACAAAAACTATCTCCCCGCAACAAGCCTATTCTAAGACATACTGATCAAAAATTGAAATTAGTTAATTAATATTTCAATACATTATCTCATCATTCCTTCAGGCTAAACATGCAAAGCAGTAATCCTTATTTCCTCACACTTCAAAATTACCACATGATATAGGTAGTCCCCAAAGGGAAATTTGGCTTTTCACAACATATGCGTTGAGTGTTTTCACTCAGACCGTACCAGAGAATTTAGATAAAAATTATAATTTAGTGAAAAATATGCAAACAAACCTTGTTATAAGAAAGTTCACCAAGAGATTCAGTTTGATTCCCCTCTCTGATTGTTTTGGTCTGCAAATTATTCTAAAATTTCTAACAGCAGAAGTACCTGTTGTGGTTCAGTGGAAACAAATCTGACTAGGGACCATGACGTTGCGGGTTCAATCACTGGCCTCGCTCAGTGGGTTAAGGATCCACAGCTGTGGTGTAGGTTGCAGATACGGCTCAGATCTGGCATTGCTGTGCGTGGCGTAGGCCAGCAGCAACAGTTCCGATTAGACCCATACCTAGCCTGGGAACCTCCGTATGCCATGGGTGCAGCCCTAAAAGGACAGAAAAGACAAAAATAAATAAATAAATTAATTAAATAAAAATTTGCAGGTTAAATTGTGTCGCCAAATGTTAGCGGATAAGTCTATTTCCCTGCACCAATTTGCATTCAATGCTATAAATTCTATATCTATATCTATACAATTCTTTTGGATGCTCAAAAATAATCTAACAGAAAGCACATTTTCACACATACTGGCTTAAGACAATATATACAGCTTCATTTCTAAGTTAAATCCAATGTTATTTTATTTCCCTAATGTCTTTATGCCTTTATGATGGGAAGCTTAACATGTTACCTTTTTTCCTTCCAATGCTCTTCAAAATTATATCTCAAGGACTGTGGCAGCAAGCAAGCTATTTTTTTTCCCTAGAGAAAACAAACTTTACTACTCAAGTCACTGATGATGGCTTATTTATTTCAGTCCTCATGTGTAATCTCACTGGCATTTAAATAATGGTTCTTTTCTTTGAATGTATGGCTTTCAAGTCTTTCTTTTAGGCATTAAACTCACAGTTGTTTTACACTTGACATGGCCATTGATTTGGTAAGGGGAACTTTCTGTATTTTTTTTTTAAATAATACAAACAAAATCCCACTTTCAGTAAATTCTGCAAGATGTCTCAATTGCCTATAGCGACATCATCAAATGACAAAACCCAGAACCTTCTGGAAGGCAGAACTTGTCTTCTGAAACTAAAAAACAAAATAACACAACACAGAGACACACAGACACATATGCACACACAGACACATGCACTTCATTGAACAGAGTATAGAACCAGAGATAGATTTTTTGCACTGTCATTACCTTGTTAACTCTTATAAATTCCCTTGACAGTGAAAGGACAGTTACGTGAAAGGAAATATAAATTAGAAAGTTTCAAGTACCTTCTTATCTGTGTGCTTATGTGGGTGAAATAATAGGTATAATCTTGACAATCTGGCCCTCCTAGTAGATTTAGGATTGTCACCGAGGAGAAATGATCAACTGGAGAGGCCCCAATAATTAATTTTTAACAAAAACTATTGTTGGCTCAACTTTTCTGACCTTTTTTTGTAAGTCTAAAGACCCAACATAAATCTCTCATTCTGTAAAATTCCTCTGTTAAAGCTTTTGTTTATCGTATGATTATGCAAGTTACTCTGTTTTTCTTACATTCTTGAGAAGGTTACATGATGTGTTGGAAAAAATGTGGATTTTGGAATCACTGAGATCTTGCGACAAGTTCTGGCTGTATTATTTGCCATTATTTACCTTAAAAATTACTTATTCTTTGGTTTACATACTATAAAATGGGATTAATGATGAGAATTAAATAGCAGTAGACAACCCATAACAGATACTAAATAAACATTTTCTTTTATCTTCTCAGGGCTTTTTTAAAATAAATAAAAGTTTGAGCATCACGATTCCCATGAAAAATTAATTTTCCTCTCATTAATTGAAATACTTTGAATTGTGGAAACTGGGGAATGTGGTAATTTAATAGAGAAGTATGACTTAAGAGTTGCAAAATAAACACAGGCACATTTCAATTAGAGGAAAAAAATTGGAATGATTATCCAAATTGTGGCTTAATACCAGTGCCCAATTTTCTGATAGCTAGCAGTCCCTTAATCAGTTTCTCTTCAAATCTATTTAAATACTTCTGAAGACATAGGAAAAAAATAAAGCAACATCAGCACCAAAATGAAGATTTCCAGGTAATCTAAGAAAATAACTGAAGGAATTTTCCTCAACCGGAAGCCAATGACACTGACAGGACAAGCCAGGATCTTACAGCAGTTTTTTATTATGGAGCAGCCCCCTCTAGATTCAAAAATGGAAGAAAAACTTTTTTTTCCTTCTTAAGCTTTCTACTCCTTGGTAGAGACACAGGATATATTGTCATATAGTTAGAAAAAATATAATCAGTCAAAAATATGAAGTTGGTGAAGGGACCTATAGCGCATCCATATGACGGAGCATTACTGAGGTCATGTTGCTGATGAGTCTCTGCAGTTATTCCTGGGATTGAATCCTCTCCATTACTCACTGAACCAGGTATCCTTGGTACAGCATCCTCACCTGTGAATGGAGATTAAAAGCAAAAGATGTCATAGGTTTGTTTTAAGAATTAAATAATATGATGCATAAAAAAATACTTCTCTGAGTTCCCATCGTAGCTCAGTGGTATCGAACCTGACTAGTATCCATGAGGTTGCGAATTTGATCCCTTGCCTCACTCAGTGGGTTAAGAATCCATCATTGCCATGAGTAGTGGTGTAGGTTGCAGAAGCAGCTTGGATCTGGTGTTGCTGTGGCTGTGGTATAGGCCCGCCAACTGCAGCTCAGATTCAACCCCTAGTCTAGGACCTTCCATATGTCACAGGTGAGGCCCTTAAAAGCAAAACAACAACAACTAAAACAACAACAACAACAACAACCTTTCAGTATTTGACACAGATTAAGCCTTCCATAAATTTTTGAAATTGTTATTATTATTTTTGAAAATACAGGAAATATTGGGGATAAGGGATAAATTAGGCATTTAGGATTAACATATACCATCTACTACTATATATAAAAAAGATAACCAACAAAGACCTAATGTATAGCACACGGAACTATATTCAATATTTTGTAATAACCTATGAGGGAAAAGAATCTTAAAAAATATTATACACCTGAAACTAACACAACATTGTAACTGAACTATACTTCAATTTAAAAATAAGATTGCATGGATGCAATCTAATGTCACTTTTGTGTGAATGAATGTCTAAACAATGTTAAATCTTCTGAAATATAATACCCATTTATTTATGGTTTCTTTAGCTAACATAGCATTGTTTTGGTTTTAGCTTTCAGTTTGTAGGCCTTACATATCTTTGATTTATTATTATGTATATTTTGATGCTATTATAAATATCATTGATTTTTAATTTCAATTTATGATTGTTTAAGGTAATACAGGTAGAAATACAATAGTTTTATTATTTATCTTGAATCTTGAAATCTTGTAAACAAACTTAGTTATAATAGCTTTTTTGCATATTCCATAGGACTTTATATATACATGATGTTATCTGCAAATAAAGACAGTTTTACTTTGTGCTTTAAAATATATATATATATATATAAGAAATATCCATGTTTTAAGATTAAACAAATAAAATAGAGTACATTGACGTGTGTGTGTATATAGCATGACCTCACACACACATGCGCACATGCACACATCAGAATATTATCAGAGTTTATTTTAGGCAGTGGAATTATGAATCATTCTTCTTTGTAATTCTGCATATTTCCAAAATTGTCAATAGTAAACATTATTTTTAGCATCAGGAAAGCCAAATTAACACATAAAAGTTTCAAAATACAGTAGATTTTATACAAGGCCTACCTTACTCATAGTAGATACTGAACAAATATTTATACAATGAATGGATGAATGAATGAATAAGGCTAGTTAATTCTGTGCCCTAAAATAACCCTGATAATCCTCCCAAAACTCAATTATCTACCAGAAATCCTTTGCTCACAGACTTTCAAATCTTCACTTGAAGCCAAGAAAATGAGTCCAGACTCCTCCAAGAATGGCATACAGGGTTCTACATGACATGGTTGAAAATCACCTTTGTTTTTAAATTCTAACCACTTCACCTTTTTTTCCACATGCTACAGTTTAGCTAAATCACTCACCATTTTCAAACACAAGACACCTTTGTCACATTGATGTCCTTATTCCTGTCACCCAGACTCCTCTACTATCACCTTCCCAAGTTTTCAGGCCTAGGTAAAGGAGCTTTGCCCCAATCCAAAGCAGAATTAATTCCATTCTTTGTTGTATTCCCATGGAAGTGCATTTGTACATTTTAAATACCATTTGTTTAGCTACCTCATTTTTCCCTTTTT
Organism: Phacochoerus africanus; assembly: GCF_016906955.1. Taxonomy (NCBI): domain Eukaryota; kingdom Metazoa; phylum Chordata; class Mammalia; order Artiodactyla; family Suidae; genus Phacochoerus; species Phacochoerus africanus. Next base: position 168,086,266 of record NC_062546.1, on the reverse strand, counting down.
ACCCCAAAGCATAAAATATGTCTCCTCTTAACCTGTTGGGAAGAAGGATGAAACAGTTCCTCAGTTTTTAAATATCTCTTCTTTAGACTATTTTCTTCAGTTTTGTGAAAGCATACATATGGTGAAAATTCCAAATGTATAAATGAGTATAGAGAAAATAGGTATATAAATAAAAGTATACTTTCCACAAACCATTATTCCCTAGCACGAGAAGCAACCTCTATTACCAGATTTTTGCATATCCTTCCAGAGCTATTCTGTGCCTACTAAAGAATTATACATACTTTATTTTTTAACACAGAGATAACATCCTTTACTCACTCTGCTTGCACTTTGCTTTTTAGATTTAACAGTATTTTTGGGAGAGGTTTCTATATCAGTATGCTTGCTTTTTTATGGTTGCATAGTATTTAATTATATAAATGTACCCAAAAAATAGTTAACCAGTTCTTTTGATGGTTATTTAGACTATATAAACTCCTTTGCAATTATAATGTGACATAAATAACTTTGCATATATGCCATTTCACACATATGAAAATATATCTGTAAGATAAATTCTTAAATGTGAAATTTTCATATGCACTTTGAATTTTTACATGAACTTCAGAATCAGCTTCCTTAATTTCAGAACAACCCTGTTTTTACTGTATTAGAATCCATTAAACTATGGATTCATTTAAGGATAATTGATGTATGGTATATTGTTCTAAATAAGAATTTTATGTGCTTTCTATTTGTTTAAATCTTTTTTTTCTTATGAACCTTGCTCATTCCTGGTATAACATTGTTTTTGTTGCAATTTTAAATGCAGTGTTACTTCCACTATATTTTCCAACTGATTGGCGTTTGTATAGATAAAAGTTAATGATTTTCAAGTATTAGTTTAAAGCCCAATGACTTAGTGAGTCTCTTACTGTTACTAAAGTTTTTTTTAATATTTATTTGGTAAACAATTATATTATCTACAAGTTTGTTTTCATTTTGGATTGTTTTTTTGGCTGTGTCTGCAGCGTATGGGAGTTCCTGGGCTGGGAATCTAATCCGAGCTGTAGGGATCAAATTTGGCAGCAACAATGCCAGATCTTCAACCCACTGTGTCACTGTGGGTACTCATCTACAAGCTTTATTTTACTTTTTCTCACCTAATTTGTTGGCTTATACTGCCTCTAGAATACAGTTAAATAATAATTTTACAGCAAGTTTTTAAAAAGTCTTTTTTGGTATTGCAGCTCAATGGATTGAGAACCCAACATAGTGTCCGTGAGGATGCAGTTTCATTTGTTCTTTGGAATCACCCCATGGGTTAAGGATCTGGCATTGTGGTGAACTCAGATACAGCTTAGATCTGGCATTGTTGTGGCTGTGGCATAGGCCACCAGCTGAAGCTCTGGTTCAACCCCTAATCTGGGAATTTCCAAGTGCCATAGGTGCAGCCCTAAAAAGAAAAAAAATTTTAAATTTAAAAATAGAAAGTCCATTTTTTTCTGAAATTAGTGGAAATGCTTCTAATATATCCCATTACTGACCATATTAATCCTTGCCCATAAGCAATATGTATTCATATTTTATGAGTTTTTCTATTATCATATCTTTCCAAAGGTCTATTGAATCATATCCGATGTGCCATAAGTTGCATATAAGTGAATAATTTTATGAGTTATTAATTAGATATATGCCTGTGAAACCATCATCACAGTCAAGAAGCTTATCTATCACCTCTAAAGTTTTCTCATTCCATTTTTATTATTTAAAAATCAAGGGTAGCTACTCATTTCTTGACAAAAAGCTTTACTGAGATATAATTTGCATACTATAATTTACATAATTTATGTGTATGTTTAAAGTGTACAGTTCAATAGTTTAGTATATATTCATAGAGTTGTGCAACCACCAGCACAGTCAATTTTAGAACATCATCTCAGAAAGAAACTCTATTACCATTAGCAGTTACCCACTTTTCCCCTACTCCCTCCAGCCCGGGGCCACCCTGATCTATTCTCTTTTCCCATAGATTTACCTATTCTGGAATTTTATATAAGTGGAACCATACATTTTTATGTGTTTTTTTTATGATTGGTTTATTTCATGTAGCATAATATTTTCAGGGTTTCTTTATGTTATAGTATATATCAGCATTTCATTCCTTTTTGTGGCTGATTAGTATTCCGTTAGGTGGAGTTACCACATTTCATTCATCTGTTCATTGGTTAAGGGACATTTGAGTTGTTTCCATCTTTCAGCTATTATAACTAATGCTGTTACAAACACTGGTATACAAGTTTTGGTATTGGAGCCTATACCTAGGACTGTAATTGCTTAGTTTTAAGATAACTCTGTGTCTGATCATCTGAAGAACTATGGGACCATTTTCCAGAGTGACTGCCCATTTTTACATGCCCTTCAGCAGTGTATTTCTCCATATGCTTGTCAACAATTATCTGAATATTTAATTTTAGTTACCCTATTAGATATGATAGTTCATTGTGGTTTTGATTTTCATTCCCTGATGGATAATGATGTTGAGCATCTTTTCATTTGCTTATTTACCATTTGTATATCCTTTTTGAAGAAAGATCTATTTAGATCCTTTTTCCTTTCTATAATTGGACTGTGTGTCCCTTTATTATTAAGTTGTAAGAGTTCTTTCTTTATTCTTGTCACAAATCCCTCATCAAAAATATTATTTGCAAATATTTTATCCTATTATGTGGGTTGAATTTTCACTTTCTGAGCGGTGTGTTTTAAAATACAAAGTTTTTAATTTTGCTATAGTCCAATTTTTTTTTATTTTGTTGCTTGTGCTCTGTATCATATTTGAGAAATCATCAACTCAACAACAAATAAAACCAAACAACGCAATTTAAAAAAATGGTCAAAGTTCTCCAATAAACTTTTTTCCAAAGAAGACAGACAAATAACCATGTAGTATAAGTGCCTGACATTAAACTTTTGATTGCCAAGGCATCCATTTCAGAGACATCCATCTCAAATAAACACAGTGCCAGTGTATGAGTCAGCTACTAGTAAAATAACTAAATAAGAAATCAGGTCACTCCCACCTATGAAGTTTAATTTTTAGAAAGCCCTGAGTAACCTAGATAACTACTTGAATGAGCCCACATTTCCCTTCCATTTCTTTTGTTTTAAATTCACCAATAAAGATTTAACTCAAAAAAACCTCTGCACACTTCCCTTAGACCCCACTAAAAGCAGAGCTCTGGGTCTGTTCCCTTGCTTGTACCCCCAATCCTCTCCCCAACCATCTTCTTGTGTGGGCCTTGGGTATGCCAGGTACTCTCTAGAACTTGTGAATAACATATCTTCTTCTTTTTTTTTTTCCCCCAAAGTTCCTGATAGCTGTTATTGAAGTGCCTCTTAAAGTCATGGTAAGAATTACAAGTTCCAGTCTGGCAATTACATTGGCTCTGGTCAGGAAAATATCTGTAGGGACCTCACCATGAGTAGAACAGGACCAGGTGAGTGACCCAGTCATAAGCTGAGATCTACCATAAGCTGAGATCTACCCAAAACAGACCAATGAGCACGTGAAAAGAAGTTCAACATCATTAGTCGATGGGTAAATGCAAATCAAATCTACATTGAGGTACCACTGCACACCTATTAGAATGACTATAATTTATGACTATAAAAACAAAGTGGAAAATAACAAGCTTGTCTACGGAGTAGTGAAATTGGAACGTCATGCACTACTGAGAGGAATGTAAAATGGTACAGCCACTATGGAAGCTAGTTGAGTGATTTCTCAAAAAATAAATCATAAAACTACCATATGACCTTGCAATTCCACTTTTAGTTATATGTCAAAAAAATTGAAATCAAGAACTCAACAGATATTTGGACAACGATATCCATTCAACCTTCATTCACAATAGCCAAGAGGGGTGAACAATCCAAATGTCCATCATTACATGAATGGATAAGCAAAATGTTACAAGTAAATGCAATGGAATATTATTCAGCCATTAAGAAGAATGAACTTCTCATATGTGCCGCAACATGAATGGACTTTGTGCATGGACTACATTTAGTGAAATAATTCAGATACAGTAAGACAAATATTATATGCTTCCACTTATATTAGGTGCCTAGCATAAAGACAAAAAAAATGAAGGATACCAGAAGCTGAGAGCAGGGGACAGTTTTAGCATTTAACAGCTACAGAGTTTTGCTGATGATAATGAAAAGTTTTTGTGTATAGATTATGGTGATGATTACACTGTGATACTTAGGATTTTAAATATATTTTTCTCTATATTTTAATCATGTTATCTTTAAATAGAGATAGGTTTACTCCCTCCTTTCCTTTTTATTTGATTTTCTTGCCTAATTAGTCTTGGTAGAACCTCTAGTAAAATGTTAAGGAACAGACATCCTTATCATGTTCTTGAACTTAGGGGGAACATATCCCATCTTCCACTCTCTATCAGCTTAAGGAAGTTCCCTTATATTCATAGCTTATTGAATGTTTTGTTTTTCATGAAGGAGCGTTGGATATTCTGAAATTCTTTGTCTGTAGTTATTGAGATGTCCAAGTGTTTGTTTTGTTTTGTTTTCTTTCTGTCATTCTCTTGACCAGAGTGGGTTAGATTAATTACTTTTCAAATGTTAAACCAACTTTGCTTTCTTTGAATAAATCATATTTGGTCAAAGTGTATAATCTTTTTTTTTTATATGTTAGTGGATTCAGTTTACCAGTATTTTGTCGAGGATTTGGCCATTGATTTAGTCTATGAAGATAATTTTAGATTTCCTCTTTGAGCTCTTAATATAGTGAATTAATAATTTTTCTAATTGAGAAATATCCACTTGATAGTAATGTCTTATTTTAATATTCAGTTGGAGTATTTTGCTAATATTTAATATTCTAGGTTAAAATTCATAAGTGAAATTTGTATGTAATTTTTGTCACATTTTTCAGTTTTTATATGTGATATAATATTAACTTTAAAAATGTGCAACTTTTTCTTTTTCTAGGCTCTTTAAGTAGTCCTGAAATTTTCTCTTTCTTAAAATGTTGGGTGGATTCACCTATGAGAATTGCTTGTCTTGGTCCTTTGGTGTGCAGGCAGGTATAGGCAACAGGGTTTGGTAAATGAGGTTTTTTTAAAATTTAATTTTTTTTATATGTTTTTCTCATCAACTAAATTTGAATATAATTTTGCATATCTATTGTATGTAACTACAGACCATTTGCAAGTATCTAGCATTGTTTTCTTATACATTATAAAATTTTCAAAATTCATTTATTTTTTAATTTAATTTTATTTTTTATTTTTGCTTTTTAGGGCCATACCTATGGCATATGGAAGTTCCCAGGCTAGGGGTAGAATCAGAGCTATAGCTGTCAGCCTGTGCCATAGCCACAGAAATGCCAGATCTGAGATGCATCTGCAACCTACACCACAGCTCATGGCAGTGTTGGATCCTTACCCACTGAGCAAGGCCAGGGATTGAACCCACATTCTTGTGGATACTAGCTGGATTCATTTCCACTGAGCCATGATGGGAACTCCCTAAATTCATTTATTTTTATTTGGAATTGATACTATTTAGGTAGCCACTACTACAGTTTTTGTCTCATTATCTGTTAATAGTGACAGCTGCATGCAGCTCTTTAGTTTCAAGCTGGAGTTTGACATATATTAGTAACTGAGGCCATATGAACAACTCCCACGAATCCAGGATATTGCTTTTCTCTTATTCAACACCCCCAACTTAAGCAAAGATTATCTCCACAAGCCATTCAGGAAAAGCCACATGGTTCTGGAAATTGCTCAATACTGGTGAAGAAGCTCTGCATTGTTGCTCATGTATAAATTAAATTTTACAATCAGATTTCAGATGGAGAACAAAAAAATAAAAATAATAATGCCAAGGAAACCATTTCAAGAGAGAAAAAAGTTATAAATATTCCTGCATTGATAAGTAAGACAAATTACATTGGAATATCAAAAGGAACCCCTTTCGAAAAACTGACTTAGGACCAATTCGTGAAAGTTTCTTCTCCTGAAAGATCTTCTTCATATTCCTATCAGGTTGCAAAATATTGAGCCTTAAAATCCTATAATTTTATCATCTAATTATTTTTCTAATAATTTTTAGTCATGCTTGATTTATATTTTTAAAGTATTTTATCAAGCATATAACCTCAATATTTATGTCAGTTCTCAGTAAGAATATTCTTGTTGATTTTCAAAAGCAGTATAAGATATGATAGGAACCAATGATAAAGAGTTGAAACTCTATAACCATTTGATACTTCACCCCTGTTTTCAGTATTTTCTTTTGTTGTTTTCTCAATCCTATATCCTCGGAATTTTAAATATTTAGTTAAATTCTATTTTCTAAACATCCAGAATTAATGTGCCTTTAAATCTTTTCCTAAACAAAATAAGATATTTAGCCTGTGTTTATTTCCCTTGTTCCTTCTACCTTACCCTACTCAAGCTGTCCACCTCCTGAATTACTTTTAATTACATAGTACTATTTTAATTATATTGTACTATTTCAATTTTTTGTCTAAAATGAATTTATTGAAGTGAATTTAAGTTGTATACTACTGCTTCCTTTGTTTTTATAATGCAAGTTTTCTCTTGGGTTCATTTGTTATTTTGTTGTATGTTGTAGTATATTCTCAAATAATCCTTTCAAAATGATTTCTTGGGTGATAGGTGTTCTGACTCATTGTAGTATGAAAGCATTTTATTTTTTCCTCATATTTGAATTGTTATTTTTCTAAGTATTGAATTGAAGGTTCAAAGCAATTTTTCCTCAGAACTTTGATTCTATAGTAATAATGCTATACTTATTAGTATATGCATTATACTAATATATGTATATGCATGTATATATCTATCTATACTTTAGTATATGCATTATACTAATATATATGTATATATAATAATAATATATGTGTATATAATATAATAATAATATATATTCAGTTTTATAGGATGGGAATTGTTTCCAATCTTATTTTCATTTTTCTGCATTTAATGTTTATTTACTTATTTCATGATGTTTTCAATGCTTTTTCTTTATTCTTGTTTTGAAATTTTACTATTTGTATGTCTAAGAGTGAATCTTTTCTATTCACTCAGTTTAGCACTTGATAGATCTTTAGACTCTGAAGACTTTATTTATTTAGGTCAAATATTTACTCTTCTATATTTTTTTTGTCCTTCCTCCACTTTATTTTTCTCTATTTTTTTCCTGGATCTCCCAATCAAAGGATACTGGCATTTCTGGGTTTATACTCTAAGTTTTAACATTTTCTTTCATTCTAGCAATTCCTTTGCCCATTTTTTGTTATATTCTTGGAGGATCCATCAGATTAATTTTTCAGCTCCACAGATTATTTTTGATTGTCTCAGTGCTGCCATGTAGTGAGGCTTTGTTTTAATTCATTTCTTTTTTCAATTTCCAAATTTTCTGAGTTTTTCTTTGTTTCTAAATCCTCTTGCAATTTTCAAATTATAATTTGTTGCTCTTAACTTTGTCTCATCAAGTAGAAGCTCTTCTCTTTTTAGACTTAAGATACTAATTTCGGAGGTGTTGTTTTTCCTCAAATATTTGATGATTTTTGGTCATATACCAATATTTGTAATTAAGAGTCTTTTTTTGGCTGTGTTTCACTACTATAAATGTTATCAAATCCTGCTCTTAATGATTTTTTTTAGGTAAAGAGCATTTGTACAAATGATAGGGCTTACCAGTTACTTGTCTCTAGGATATGAAAGATCCAAATTATTTTGGGGTGTTTCCAGCTACCCGGAGCACAAGACTTCTTTAGCCTAAACTATAATTTCTGTTCCAATTTGCTACTTCTTCCTTTATTAAAAGAAAAAAAAAAAAGCTTATTCATTGGCTGCTCTATAACCCCCCAATAAATCATCCTGATATCACCATAGGAGTCACTTTTGCTCACCATGTGTCACCTCTAACTCTATAGCACCCTTGCACATGCTGTTACCAATTGTAAAAGCCTACTACACAAATTGGGGTCTGTGGATTCATTTTTAGTCTGACACCAGTTACTTCCTCTCATTCTGGGATAGTTCATGGTTTCTGCTTCCACAAAGGCACTTTTCTTGTTTTTCAAGTCTGTGTGTGTGTGTGTGTGTGTGTGTGTGTGTAAGGGGGATTATTGTTTGTGTATATAATTTTACTAGAGTTCAAGACTGTCAACATTCCTTTTTTTTTTTTTTTTGTCTTTTTAGGGCTATACCCATGGAATATGGAAGTTGCCAGGCTAGGGGTCAAATCAGAGCTGCAGCCGGTGGCCTATACCATAGCCACAGCAATGCCAGATCTGAGCTGTATCTGTGACCTATACCAAGCTCACAGCAACGCTGGATCCTTAACCCACTGAATAAGGCAAGGGATCATATCTGTGTCCTCATGGTTACTAGTCAGGTTTGTTACTGCTGATCCATGGCAGGAACTACCAAGACTGTCAACATTCTTGTTTTCCACATCAGTGTGTGTGTTTGTGAGTGTAGATGTACATATATAAATATACACTTAGTATAAAATATAAACATAAATACTTTTAATATAAGGATTTAAGACCAATAAGGAGAGATTGGCTATATGCTCTGATGATATCTGCAATGTTTTGTGACTCCCTTATGGCTCAGTGAGTTAAGGATCCAGCATTGCCACAACTGTGGCTCAGGCTTGATTCCTGGCCCAGGAACTTCCATATGCTGCAGGTGCAGTGAAAAGAAAAGAAAAGAAAGAGACTTTTAAAGCAGTTTTAGGTTCACGGCAAAATTGGGTGGAGGTACAGAGATTTCCCGTATACCTTCAGCCTCCACATATGCACAGCCTCTGCCAGTATTAATATCCCCCAGAGTGGCACATTTGTCACACTTGATGAACCTACATTGACATATCATTATCACCCAAGGTCTACAGTTTATATTAGGGTCCACTCTGTTTTGTACATTCTATGGGTTTTGACAGATATGTATAATGACATGTATCCACCATTATAGTATCAGAGTATTTTCAATGCCCTAAAAATCTGTGCTCCACCTATTTGTCTCTCCTTTTCCCCATCCCCTGACAACCAATGATCCTTTTACTTTCTCCATAACTTTGCTTTTTCCAGAATGTTGTATAGTTAGAATCTTGTAGCATGTAGCCTTTTCAGATTACCATCTTTCACCTAACAATAACATTTAAATGTTTACCCTTTAAAAGTATCAAGTAATGCACAAAATAAGCTTTCCTATTCAAACGGCATTTCCACTTTTTTTCAGCCTCCACTCTGTCATTAAATCCCGGCACAGGGGTAATCTTGCCGAAACTGAGATCAGGGACAGAGCGAAGATGAGTGATCAGTGCAGGATAAGATAGACACAGACTTCTGTAATATAAAGGAGAGTTGATTATGCTGCAGTAACAATCCACCCCAAAACTCCAATAGACCAAAACAGAAATGGTTCTAATTATATGTCCACTGAAGTTCATCGTAAAACTCAGAAGCCAGGATGACAGAGCAGTTACCCTCCAGGATATGGCTTTTCCCCATGTTAAAGGGAAAGACAGAGCTTTGCAAGGCCTCACACTGGCAATGAAAATCTCTGGCCCAGAGGGGTGTACATTGCCCCTTCTCATGTTTCATGGCCACTAGTCATGTGATCCATCTCCCCACATAGGACTAACAAATACAGTCCCACTCAAGATGGAGAACTAGGAATAGCTGTGAACCGTACTAGTGCATAGGTTTGTATATCAAATTTTATACTTGACCTCAAAAGAGCTGCAAAATCTAGGGTCAGCATGTATTTAAAATATTATATACTACCATCACTTTCTAGACATTCTGACAGAGACTCAACTCTTCCATTAACGTTCATTATAAATTACGCAAAATAGTAAATGTTTTTATATTACTGTAGAGGCAGAAAATATTTTGAGAATCACTGTCTAAGAATTAAACAATTTTGCAGACTCTTAGAAGTGGAAGGGATTTTCACCATTATTCAACTCATTCCACCTACTTTTAGCTATTGTATACATTTATATACAGGAGCATTCATGTATATATTTGCACATGTATATATACATATGCACATACACAATTTGATATGGATATATATTAATATTTCTTATTCCTTTGGAATCATACACATGCATTTATATTCAACAAATATTAATCATTATATAATATGCTTTGCTGATTTCTGGGGATGGGGATAATTATTATTTTTATACCATATCTGCTATTTGAAAATTGTTGAAATACAATATGTTCCATCTAGGAATATTCTGGCATGTATAACTAGCCAAAGTAAAGGGAAAATTGTGATTTTCATCTCTAGTTAGATTGCCACCTCTTGACTTGATTCAAGTTAATGTCTTTACTAAGTTGTTTTTTCATTGTGTTTTCATTGTCTGCACATTAGTTTCTTTGCACAGTTGCCTAGAACCTAGATGGGACTGAATAAAATGTTTTGAGATTAAATGTCATCAGTAATAATCTAAAGTACTACAATAAAATATCTAAAAATTAAACATTAAACTTGAAGATGAAGGTAAAATTCTAGCCAGAATGAAAGCCATAAAAGTAATTTAAATATAATCATACCTAGCATTTTATGTAGTAAAATTAAAATGGTGAGAGATTTCATGGATAGTAAATGTCAAAGTATATAAAGCCAGGTTGATAAAACTACAAAATCTGTTTTTATTTTACTATATCACTGTAGCAGAGACAGTACTGGATGGTCGGTCCCACGTTTTCCTCTCCTGAGCACAGGGGAAGATGACGTTTCCTAAGCTCCCTGAAACTGAGACTATGTCGCTGAACATGGCTAATGGGATGTGGGTGGAATTCAAGCATGACACTTCCAAGGCCTGGCCAGTCTTTTGGGGACCCTCTAGTTCTCTCTTCCTCTGAGCTCATGTCTTCTGGGTGGTCCAGCTGCAAAATGGCAAAACTTAAATCAGCCCGGGTTTCTCCACTTTACACCAACTCTTACTGGGCAGTAATGACAACAACAACAACAACAAAAATGTTGTTGCCACTAAACTTCTGGAGCTATCCTATAATAGTGGCGTAGTCTAGTCCATCCTGACTAAAACATCTAGTTTAATATAGTTATTTTTATTCTTAATTAAATTATACTTTGGGGACAAAGTATCTAAATGTCTGACATGAGAAATAAAGCTAGACTTTTGGTTTAAAAGATGTTGTAAGTACATTAAACATTACTTTATCAAAATACATTGATCCTTTTAAGCAATTATTTTGGGGATTTGGGAAATGTTTTATAAATATAATAAAATCAGGTCAACATTTTTTACATTTACAAGGATGTAATAATTTAAATAATTTATACTCTAAATGTATTATGTTTTCAAAGAATTAAAGTAACAGACTATTGTAATTAGATGCTTGTCATCTATAAACTTAAGTCTGAAAGTACTTTAAAAAATGAAACATCTATAGAATTTTTTTTGAGAAACTGGCAAAATTCTTTGACATTTATTTTATCTCCAACCATCAAATAGATTGCCTGACTCAGACCTAATCTGATCCAACATGCTTTGTTTGACCTAGTGATCTTTCCATCTTCTAAAGTTATGTCAATTTTATGACATATCAAAGGAAAGAACTTCAAGACTTTCCTGCTTGGAAACTGACAGTCTTTTTGCATAAAAATACTTCCCTACATAAAAGCTCTTATTTATTATATTAATAGAAAACAGAAGAAAAATTTGCATTTTGAGTGCTATGGAAAAGGATCCCAAAGTCATCAGTTGCTCTGAGCAACATATTGTACATGTTACCACATGACAATTGAACCACACACTCATTTGTTAATCTCCGCAGTGGCAGCATTTACCATTCTCGATGGAGCAAACTTTATTCCAAGAGGTTCATTTGCAGTAGGTTAAGGGTGATAGCCTTATTATGACTACAGATCAGAACCATTTCCTGCTTCCTTTGAAATTATACATATGAATATGTAGAGCTGTGCGAAGAAAGAAGGAACTCATAAAATGTCTTTATGCAAATTGGAAAAGGCACTCCTTCTAAGCAGACAAACTGGAAAGAGGGGCTTCCTGGCAGGACGCTTTTGTGTACTGTACAAACTTGACCACAGAACACAGTGACCATGTAAACATGGTTCAATACATTCTTGATGACTGGCAATGTATTATATTTATTTACAGATGATTATTAGTTTTAGCTGACTCTAAGAAAGTCAGAATATAATTACAGAAAGGTTTCTAGTTCGTTTCTAAGGATTCATTGGTGACATTCATCTTAAGTACTGCTGCTTTAGATAGTTGTCTATCCCCTGAGGTGCTAGCTCATTCTAGTTTGCTCTTTAACTGCTTAGTAGTTAAGAATCAAATTTTTGATCCATTCTGTAGTAGTCAGGACTCTTGCTTTCAAGAGCTGAATGTCCCTTGAGGTACAAAAGTGTCTCTAGTTAAAAACTACTGGGCCAGACAATTGAAAAGTCCAGATATTAAAATAGCTTCAAATAGGATCACACTCCTGTCCAAACACAAGTGACCCAGGGCAGGCTTATTTTCCACCAGCTCAATAGCTCCAAGGGTTATGGGGAGTGGGAAGAGTACATCTTTCTGCACATCTCTCCAAAGTTCCAGGTGGGGTTCTCCCCACCACAGATGATGTGAGGATCCTCCTAGGAGCCAGTGGTACATTCAACACTCCCTAAACTACAAATGGCAGATGAAGTGCTTGTTGTAGGAAAAGAGAGGAATATAAAGAAGTTGGACATGCAAAACCAACAATTGTCTGTACATGGTTTTAAGCAAATATTTATGTAGCAGCTTTTAGATTCTGGAAATATAGTAGTGAACAACAACAACAACAAAAAGAAAAAAAGACAGCTCATGTTTGGCATTTAGCATATTGTTTCTTAATCCTTTTTTTTTTCTAATGTCATCATTTATTTTTTATCTTGTATATATGTAACTAAGCTGCTAAAATTATTTTTCTGGAAATAGAGGCCATAGACAAATTATGAACATATATGTTGGAGTAAAATCATTTTAGAAAAAGATCAAGACATAGTGATTCCCTTTCTGCTCTATGCATTTTGAGATTACTTTATCTTCCTTCTTAACCAGAATAACCAGTTGTTAAGATATATTTTTGTCTTCAGGTGAGTAAGACACAGCTGAAGAGTCTTACTCACACCCTTTCTCACTCTTATCCTGACAGTTATAGGCTCATTCCCTTCAGGGTCCACTGAGTTTTCTTTCCCTCCCTCCAGCCTCATTAACAGTCTGAAAAATATCTGATAAGGTTGTGGGTACTAGTTATGACCACAAGTGACAGCGATATCGAAATAACAGTGAGTTAAATCAAATAGAACTTTTATCCCCTCATATATACATGCCTAGAGTTTGCTATCTTGTTCTCGAAGGCTTCCTCACAATATTAGGGGTCCAGTCTCTTTTTAGCTTTTTGTTTTATTATGTGACTCTTCAATAACCCAAATGCCATGATGGTTCAAAATGGCTTCTGGAACTCCAACTATTCTTTTCCAAATAGCAGAAAGGAGGGGGTATGAAGAAGGGAAGTGCTCTTTCCTTAGGGACATTTTCTGAAATTGTACACATCACTTCCATTTACATCCCATAGACTTGAAATCACTCACATGGGCCTTCTTAGCTTCAAGGAGCTTGTTTTTTCTTACCAAGGAAGAAGAGTAGAACTGATTTTGGAGGACAGCCAACAGTGTCTGCCTTAGTGGCTCATTCCCTGGTGGCTCCAGGTTTCAGAAAGTTGATCCTAAGTTCTCAAGTGTTTGAAGGTCAGGGACTGGAATGGGTGTCAGTTAAGATTCACACAGGAAAACCAAACCATTCCATGTCTTATGGGAATGGGGGGGGGAGGTGATACAGGAATTAGGAATTGCAGAAATGTGAAAAAAAGCTGCGTGAATAAATGTCAGGAAGGCAGTAGATGAAGATTGGAGAAATAGTAACTGCAGACCTCATTTGAATACTCAAATTGAGTACTTCTCAAAAGTTTCATGGGAAAACTGCTAAAATTCTCAAAAGACCATAGAAAGGCTCTCACTAAACATCTCAGTTTGTATAGCCGTGGGGGGTACCCTCAGGAGCCTTGTAAGTCTCTGTGAGCTCATGTCCACCCATGTGACCTGCCACAAACTCCTAAAAATAATAACCTGTCCTTACTTCTATCTTCATCTACCTGCATTTTCTTTCATTGACCAACTCTGACCTAGAACAATGTAAGACGGGGATTCTGGAAAGAGTGGTTTTGAGAGGTAGAAACAATGCTGAATTGACAATAGACCATCAAACATAAGAGGTCTAAGTATCATTTATCACCAAATTTGTCTCACTCTGGTTTATCAAAATCCTGGCAACAGCCCAGAAATTAAGATGGATCACATTAATATGAAAGATGAATCATATTATTACAACTTCTAATCCTCAATACTTCAGTACCTTCCTTCTGCCAAAAGCAAAATGTTATGGTGTAGTGTGAGAATGCTCAGTGACAGGTTCAGGTTCCACTACCTAACTCATTCAAAATCACTTATCAACTCTGAGTATGTGCCACACCCTGTGCTAGTCTTGTGACCTTGGGCAAGTTCCTTAACTTCTTTGGATCTCTGTTCCACTTCTTTCATTAAACATAGGACAAACAATTGTAGAATAGATGTGAAGATAAGATAAAATAACATATAAAGAAAAGAACTCAGGAAAATGTTTTTCATGCAGTACAAGTTCATTTCACACTCATTTTTACCAAAAAGGTTCTATAATTAGTATACCATGATTGGATTGAGATCCAAGGCCAGAAAGACCTGTCAATCTAGGCTAATACCAAATTTTTTCTTATACTGAGTCTGTTTAATACACTTTGTAAAAACAGTTTGTAAATATACTTTGTTTAATACATTAAGAAATGTTTTAATATAAATATAGATATTTTATGATATAAATATAAATATTTTTAATACTAGAATCAATTATTTTCTGTTAGTAATTTAAAAAAACTCATTGGAGAGTTCCTGTCGTGGTGCAGTGGAAACAAATCTGACTAGGAACCATGAGGTTGGGGGTTTGAACCCTGGCCTCACTCAGTGGGTTAATAATCCGGCATTGCCGTGATCTGTGGGGTGGTTCACAGACACAGCTCAGATCTGGCCTTGCTGTGGCTGTGGTATAGGCCAGCAGCTGTAGCTCTGATTAGACATCTAGCCTGGGGAACCTCCATGTGCCACAGGTGCGGCCCTAAAAACAGCCAAAAAACCAAAAAAAAAACCTCATTGGCTCTGAGGAGAAGCTGACTAACATCTATCAGGAATATGGTTGTAATAAATCTTGTGCCAGTTTATTGGCAGGGGCAGATGAATTAAAAAGTCACTTTAAACCCTGAGATTCAAGTGATATACCTTCAGAGTTTATCTATTTTCTTTATATTTTTCACTTTTCCAAGGACAATTTTAGGCCATGACATAACTTCCTTGTTTAGAGGAGATTTTATTTTTTTCAAAGAAATGAGGATTCGAACAGGAGATAGGCTGTGTGCTGGCAGAAGTTGCAAGTGAAACTCTTGTGACCCAACTGGCAGAGGAGATGACTACAGAAGAGTAAATGAAGTGACACACAAAGCAAGGCAAAAGTGTGCGTGCTCACACATGCATGTATGCACATGTGTTTATATGTGTATACACACGTGTATGTGTATATGAGAGAGAGAAAGAGACAGCGAGATGAAGATAGAATGTTTTTCAGTGTATTAGTTTCGCAGAATCTGTATAATACCTAAATTCAACTTTACTTTTACTCTGTCATTGTTTTATTTTTAAAACCCAAGAAAGTATCTAAAGTTGGGATCCTGTTACTTGCAAACAGAGAAGGGGAAATAAAATAGAAAATAGGCCATGATCTCAACTCTCAAGGAGCTTAACATCTAGTTAAAGAGGCATGTATAGCTATTTGAACTCCTAACCAGCATAATCTCTATGACCTTAAATAATGGAATGAGATTCTCTTTTGTAGGCCATCTAGTTCCTCAGAGGTTAAAAACTCACATATATCCAGGCAGGGAACATACATGAGAGAAGGGAACCAGTAAGGCACTTGGGTGAACTGGTGGCTCCTACATAGTCAATAGTGGCAGCTCACTAGCCAATACCCAGCTCTAGAAGATTGTTGTATGATTAAGATTGTATACTTAGAACTTTTGTTGTTTAAAAAAAAAAAAATACTATGTTGGAGCCAGAATATAGGATACCAGCTTTCAAACTATGAATCCAGACTTAAGCCAGCAAATGGAATACATTATTCTCTAAGTGCTAAAGTGTGCAAGAATGTTCTTTTAAACTACTCTTGTCTAAAAATGTTACTCAGTTTTTTTGCCCAAACATCTTAGGAAGATGAATCAGTCTCTTAGATGCTATTAGATATTTTCCTTTTGGAGATTTGTAAAACAAAGCAATTTTCTATCTACAATCACAGAGGAGGGAAAATCAAATTGCTTTTAGCAACTGTGCTCACAGAGTTGTGAGGGGTGAAACAAGGCTGACCCTACAATTTCTGCCTGGCCCTGCCAGCAAGTCTGTTTCAAGTTCCAGAACCATGGCTGTCTATTCACATGCAGATCCTGCTGTTCCCATTGCATATTTATAGGTGCATCCTGGCTCCTACAACTAAACAAGCATGATCTTCACCTTTACTGGGTAATGAAATTATATTTGTAGTTTAATCATAATTTATTTCTTATTAAATTTAAGGTCCTATGACTCATAAATCTGATGGCATTCTTTTGGTGTTAGGTTGTTGCTGTTGGTCTAAGTACATATTTGCCATGCTGTTTGTGCTGATTTTGGTAGCTAAGGTTACTGTTTCAGTCACCAGGCATCACCAAATTTTGCTAAGCCGCATTTGAATTACACGGGGAAGCCTTTTACTAGACCTTGTATTTAATTCAAACAGGTTTGTCTTTGGCCTCAAATGCTTGACTGCTCAGAACACAGAGACACACAATATTCATTTGCCCAATGGGGTCCATTGACTAAAAACCTTTTTTTGGAATGGCCACTTCTCAAATTATTGGTTCTATTGAAACCAGTGTTTATAACACCAGATGAGGTGTTAGTCCATTCTGTTTCAAATTGTGTCATGGGCACAAACATGCATTCCATGGCTCAAACCATGAGAAAAACACTTAGGAATACAACAGGGCCTTAACTCTTGACTCCATCTATTATTTTCTCCTTAAGGCTGTGATTACCATAGGGACACATGTTTTCTTGATTTAGCCAGTTAGAATCTGACTTTATAGAACATTAGCTCCCCAAGACCCCCTGAAGTTGTTACTTGAAGTTTAGTTCCAGCAAATTTTTTTTTTTGCATTTTGCTTTATTGTGCTTCACAGGTAATGAGTTGTTTTTTGTTTTTTTTGTTTGTTTGTTTGTTTTTTTACAGAGTGAGGGTTTGGAGCATGTCTTTGGCACCATATTTCCGGTAGCATTTGGTCACTTCATGTCTAGTTCCAGTGAATTTTGCTTTAAATGAAATAACTATTCTCTCATTGAACAAAATTTATAGTTAATATTTTTAAAAATGATTTATTTCCATAGTCATCCAAAGAATAGCATAAGAACCCCTGGATTAAGAGAAAGTTAAGCCATCTTCTAACTCAAATTTAAATAATTATCATGAGATTTAATTTATTTATGGGTCATTCTGAGCATACAGTTCAAGTTTTCTTTTGCCAAATTTCTTACTTAAAAATTATACTTCTGTCTATCCATGAATTATTTAGTTTGAAATAACTAGTAAAAGTGGGAAAGCCTCTTGCAAAACTTGGATAAGGACTACCTTTAAGGAGATATGTCTTCACATTTTAGATTCATCTAAAACATAACTAGATTTGACAATCTAAGTGTGGGCAGGGCCAATTTTAGATCAGTAGTAGGATCAGCCTACTGATCTTCCTTAGGCAGAATGACACATCTAGAATGCACAGAAAATAACTGACCAAGAAACAGCCATTGGAAGGGAGATATAGGAAATAACATGTGTGTAAGAGAAGTAGCATGGCTTTGGAGACAAAACAGGGATAAAAATCCTGAATCTGTACCTAACTGGCTGTATTCTTGGATAAGCTACCTAAGCTCCCTGCATCTCAGTTTGCTCAACAGTAAAATAAAGATCATAATAACTACTTTCAAGTATTGTTTTGAAGTTAAAATTAGGGAATCTATGTAAGATGCTAGTGTTGTCCTTAACACATCATAGATGCTTATTAAATGTTAACGATTATTAATATTACTCATATTTGTGATATTGGGGTGATTAGTGTACTCATTTTTTTTTTTTACCATCCTCTCTGGTCAATGACATTTTTACAAAACAAAAATATCTGTGTCTTGAGTGTTTAACTGAAAGTCATTTAGAAAAAAAAATACATTGAGAAGCACAAGATTCCTTTGAAGAAGTAAATCTCAGACATTGGTTTTTATTAGGACAGTGCTGTGGGAGACATAGGAGGAGGGAAAGGTAAGTTCTAGGGTTCATTTTAACCTTGCTTCTCTATTGGGAACAGAAGGCAATTGTGGTATGCATATGATGTGGCTTCTCTTCCTCAGTGATCATGCTGAGGCTAGCAAGTGACACTCAGATGTTAGCAATTTGGGGTCACATTTGAACTGGTGACTCAGGGGACAAGTGTTCTATATCCCACTAGTTCCTTTAGTCAGCTGCTGAGTCACAACTTTCTTATTTTCTCAAATAGAAGGAGATTGCCTCTTGGGAGCCATTTAAAATGAATAAAATATAGTGTTCCATATAGTAAATTCTAAATTAGCTAACATGATCAGGGAGTTCTCTGGTTGTTCTAATCACTGTGAAAATAACTGCTTTTCAGAGAAATAAAACCAAGTCAAAAGATACTTATCACTAAAATGAAACTGGATAGAATTCTGTTATTCTTAGATTCCAAAGGCCTCTCAGGATTTGCAGGACCAAACTGGTAACTATGAATTATCTTGTAGATGTGTAGACAGATGAGGTAGTGAGAATATTCAGTTGATAGACCACCAGATAAACTAGGTTTTACTAAATTTTAGAATTGATATAGAGATGAAGAGCTCTAACTGGCAAACAACAGCAACAATGATAAGTTAACAAACAAAAAATGATTGAGTTGAAGAAATGGGTATTTTTTTTTTATCCTACCAGAAAGTTGGCTCTATTGAGCTAGGTGCTCGAATATTTCATCTTCAGGACAAACATGAAAGTGGGTATTATTGTATCTGCTGGTAAGACTCAAATATTGGCTGTGTCAAGCATACAGTGAGCACCTAATGAATAACAAGACATGTATGGCAGGGCCAAAAGGAAGTGCTCCCTTCCCCAGAAATGTCCTCATCCCCAGAAAAATAAGTAATAATTTCTCAGGATATCTACTTTTGCACTATAAGTAATAGTTTGGGACCTATTAACGTATTTTTCTCTTTTTTCCCAAGCAAGTATGTTACTTTCTCCCTTACTGGCCTGAGACCACCTCCTACTTAAGAAGTTTAGAGGAAGAGAGGAAGATAGCTTTGTTTAATACAATGCAAAAGAAAGAAAAAAATACCTAGCTTCTGACATTTAAGATATCACATAGGAACCAAAAATATATCACTGAAATTTATGTCAAAGAGTGTTCTGCCAATGTTTTCCTCTAAGAGTTAGAGTATCTGGTCTTACATTTAGGTCTTTAATCTATTTTGAGTTTATTTTTATTTTGGGGTATGATGTTAGAGAAAGTTTTAATTTCATTCTCTGACATGTAGTTATCCAGTCTGCCCAGCAGCACTTATTGAAGAGATTACCTTTTCTCTATTGTATATTCTTGCCTACTTTGTCATAGATTAATTGACTATAGGTTCATGAGTTTATTTCTGGGCTTTCTGTCCTTTCCCATTGATCTATATTTCTGTGTTTGTGTGTGTGTGTGTATGTGTGTGTGTGCAAGTAATACACCATTTGGATTACTGGAGGTTTGTAATACAGTCTGAAGTCGAGGAACCTGATTCCTCCAGCTCCATTTTTCTCTCAGGATTGCTTTGGCTATTTGGGTCGTTTTTGTTTCCTTACAAATTTAAATTTTTTTGTCCTAGTTCTGTGAAAAATGCCATTGGTAATTCAATAGGGATTGCACTGAATCTGTAGGTTGACTTGGGTAGCATAGTCATTTTGACCGTATTGATTCTTCTAATACAAGAGCACAGAACATCCCTCCATCTGTTTGTGTCTATTAGTTTTGATTTATTTGATTTGATCTCTTTCATCAGTGTCTTACAGTTTTCAAAGTACAAGTTTTTTGTCTCCTTAGGTAGGTTTATTCCTATATATGCAATGATAAATGGGATTGTTAATGCAATAATAAATGGGATTGTTTCCCTAATTTCTCTTTCTGATCTGTCATTGATAGTGTATAGAAATACAAGAGATTTATGCATATTAATTTTGTATCCTGCAAATTTACTGCATTCATTGATTAGCTCTGGTAGTTTTCTGGTAGTATCTCTAGGATTTTTTATGTATAGTATCATGTTATCTGCAAACAGTGACAGTTTTAGTTCTACTTTTCCAATTTGGATTCCTTTTATTTCATTTTCCTCTCTGATTGCCATAGCAAAACTAGTTTGAATGAAAGTGATGAGAATGGTAATCTTTGTTTTGTTCCTGATCTTAGAGGAAATGCTTTCAGCTTTTTACTCCTTAGTAAGATGTTAGCTGTGGGTTTGTCATATATGGCCTTATTATGTTGAGGTAGTTTCTCTCTATGCACACATTCTAGAGAGTTTTTTTTTTATTATAACCGAGTATTGGATTTTGTCAAAAGTTTTTCTGCATCTATTGAGATGATTATATGGTTTTTATTCTTCACTTTGTTAATGTGGTGTATTAAGCTGATTGATTTGTGGATATTGAAAAATCCTGGTACTTCTAAGTAAACTTAAAAACTTTTGCACAGTAAAGAAAACACAGACAAAATGAAAAGACAACTCACAGAATGGGAGAAAATATTTGCAAATGAAGCTACTCGACAAGGAATTAATCTCCAAAATATATAAACAACTCATGCGTCTCAATATCAAAAACAAACAACCCAAACAAAAAATGGCAGAAGATCTAAAAAGACATTTCTACATAGAAGGCATACGGATGGTCAAAAAGCACATGAAAAGATGCTCAACATCACTACTTATTAGAGAAATGCAAATCAAAACTACAATGAGTTATCACTTCATACTGGTAAGATGGCCATCATCAAATAGTCTATAAACAATAAATGTTGGAGAGTGTGTGGAGAAAAAGGCCCCTCCTATGCTGTTGATGGGAATGAGAAATTGATGCAGCCACTATGGAGAATAGTATGGATATCCTTAAAAAACTGAAAATAGAACTACCATATAATCCTGTAATTCCACTCCTGGGCATATATCTGGGGGGAAAAAAAATAAACAAACATAATTTGAAAAGATACATGTACCCCAGTGTTCATTGGAGCACTATTTACAATAGCCAAGACATGGAAGCAGCCTAAATGCCCATCAACAGAGGAATGGATAAAGAAGATGTGGTACATATATATGGTGGAATATTACTCAGCCATGAAAAGAATGAAATAATGCCATTTGCAGCAACATGGATGAACCTAGAGAATATCATACTGAGTGCAGTAAGTCAGACAGAGAAAGACAAATATCATATGATACCACTTATATGTAGAATCTAAAATATATCATAAAGGAACATATTTATGAAACAGAAACAGACTCACAGTCTTTGAAAATAAACTTATAGTCACCAAAGGGGAAAGGCGGGGAAAGGGGATAAATTAAGAGTTTGGGATTAATATATTAATTATATTATCAAAATAACCAACAAAGACCTACAGTATAGCACAGAAAACCCTAGTTAACCTTCTGTAATAACCTCTATGGGAAATGAATCTGAAAAAGATCTTCAGTTTAGGGATTTTCAAGGGAAACAGGATAGAGAGTTTTACTAAGCCTTTTTATCCATTCTAAGAAACTATTTGCATTTTTGGAAATTCCTAAGTATACAACTCTCCTTGAGAGTAGCGTTTTTTTTTTTTTTTTTCCAATCCAGGAAATGTGGACTCAAGTGGTTCACCAGTTTACCTACAGATTAATCATTCCATAGATTAGCATTAGTTAAAGTTTGACATTGTGACTCTGGTAACCCATTCGAAAAATTGTGTTTTAAAAAGGAATGCTTCATACTTTGGTAGTTTTCTGTTGCAAGGTTACAGCACCTTTGCCATCTTCTCTTTCCCAGGGCCTCACTCCCAGTTCCTGGGTATCCCAGGCTGAATCATCTCACATGTACTCCCAAAGACATCTCATTGGAAATGGACCCAGTACCATTTCTCTTTTTCTGCTCTGACCTTCTTAGGGGTCTGGTTCCCAACTCAAGCTAAACATTAGAATCATGGGAAACTTGAAAAGTAGTAACCATGCTGTGGGTATTCTGAATTAACTGGCTATAGTGAGACCACAGACATGAATATTTCTTTAGAACATCCCAGGTAATTTTTATCAGCAACTCAAGTTGGTGGCCAATGCCTTAGTGTACTATGCTGCGGAGTCTGGCCTCAGGGATGCTGCATGAAGTTGCCTGATCACTGCTGATGGGTCCTATGTGACTCACCAATTTGTCTTTCCTGGGTATTGCTGCTCCTTCTCTCAAACACTGTCCCTTCCTTTGGTAGAACCACTTCAGCCAGCCCTTCTAGCAATAGCACTTCTGATGTGCCAGAGTCCTTGTGATCACTAAATTGTGCTTCACCCATCCAGTAAGAGGCTGAGCCAGGGTTCAAACTCCTGACACTTTATTTCCCGCATTCTCTACAAAAGGGGAAATAAGCACAAATTAAGACAAAGGAAGTCCTAAATCAGATTATGTTTTCAGTCAGTACAAAGATTAGAAACTTGCCAATATTATAGGAGGGAGCCACTAATTTTCCCATCCTAAGTCTGCATCTGAAGAGGATGTGATACCACCCAAGACACAAGTGAGAAAAGTATTATAGACCATTCTGATATCTAATGGGAGAACATTCATTCAACAAATTACATTTAACGATGACGCTTGGTGTGAAGCTCTGAGCTAGAAGCTGAAAATATAGTAAGTAAGACATGCAACCTCCTGCCTTCCAGAAACTAATGTTTGTTTGGTTGTTTCCAATTTTACCAGCAACTTTTAAATTATTTACTTAGCACTGCTTATTTGAAATATTTTAATCTGTATAGAAGCATAGAATAATATACAGTTTAACTTGCTTCTAATTGGATTTAGAATAGTTATCTTGCTAATAAATATTCTTCACTATTAGGACAATATGATATACCCTGGTTAAAGTGAATAGGGTAGGGAAGAAATGGAAAGAAAATTTCATAAAAATAACATGAGTGCTGCCAAGCAAGTAGTATATTGCTTGGCTCCATCCTCCTGGATGTGCTGCAAGCTGATTACTTGATTTATCTCAGACTTTAAATAACCTCATAAAAGAGTCCAATCCACCAACTATTTACACCTTTATTGAAGTAACAAACTTTTTATTTTATAAAATAGGTAAGAATTCTTAGAGGAAAAGTATCAAAGGGTGTAGCAATTAGGAAAAGTCAACACCTATAAAGCATTATAAAAAAATTTGCTTTCCAATGGAAAAAAGAATCTGAGGTAATTTCATGAGTTATTCATGAGAATGGGGCAAAAGCTCTGCAGCCAATTATAGCTTCAAGTTCAATACTGTCTTTTTGTTGTCATTTTGATTTTGTGTTTGTTTTTTTCTTTTAGGGCCACACCCACAGCATATGGAAGTTCCCAGGCTAGGGGTCGAATTGGAGCTGCAGCTGCTGACTTACACCACAGTTCACGGCAACGCTGGATCTCAGACCCACTGAGCAAGGGCAGGAATCAAACCCACATCCCCATAGGTACTAGTCAGATTTGTTTCTGCTGCACTACAAAGAGAACTCCAAGTTCAGTACTATCTTGGTATATGCCATAATCACCATCCAAATTCAGCATGTGGAAGAATCTGTAATGGGAACATAGTCTACCCTAGCTGGTCATGCTTCTATAACAGTAGTTGAACTGATCTTGAACTAGAAGAAACTGTGGTAGGTTTTATAAGATGCCAAAGTATTGGAAACTTGGTAATAAAAGTATGGAAGAATTTAATCTTCAACTTTTTCTTCAAAAAAAGGTGACAGAGTAAATGAGGAAGTGATATGAAAAGGTATTTTTAACAGTGTCCGGAGAGCATGAATTTGAAATTCAAGTCAGTTATTTTAAAAACATTTAAAAAATGAAACAAGGAAGAACTTGACAATTTGCCGATTATTTTTCTCTCCTTTTCAGCCGAGAGTCTGTTGCTAATACTGATAATGTCTCATGGACAATAAGGAGATTCTTTCAATACCCTGCTTGGCAACTTCTGTTTATGTTTGTAAAGATTTCTGTTTCCTAATAATCAGGGATCCTTAGTTCTTAGTGTTACTTAGCTAATTTGATTTGATGACATTTGAAGTGAGTATTCATCAGATAATGAAAGGCTTGAGATAAAATTTTAAGGAAAGTTTAATATTTTTATCATAAAATGAGTGATTTATCATCAATATTTTAACAGCCAATAAGCACTTAATTAGACTAATAGGGGCTTGGTACATATTCTTGATGTTGAAGCTGATAGGGAGAATCTGCTTTCAAACTAGCTGAGTGATCACTCAAGTCCTGCCAACATACTGTTTGCAAAAACAACCAGAGTCGAGTCAGATTTGTATTATGAGTTACCTGTATTTTTATAAAACACAGTTGTCATGAGGGTAATACAGTTCATAGGCATAGTAGTATGTACTATACATTTAGTGTGTGGGTTGAATTATTTAAAGAGCTCTAGATGGGGTATGCATTTTGACTCTGCTTAGCCACTGCCAATTCCATAATGATACCAGGTAATCTATTGGCATTTACCCCTGGAAGTGCTCAGTCTCAGCTGAGTACTCAGAGCCAGTTCATGAAGCCTTAAATAGCTATAAAATTTGACAACATAGGAGAACCATAGCTCAGCTTCTGAAGAACACTGAGGAGATTCTAATTTGGGGAGGAACCAAGTGAAAATAATAATATTTCTAGCCTGCCTACTTTTTTTTTTTTTCCACAGTCCACAGTAACAGCTAGGAAAACCAATGGCAAAAAGAACTTGGAGCTATCATTCTGTGAATTCCCATTGGTATCCAAATAGGTGGAGATTAAGCATTTTATCTTGGCTTAACCTATAGATCATATTACATGTTTTTATGATACCGAGCAGAACACTCTAAACACAGAAAAATAGTGCTTGGTAGGATCTCAGCTAGAATGTTCTCTCTTTCTCTTCCCCTGTCTTTCTTTAACCACCTTCTACATGATTTGCTAATCTCAAAATGACCTTTTTTTTTGTGTTAGTCTCACCTATCCACTTCTCAGAGTGTGATGAAATATCTCCCCCCTTTTTCATTCTTGATTGCTAATATGCATAAAATTCCCTACCCATCATCAGAAATATTAGATATAGTTTCCCTTTGTGAAAAGGTCCTGAATTTATAAGTTTAAAAACCAATCTTCTTGATAACCTAAAAGGGAGTTAAAAGTACCATTGTCACCTTATTTCCGATGGGAAATGGCAGAGTGAGCTACATTTCATAGTGTCTTGGACACTTTTGCTTCTTCTCTGGGTTCATAGCATTACTGATGGAAGTCATCCTAGTGAAAGCAGAAATTTACTGAGAATAGTTTGTGCTTAAGAAAAATGTGTGTACACATTTTATAAAGTAAACTAAAAATACTATATTAATTGAATGGATCAAAAATTTAGGCATTTCATAGAAGTAGTGTAATTCAGAACCAGAGGAGGGGATTATTATAAATCCACACCACTAGGTTAGACAGGGTAGTCAAATGGTCACACCACTAATCACAAATCCATTCTGATCCAGTCAGGAGATTCCCAGGTACCTTTGTGACACTAATTATCTCCCTGTGCTAACTTAGGTGTGTTTCTTTGTTCCTGTGTTTGTTTAAACATATAAGCTTAAGTCATATCCTGCTATCAATCGTAATAGCTACAAGGAGAACTTCAGCTTAGGGAACAGAAGGCCTTGACTTTAATTAACCATCAGGTGGGGAAGCTACTTTTGGGCTTAGAAAGGCTGTGTATCAATACATCATCACCCAAACTCTACTTAGTATCTAGAGACTAAAACTAGCATATCATCCAGTATTTCCTCAACTTTTGGCAAAAGTACTGGAATTTTGGATTTATTTGCCAATAGACCTAAATGCTGGAAAGGCATCCCCAGAGTTTGTATGGTTTAAGAGCTGTGATAAATTCACTTTAACGAGTGCTGCCAAGCTTTTACGTAGATTAAGTAACTATAAAGTTTAGTTAATCCAAATTACAGTGATTTTTAGAAATAGGTGTATAAAAATAATTGCCTATCGTAGCTGGGCATAGCAAGGTGTTTGTTAAGATTGTTAACTCACATTACAGCTACATAACAGAATTTGATTCTTTAGATCAGCAGTCTCCACCCTGAGTTCATGTTAATGCTGATAGAGAACTGCATTCATTCATTCATTCATTCATGCAATCAGCAGCCCGTTTTTGGAAAGGCTGTGGTGTGTGCAATATTCTGCTTAGGGTAGAGAACTCAAAGAAAAATGAGATGACATCCTCACATTCAAGAAGCTCACAATTCTTCACTGTGACTTGTGACTTGAATATTGTTAACTAACATCACACATTTGAAAAACTATTTTGATAAGAATTGGGCTACCCTGAATTAAAAGGTTACCAACAATAGGGGAAGTACTTCCTTCAGCAGGCTTTACTTATGTTGTTTAATATCTATTCCTTGGTTTACACAGTTCTCTGCCTCTCCCCTGCTGCTTTTGGAAAACACATGGAGGAATATTGTTCTCTCAGATCTGTATTTAGGGTTCCCCTCGTCCCACCTTCTTATAGCTTTTAAAATATACTCCATTTGACTCTGAAAACAGCAGCACTGAAGGGGTAAGAGAAGTGACATGAAAAGCATTTAAGGAATGAAATTTCAAAAATGTATTGGCGGCAGTGATTCTTATCTACTTTACCTTGATCAAACAAAGCAATACCCCCAGACAAAAAATGATAGTAACGTTCCTTAAAGCAGTTCACTTTCTGGACCAACAGTACAGGGTTGCTGGAGATCCAAATAGAGGACACTCTACTTGTGCTTGTGAGTAGCAGACCCATGCCCTGTGGTCCCCTGATCAATGCTCTCTGCTACAGCAGCAGCAGCAGTATGAAAAAACCGTTCTTCTCCCTGGCCCTTCAAGTTGAGATTGGCCATAATAAATGCTTTACTCTCAGAGTAACAGCGCTTGATCTGTCTTTTCATTAGCTATGCAAATTATTTGGACGACAGAGGGATTGTTTCACAGAAGTATAAATCAGTGTCTTCTATTTCATGGATAAGAGATCAGAACTCTGGAGAACATCAGCTTTCTATGGTGGTTATTCCAGTAAAGTTCCTGTGCTTTCAAAAATTTGGGCATTAAGGGCAGGCAACTGAAGAAACAGAGTAATGGAGTAGCCTATAACATTTCATTGGCCAATTTTTAATTTAAGAAAATTGTTAGGAAGAAATGTTCTATTAAATGCGAATTTTTTTTTACTCTTTATAATCAGAAGGCAATCTGATATTGAATTAATACCATTTAGCAAAATATTAGTAGAGCTAAAAACAATGGGATTCTGTTGCTTTATAATAATTCTCATTTGCTAGAATACAAATAATAAATCCTTGAACTATATATGGATGGAGAAGACAGTAAATAAAGATTTATTTAGAATTTTATTTTTATAACTTGCAAAATATTATTTAGTGTCTACGCTGAATGCATCTAATTTTACGTTTTATTTTCAAACACTAAATATTATATAACATGTTCATAGTAGAAATATAATATTTTCAGATAAGATTAACTCTTAAGTACAAGCTCCTACATAGTACAAAAGATAATTAATGATCGATACACTGTGAATATACAATAAAGTAAAAAAGAAAAAAAAGATCTAATTCAAAATAGTGATGAGATCCCTGATTTTGGATTCTTGAGCCCACATTCCTTAAAGAGTAGAGCCAGTTTTCATGAGGGGAAGCTTAAAATTACCAGAATAAAATTAATTTTAATTCACTTTAGTTAAAAATCCGCACATTTGAGTATATACATATGTATCTCCCCAAGACCATTTTTAGGAAGAGTGAGAACATCAAGGAAAGGAAACAAACTTCCACTGAATGTGTAGTATCAGGTTATTTTTTATCCTCATGGCAATCCTATAATGCTGGTTTTATTATCCCTGCTTTTACAGAGGGAGGACGATAGTCTTGGAGAGTTTGTGTAACTTTCCCAGGACTGTGAGGTAAGAGGCAGAACAAAGACTCACTCTCCAGAGAGTCTGTCAAAGTTTTCCATCCTATATCCACCTCGAAAACTCTGGGAGGGCATCACAACATAAAAGGAAAGGTTTTGGCTTTTGTTTGTATGTTTCCTTGTTTGATGGGAGGATATAAGTTCAAAGAGGTGATGATACTTTGGGTTCAGTGTTCAGAGGCCTAAACGAATCAGTTTCCTTTCTTACCTAGCATGTGAGTACTCAGATATGAGGGGGGAAATCCTGTCTTTCTTGTCATTCCTGTTCTAATAATTAAGGGTAGTTTCAACTTGTCTCCCTGATTTGATATTAGGGATAATTAATTTAAATTGTTTAACATCGACATAAAGACTGAATTTTTAAACTAAATGTAATCTTTAATAATGAGTGTCAGAAAACTGTATCTTAACCTCCAAAAATAGTTCTTCCTTCTCTTAAAATGCAATTTCCACATGTTTTTAGTGCCTTAGTGGGAAGACTGCCATCTACTGAATCAACAATACCTTTTCATGTGCTACCTGAATGATTCTTAAAAATCAATACCATATAGACGTTAAAGACCTATCTGTATAATTATATATGAAGACATATGTGTATAGTCATATATATAAACATATACAGTGATAATCATTTTACTTTCTCTTTGACCACTTACCTGTGATTTGTTCTTAGACCCCAGATACGTAGAAATGCATCCTGTAGAAATTCAGATATTCAGCTAAAAAATCTAATTTGTAAAGAATTAGATTTATTTACTACAAAGAAATTCCAAATGTTAACCTAATTCTCTGTTCCATTGCTTCTAGTCGGGTCTGGCAGTCACGATATCTATGATGATCTAAAACATATTATTTTCTTTACTCCCTCTCTCACATGTCTGCTCCTAACTCACATTTCTCTCATTAATCCAGATGTGGAAAGTAGAATTTTTCAAAGTCATTTTTATAATTATTTCACTTTCATTGTAAACATAGGTCTTACGGTCTAAAAAAGTCTGTGTCACTAAGTTAATAACAATATGAAAGGACCATCATTCAGGACAGCCTTTGTCCTTCAGAAACATGATCCTCCAGTTAAAAGGAAACTGTTTATTTTTCAGTTTAATTGTAATTAGTAACAAAGTCTCTAATCATGTGGCTTATTTGTTGAATTCATATGCCCCTTTCTTGCACTGAGCTGCCCATTTTTTTCCTCTTCTGCTCAGTGACAGCTCAGCCCCATGAGTCAGCAGGACAGCGTGTTTACTCCTTCCACTGAATCTTTTTATTTGTTTATTTGTTTTTGGTTTCTGGGCTATGTCACTCCTTCAGGGGGAAAAAAGTTTGTCCTGGATTCCCTCATACACAGGAGAGCCAAGTTAAGACTTAATTTGTTTTTCTTAACTCAGGGACTCCAATAAGGAGTCACATTGGGTTTGGTATGAAAAATCCTTCCATCTATTTGATTATATAGGTATTACCTTTCTCTCTATTGGTATCACTAGTAAAATGCCATGAAGTTAAAAAAAAATCTACTAAGGGCTCACTAAAAAATTTCTGGGTTTTCAAAGATTATCTTTTAATATAAGATTCAAAGTTGTCATAGTCTTAAAAATAAAAATCATTATAAAATTTTTTTAGAAAGCTTAAAAATGGTCAGAAAAAGAAGAAAAATCTACAACATTTATTCACTAATTAGTTTTGATATATGCTTATATAATAATTTGTATTATATTACATAAGAAAAGTATAATAACTGATACATAGTATACGTAACAAAATGGCTGCTTAAGCTTTTCATTTTCACTGATAATGTCCATAAGTATTACAGGCAATGTTAAAATATTTATCTCTGTAAAGTTTTTGTGGTTACAAAGTAATTTTAGTAAAATCCCTATTTGTATCTCTTTAATAACAAAAGTTACTTATGCAGTAGCTTTTTGGAAATTCCCCAACTTCTGCATATATATCTTTGCAATTATGGTTTCTCACCAAATTTCAAGATGGAGGGGGGAATTACATTCATACTCACAGATTTCTTGGGAACAAAGATTTTAAAATGAATGCTACACAGATTATTCCAAAGTAAAGTTATTCCCATTGGAAAAGAAGAGATAATTTCTCAGGGAAAAATAATAGAAAATATAAATTTGACATTGTTGGAAGAAACATTTTAAAGATGTTGAATTTTTAAGTGTTATTTTTGCCAAATACATATGTTGCCCCAACCATTTAATTATTCAAAACTCTTAGTATCCCTGACATACCTAGATATATCACACAGTTGAAAGAACAGCAGAGAATCCATAACGGAAATATGTAACCTATGGTAGTTCATTGAAATAGCTAATCATTAGCTGTTGTTTTCCTTTCATCTGTGAAATGTAAGACCTTGAGGATTTTGTCTCCTAGGTCACATCTCAGTCTTTTATCCTATAATTCCATGAAATGTCTTAAATAATAATCCTCATCTTCATCATCTGTTTCTTTCTTATGGTATTTCCACCTACAGTTATAACTCCATACTCACTTCTCCCTGTAGCATCTCTGTTCTCTGGTGTCAGTCCTCAGTTAAGTAGATAGCCCATGAATGTTTAAATGTATAATTTAATTGTGATCTATAAAAATGATAAGATGCCACCTCCCATAAAGAAAATAAAAAATATGGATGTCAACGTGTACTAATAGAGAATCAGAAATGAAATTTCTCTCTTCGAAAGTTCTTTCTTGTCATCCTGAGTTTTCACCTAAGATTCAATTGGTCTTTAGATTTTCTCAGGGTTTTTTTTCTTTGTTCTTTTCTCATACCTTTGTTCTCTATTTACTGCCCGTTTATAGCACAAGGGCTCGGCTTGCAATTAGTTTAGCTCCTCCAATATACATTTGACTTTTACCACCAACGTTCTTACCAGCCCTTGTGTCAGCTTTATCTTCCTACACCCACAAGCTGGTCCTGTTTGCTTGCCCTGTGATGCATGGGCAATGTGGGGACCCAACACGTAGGGAGGAAGACATAAGAGTGCAACTTTCTTGCGGTTTGTGTAGAAGACTGGAGATTAGGAAATTTGGCATTTTTAAGCTGGATTCTGCCAGATACATGATTTGTCAAATATAATTTTAAAGTTTATGCAAGTATCCTTTTCCTCCCTCCTTTGCAACAGCAATAAATGATCAGCTAATGTACCTCAATAGCAGGATAATACTAATTTACTCTAATAAATTCACCAGGTCCTCTCTAATGCTTCCTAAATCCCATCAAAGGACAAACGTTACTATAAAGAGTGACTTGGGGAAAAAAGTGCTGGTCATAGTTGATTTCAAGTACTCTGTTTAAAATTATGTCAATGTAATTCTTGAGTGTTGCTTTTTCAGTTGGAGTTGTATCATAACAAGAAGTTACTTCACCTTGATTAAATCTAGTCCTGGTAGCCATATTAACTAAGAAGATATATTTAAACAAATTGTCTAAGCATTAACAAGGCTTCATAATATTTCTATGCTTCAAATAAAAAGAAAACATACTCCTTTTGTTTCTTTGACCTATGACTAGGAAAAAAAGTTTGATGGAAATACTGATGACTTTAGCTTTCTGAACCTAATTCACAGGCAATGTTTAGAAGGGAAAGTAAAATGTCTATTGTCTGACTGGTAAATAAAAATAGGAACTTTTAAATTATGAATTGGGTTAACATCTGTTGGGCAAACTGTTTGCTTAGCCTTATTTTAACATTTCACTTCCCTCACTACTCCCTCTGTCTCCCTTGCACATCTGGGAATGTGGTGAGAATACCGCAGAGGCAATTATAAAGCCAGAGTCCAGTTAAGGACCCTGAATTTTCCATTTTTAGCCTCTGCTGCAATGTAAGGATGTCCCAAGAGTGGCCTGTGTGGGCTCCACAGGAAGAAAGATCTTGATTTAAAATACAAATTAAACCAAAGTCGCAACAAAACAAAAGAAAGACTTTTAAAAGACCAATTAACACAAAGCAAACGGAACCATAAAGAGTTCATCTTAAACATGCTATTAAAGATGCTGAAATATTTTTATTTGAAGAAGAATATATCATCTATTAAGGAGAAATATTTTAGAAACAAGAGTTAAAAGTTAAAACATTCTAGTGGTAAGTGGTTCAAACAGGCAGAATATAGAAATTATTAAGGACAGATGCTTTGATAGAAAACAACTCCTATCCTGGCTCTGCCACTTCTTGGTGTTGCAGGGAACAGATCAGGTAATTTCTTTAAGCCTCAGTTTCTTCATTTATAAAATAGGGGTCTGAGGATTATGATGAGGATGAGGATGGCATTAACGCATAGACTTATTGGAAGATTAAATGCAATTATCCATACATATGCTCATCACAGTGCTTAGCGTGTGATAAATGAGCTATTACTAATAGCCAATAGCCATAATGAGATTGTTGAAGAAGGACCGTGATTCCTGATGATATATGGTAGCATCAAAATATATATATGTATATACACACAGGAGTTCCTGTTGTGGCTCAGCAGATTAAGAACCAGACTAGTATCCATGAAGATGTGAGTTGCATCCCTGGCCCTTGCTCAGTGGGCTAAGAATTTAGTGTTGCCATGAGCTATGGTGTAGGTCGTAGATATGGCTCAGATCTGATGTGGCTGTGGCTGTGGCATAGGCCAGCAGCTGCAGCTCTGATTTGACCCCTAACCTGGGAATTTCCATAGGCTGCAAGGGTGGCCCTAAAAAAAGTTTTTTTAATAAAATCCTAATAGAGAAACTGTGACAATGATTTTTTTTTGTTACTCAAATGAATTTATCACATCTGTAGTTGTATAATGATCATAACAATCCGATTTCACAGGATTTCCATCCCACAGCCCAAGCACATCCCCCCACCCCCCAAAATGTCTCCTCCAGAGACCATAAGTTTTTCAATGTCTGTGAGTCAGCATCTGTTCTGCAAAGAAGTTCCGTCTGTCCTTTTCGCATATTCCACATGTCAGTGAAAGCATTTGATGTTGGTGTCTCATTGTATGGCTGACTTCACTCAGCATGATAGTTTCTAGGTCCATCCATGTTGCTAAAAATGCTGGTATTTCGTTCTTTTTGATGGCTTAGTAATATTCCATTGTGTATATGTACCACCTCTTCTGGATCCACTCCTCTGTCAATGGACATTGAGGTTGTTTCCATGTCTTGGCTCTTGTAAATAGTGCTGCAATGAACATTGGAGTACATGTGTCTTTGCGAGTCGTGGTTTTCTCTGGATAGATGCCCAGGAGTGGGATTGCTGGGTCAAATGGTAGTTCTATGTTTAGTTTTCTGAGGCATCTCCATACTGCTTTCCACAGTGGTTGCACCCATTTACAATCCCACCAACAGTGCACTAGGGTTCCTTTTTCTCCACACCCTCTCCAGCACTTATTGTTTGTAGACTTTTGGATGATGGCCATTCTGGCTGGTGTAAGGTGGTACCTCAGAGTGGTTTTGATGTGCATCTCTCTAATAATGAGTGATGCTGAACATCTTTTCATGTGTTTTTTGGCCATCTGTATGTCTTCTTTGGAGAATTGTCTGTTTAGATCTTCTGCCCATTTTTGGATGGGGTTGTTTGTTTCTTTGGTATGGAGCTGCAGAAGGTGTTTATAAATTTTGGAGATCAATCCCTTGTCAGTCAATTCACTTGCAAAGATTTTCTCCCATTCTGTGGGTTGTCTTTTTGTGTTGTTTAGGGTTTCCTTTGCTGTGCGGAAACTTTGAAGTTTGAGTAGGTCCTATTTGTTTATTTTTCTTTTTATTGTCAATACTCCGATAGGTGGATCTGAGAAGATGCTGCTGTCGTTTATGTCAGAGAGTGTTTGGCCTGTGTTTTCCTCTAGGAGTTTGATAGTGTCTGGTCTTATATCTAGATCTTTAATCCATTTGGAGTTTATTTTTGTGTATGGTGTTAGGGAGTGTTCTAATTTCATTCTTTTCCATGTAGCTGTCCAGTTTTCCCAGCACCACTTATTGAACAAGCTGTCCTTTCTCCATTGTATAGTCTTGCCTCCTTCATCATAGATGAGTTGGCTGTAGGTGCATGGGTTTAATTCTGGGCTTTCTATCCTGTTCCACTGATCTATATGTCTGTCTTTGTGCCAGTACCATGCAGTTTTGATGACTGTTGCTTTGTAGTATAGTCTGAAGTCCGGGAGCCTGATTCCTCCAGCTCCATTTTTCTTTTTCAGGATGTCTTTGGCTATTCTGAGTCTTTTGTTCTTCTAAACAAACTTTAAAATATTTTGTTTAAGTTCTGTGAAAAATGTCCTTGGTAATTTGATAGGGATTGCATTGAATCTGTAGATTGCCTTGGGTAGTATAGTCATTTTGATAATATTAACTCTTCCAATCCATGAGCATGGTATATCTTTCCATCTATTTGTGCCATCTTTGATTTCTTTCATCATGATTTTTATGATGAAATGGAAAGCAAAGTGACTTGCCAAATAGCAGGTGATGGGGCCATTCACTGAAGAAGAACCTATCTGCTTTATTTTGACTATCTGGAATTGTCATGGTTCTAGTGTCTTTCCTGTAAGACCATTGACTGAATGAGAATGAATTCCAATAAGGCATAATGGTAGTCCGTATTTTCTCAAAGACCTCAAGCAGAGCTCGTATGCTTAGGAATTAAAACTGAAGAGATAAACCATGGTGCTATCTCAAAATAAGTTAAAACACCACTCATTCCTCTCTAATCATTCCAGTCTTATCTTCTCCAAAAATTTTCTACACAGTTCCAGTGAAAATAAAAAAATTAAAAAAAAAAATAACTGACTGATTCCTGACACTCCACCAGCTTGGAAGTTTTTTAAAGATGCCAAGTGTTGTCAGTATAAATCCTAAAGCATCCTACTGAGTTCTCTGGAATTGCCTCCATTACTCTAGCCTCATCTCAGATCATTCCCCTGCATCTCCCACCCTACCAATTTGTATTGGTAAGCCAACTTGTATTGGCAAATTGCCCTCGTGCCCACAAATCTCTTCTGATTCTATTACTTGACTAGCATCACCCGCCCATCTGTTGAAATACTCTACCTCCAGCCCTTGGACATTAGACTTTTAAGACTCAGCTTAAGCACATTCTTCCTCTGGGAAGAATTTCCTCCTTACTCATGTTGCTGTCCAGCTGTTCGAAGTACCAAGGTGTGCAGTTCCCTATCCCTGTAAACTGCAGTGCAGTTCTCTTTTACATATTTGTATCCGTTGTGTCTTCTACCACTAGATTGTAAGGTTTTGAGGTCAGTAATAATATCTTGTTCTTCACTTACAGTATAATCTCAATAAACATCACATGAAGGAACGAACTCTCTATGAAGCTCTAGGCTTGCCTTTTGTATATCAATGTGAATATTCATAGTTACTGACTTTTTTTTTCCTTTGGATTAATAGCAGCCTGTTCTTCAAAAGTAAGACTCCTTGAGACTTAGGTCTTAAACACAGATATTGAAATCAAGCTTAAGAAAGTTATGATACCTGCAATGTACACCGCAGGATTTGGCAGAAGTTTGATTTGGCTTATTTAATCACAGATTCAAGGAGAATTCCAAAGATTTCATGCATTATATCTGAAAAGTCATATAAACTTGGTTCTTATCCCAGTATTAGAGATCTGGATTTGTTCTTCACATAAAATCAAAAAACATGTAGGATTCTTCAAGACCAGTTGGTGTTTTATTCATCATAAAGTGCATCATTCACATTTTATAAGTGTTAAGTAATATTAACAGTGAGGCTAATCAACGCCTGGTTTTAGATGTCTGTGATGAACGGAAAAATTTAACCTCTCCGTCTCCATGGGCATGTGAGTGTCCTCGCTGCTCTTGACTCGAGGATTACTTCACATGATTGAGGCGTAGACACTTTTAAAAGCAGGATTTCATGGTTTGATCACTGCCATCTCAAATTCCCTCCCAAACATCTGAAATCATCAAATTAATATATTTTCCTGCCATTTTATTGTTTTATCAAGTTATTTTCAAATAACATTAAAAATTTATTTTTATACAACCTTGGGTTATTATTCACATCTTTAGACTGGTGTTATATGTAAGTATATTCCTGCATTTCTCAGGCTCCTTCAAGAAAAATAAGATCCCTTTAAATTCAAATATGTGGATACCTAAACTATAGCGACAAAGAAAGTGATTCTAAGAAAAGATAACCTAAGAGAATCTTAATTCTGTTGAGAGGGCAACTGAATACCAAGAATGGCTTATTGCTATTGACCTGCTCCTTATATGCCTCTCATTTTGTCTTCTGTACAATACACCTCTTCATGTAGTGAATTCCATGTGCAGAAAGAAATGGGTTCAGTTCATAGGAATATAAAACTATGTCCAACTGTATTCTATAATGGGAAAATAGCCATAAATATGAAGTGAGTCAAGTCATTCAATTATTGCCCCTTTTCCTTTGAAGTAAAATGATATTTTGAAAATACAGTAGCTTATCTCTTCAGAATAAATTTGTAACCGATCAGAAAGCCATTCATTTCCTGGGAAATCTCATTTTCCCCCAATTATGCTACTCAGTGTGTTTAATCATTAACTTGAAAAGAAGAAATTCAGTTAAAGAAAAAAAGGAATTATAAGTCTTCATTGTTATTGCTAAATTATCTCTCGATTAGTATGAAAGTAAGCATTGAATGGCAAAAAAAACCCCAAAAAACCAGAAATAGCATTTCCCCCCTAAAAGTAGAAGCTTAAGATCCTTTCTGCAAATTTATGTCAAATACCAAATATTTGTTTTAAATAATAAAAAATGCTCCCCCATCACAATTAAAGAGCAGATTGAAATGTAGTCTTTAGAATAAGGATTTAGTTCTGATTTCTTGCTTCTTTCAATGAAATGTATCACAATTTTGAGACCCTAAAAATGTACACTTACTGAGCCTCTTAGGGTTCAAATATAAATAAAAATAATATATTAAAAGTTCAGATAAATGAATCAAACATTTATTAGTTTTGTCTTTGGATTACACATGGTTTCAGACTTGAATAAAAAAGTTTTTGCTGCATTTAAAATAGTTTATAAATGCATATTATAAAGTTGTTATTTTTGGCAAATGCCATTAGTAGTTAAAACCAAAATCAGATCTCAAGCCTATCTTGTCTTAAACAGATGACATTCTTATAATAGTAAGAAAATGACCATGAATCATATCATAAATGTAATTATAAGTCTTTTCAATTTAGATTTGAAAATTATTGCAGTCAGTTTTGGGTTACCTTCTTTGCAGACACCTGATTAACTCAAGTTTAGACATAACAGTGTGGTGTTTTTGCTCACAACAGTCCTAGACACGATGGAGTATTTCAAAAAGAATAGAGCTCTTCTCTCACTATGGGGGCCTGAGAAGGAACATAAATGCACACCTACAAAATACGTACAAAAATGTTTTGTCAAAAACCTTTATTGGGCATAAAGTTCCAGGTCCAGTGAGAATATCAGTATGAGTAAGATACACCCCTTCACTTGGGTTCAGTTTAATGGGGGAGATAAATATCTATATGGGGGTAGAAGGACATTATAAAAAACACACTTGAGAATAAAAATTCAAGGCTAATCTCTATGTGCTCTTTTAATTACTTCATTTCCAAAGCGAAACTTCCTTTGGCCTTTCTTGTCTAAATAGTGAAACAAATACCAAATTCTGCTTGTCCTTGTAGGCAGCTGGTGAGAGCTCTGAGAGGTTATGTATCAGTTTCTTTAGGTTTCCTTTTGAAGCTGGGTTTAAAGAAAAAATCCTAGACCCTAGATAGTATAAATGTTTGAAGGTAACTGAACACTTCTTTTCCTAGTTTTCCCTTTCTCATTGTTCCTGTCTTCTCTCTGAATGGTTGCTTATTATATGTATTTTTATATAGCTATATATGGAGAAGATGGGCCTGAAAGCATTTTGTGAAACGTAGTTATAAGATACCACAAAAGCCACAAGAAGAGAAAGAGTGAGCTTGAAAGAACGAAGCTAAAACTAAATTTTCACATTTTACATCCAGTAATTTGAGTGGCTTGGTGTGATAGAATGGTAACAGAAACAGGTGAAAAATGCAGAGGCATTGCAGGTTTCCAGGTACAGAGGAATTGTGAGAAATGGGAAGCCTTATTGTGGGAAAATCAGATTCTTAAGAGAAAAGTGAAGAAAAATTTAGATCTGTTCAATGTGGGGAAATGACAATACGTTTCATGACCCATTGCTTTTATTTTATTTAACATGATTTATTGTCATTTAGAAAAATACATTCTTGTATTACATTAGTAAGTCTCATGTGTATTCAGAAAGCCTGATTCTGAGGAACTATCTGAAAGAGACAATCCAGTGTGGGTTTATATGCCCTCCCTTTCCAAAGCTACCCCTTTTGAACTTTATTTGGAGAGGATTGTGAGTGAGTGTGTACGGAAGAGGAGTGGATATAAATGTGTTTTTCTAAGCAATTTCCCTTTAATTAAAAATGTGTTTTGGATTTATATTTATTTACACTTGAATTATCAAAATGTTCCTTTGGAAGAATTTTTTCCCTCTGAGGCATCTTAACTCACCCTCCCGGAAGCCACATTTTGCCATAAGTAGAAAAACTCCACACCAAGAAGTTGGAGTTTTGTTCCAGACTCTAACCCTACAATTTTGTGTGGGTTTTAAACTTGGCAAAGCATATGATCCCATCCTTAATCACAATCCATAATAGTACAGTGTGTGACAGTGGGGACAGAGGAAGGACTCTCCTGAAATATACCAATAAATCTACCTGGGGCAGTTGTCTGTGTATTACTGTCCCCTCAGTCCACTGATTCCCAAGGAGAATTTCTCCTCCACACAGACCTTTCCTTACCCCCAAGATATTTGATAAACAGAGATCCCAAAGCCTCTAGCATGTATCTTGTACTTTAAAATTACAGGTCTAATTACAGAGATGCTCAGGCACTCACTACCCACCATTTGTTTTAAAGTGCAACTCACATGTTGTGCTTTGATTCTTGGGACCGGGACCATAATCCAGCTAGGAGAGTCCCACACAGCTGTCTGTCTGTATGTCCCACTGGGTTCTTTACCTGAGGAAGTTTTACTTACAACCTTGGCTTTCTCAAAGGCAGGATGTAAAGCAGGTAAAATGTAATTTAAACATAAATCCACTAACATTGAAGATTTTTGGACTTCATCTCTTCATTGGGGAAAAAAAAAAAAGTCTTCTCTGAGTCATCCCAAGTGAGCCAAACATTATTTTCTCCTCTGAGAGGCTTAGCTGGAGGCCCAGTTAATCCTGACAAAAAGTCTCTTAACTTGAGTAGTTTTGCTTCCTGTAAATGTGGCACAGCCTGGCCCTCTAGATAACAATGTACTCCACCCTTGAGGATGGGCTGATGGGCCTATGGGCCGAGGCCTCTGCTTGATTGTTAACTACAATCTCTAAACCTCATGGGCCAAAGCTCAGGTCTTTTACTGCTTCTAATGGCATATGTGGAAAGTGCAAAAGCA
The DNA here is from genome assembly GCF_016906955.1 of Phacochoerus africanus. Lineage (NCBI taxonomy): Eukaryota > Metazoa > Chordata > Mammalia > Artiodactyla > Suidae > Phacochoerus > Phacochoerus africanus. The sequence goes on along the minus strand of NC_062546.1, from coordinate 168,046,244 downwards.
TCAAAACAATGAAAGTAATAAGAGTATCTTTAAAAGGTATTTGTTAGCACTCACCCCATGGACTTAACTATTATTTAAGAGAAACATTATAATTGTGGTGAAATTATAGATTACCGTTTTTCTCAGACTTCCTACAGTTAACCTCTACCCATTATGCTCCTATATTTGGAATAGTCCACTGAGCTACTTGGAGGAAGGCCATTAGTTTAGTCCTCACAACTGGAGTTATAGGAGAAAAAAAAGAGAGAAACTTTTATGATAATTCTTATTTCATAAAGTGTCATGTTATTTATAGAAAAATGAGACAGTAAAGTGTGCTTTCTTTTAAATCTGGCCTTTACTGCACCCTATAATTTATGGTAATATAATAAGTGATTTGAAAATAAAGATTTGAGACAACATTTCAGCATTAGTGTTTTTAAGACAAAACAAACATTCAAAATAAAACCTAAACCACCAAAGTGAACTCTATCATTAAATGCCTACTTTTTGCTAAATTTGTAGTTATGGCAGCTCAAAATCTCAAACTCTTCAATTGTGACCTCTTGCAAAGTAAAAATAATTATATTATTTTTTGTGGAACAAGGGCATTATGGCCCATTATTTTTTCCTCCCCGAAGTCCAAGTGGATTTGCATCAGCTGCTATTAAATGGGATTAATGAACTTAGAGGAATTTAAATAACAGTATGAGATTTCAGAGATGAACAAACTGCCTATAATATTTCAGGCTCCTGATTCTGAATTATTTCAGCTTTGTCTCCTCAAGGCTCATTGACTTTTATTCCATTGTACATTTATAAATCAGTGTGAACTTTTTAGCTTGCAAGAAATAAATTAAATTCAAACACCTCCTTTCCTGCCCATGGTATGCAATCTACTAACATACTATGGTGCCAAAAATTAATGTGAGAAATACTGTAAATAATGAATGCCAGACAGTTCAATTGAGATCGTTAATGCCATGAAACAACTCTCTCATCTTCATTCCTTATTTTCCCTGTCATTTAAGAGGAGAACACTGCACGTCTCAAGGCCCATGAGATGGGGGTAGAATGAGGAAGGGGAGAAATTCCCTAAAATTAAGGACATAAAACAGACTTTCCTTCACCCCTACATCCTCACTCCCCATGTCCTTGTCTGGGTGGGCTACTCTAAAATGTTTTTACAACATTCTATGCCCATTTTACCTTTGTACTCTTAAGTTTTCTTACTTGCTTTCTAGATATTTGATTTTAGTCCAAAAGCCTCTTCTCATTATGAGGGAAAAAAAGACTGCTTCTTACCCCATCTTTAGGACTAAAGTTGTTTCTTGTTTGTATTTAGCAAAAAAGCAAAACAAACAAAAACCCCTTGTTTACAAATCAATTTAAAATTTTAGTTTTTGTATGGGGTCTAAAGAAATTCTTGCATCATCTTAAAATTCTGTATTAATGATCACATTTCTCCACTAAAATCCCTTTTAAGCCAAAAGTTCTGCTTCCTCCTCTTGAGGTGTACAAGAAATATCTATTGAATTAATTTGAACTGGAAAGGATTGGTATGGTATAGTTGTTCTCAAATTTGAGCACATGCCAGAATCATCAGAAGGCTTATTAAAACCCAGATTTCTGGGCTGAACCCTCTTGGTCAGAGATGTAGACTTTCTAAGAGATCTTGCATTTCTAAGAAATTTACAAATTTTGCTGATGCTGCTAGTCTGGGGACCACATGCTGATAACCCCAGGGGGGTAGGTGAGTTTGAAGGACTCTCAACTTCTTGTTTCCCCACACTGAAATGTGTGAAACGTCTGTGACATAAGATTAAAGAAAATCTTGTCCTCTGTCATTACATTTGGAGGACATTTCAAAATTTTTGAGGTAGCATGAATAAGAATCAAATACATTTTATTGGTTCATCATCCTATCATTTCAATAAACCAGTAATCTCACTGGTGTAGAGGCCTGTCTGTTTAATGTAGTATTGTAGGGAAAAAACAACAACTCTTAAGTTTTTCACCAGCTTAAAGAATTTGCTCAATTATAGAGTTCTTTTGATGCAATACCCTTGCTCTCTGGTTTTGTTGTTGTTTTATGTTTAATGAATCTTTTGTGTGTGTTTCAGTATTTAAAAGCAGGCAGATGTGAGGAGATATTAATATTTGCACCACCCTTTAAGGTATTACACAGTTTTGTAATAGATGTCCCAAGTAATAAACCTAGTCTAACAAATTTTGAAGAAGCTAGTTCAGTGTTAAGGACTCGGCTCCTGCATGGGGAATGCAGACTATGCCTGGTTGTTTCAGGCCTCAGCCAAACAGAGTCTCTGGGTCCTGCAAAGTCATGTCCTCCATTGTTAACAATCCCTGACTTAATTTAATTCACCTTCATGAGCTGCTTTGTGGACACCGCCTGTCACTAATTTGATCGCAAATACCAGGACTAGCTCTGTGAACAGGCATAGTCTAACTCCTCCACAGGCAGTAAAATGAATTATCCAAACAACCCTGGATTAGGCCTGTGTACATCCCAATTTATAAGATTAGTAACCTTTCGTGACATTCACTGAGCTTTCATGACATTCACTCAGTAGGCTCCTAAGATGCGAGCTCTATTTCCTCAGTTGTTAAGTCAAGTATCCTTTTGGATCGAAATGTCTGAAATGGCATTGTCCATTCAAGATATTGGATAACACACAGGTGCTTCTTGGAACCATCTACAAAAAGAATCAGCCACTCGTTACTGGCATCAGACATAGAAGAAGGGCCAAACCTTAGCAGAAATTTAGGAAAGGGACCACGAGTGAATCCACGGTCATACAAAGGCTCTGAAGGTTATTTGTATGGAATTTTGTGAAGCAAAGGACTGCAAATGTTGTCAACAGACATAGACCCCATAGAGCCCAAATCACTTTCTCACTCTTTACCTCACAATTAAGTTGTGTTCAAAATGGTCAAATCTTGAAGACCCTGAGATGGTCCCTTAAAGTCTTACTACTCAGTGCAGTCAGCAGGTCTGTGGCTCAAGCATCACCTGGAAGCCTATCAGAAATGCAGACTCTAGACAATTCACAATCTTCATGTTAACAAGATCCCCAGTAATCTATATGCATAGCATAGTTTAAGACGTGTGTTCTAAAGCATTTGTTCTTAAAATGTGGGCCACAGACCACCTTACCAGCACCACCTGGGTTGCTTCTTAAACGTTCCTGTTTTGCTCACCATCTGGGTCCCATTTAGACCTCCTTAATCAGAATTTCTGAATGTTATGCCCAAGAATTTGCATTTTAAACAAGTACTGTAGGTCCTTGATGCTCCAAATGTGGTCCAAAGACCCCAATACGTTCAGCATCATCTGGGAGCTTATTAGAAATCCAGCTCTCAGGCCCTACCTGCAACCTGCTGAATCAGTACTTGCAGTGTAACAAGATCCCAGGTGGTCCCTATGCACATTAAATTTTGAAAATTATTGCTCCAGGTGATTCTTGTACATACTAAAATCTAAAAAACACTATTCTAAGATGCATAATATTGTGGCAGGCATGAGGGGAAAAAAAGTTTAATGATGTTCAGTCTCCTGTAGCTTTAAAATGCACAAAAAGAACTGGACATCCATGCCCACTCCTAAAAATCGCAGAGCCTGGGACACGTAGATAACTGAGGTCCATGTGTCTAAACATTTAAGAGTTTTCAGTCAAGCTTAAACAACTGTAAAATAAAATCTTCTCTGACCTACTTGGAAAATGTTTCCATTCTATTACCTGGAAGGCTGGATGTTAGGATCTTTAGACTCTTGGATTTCTGTGCTAGAATGTGATAGGGCAGAGAAAGTCCAGTCTTAACTCCTGGTCTGCCATCTGTGCCCTTTCTCCTGACAGCCCTGGCTCTATCCCACACCATGAGGCCCCAGGTGCACTTTGTGGACACCCCTTGACAACACCTGGGCATCGCTAGAGGTATGGACCCTGGCTCCATGGTCTTTGCTCAGACGAACAGACCCTGGAAAGAGGATTGTGCATGGCCTGGAAGTGGCACAAAGCCTTTTGGGAAGGCAGTTCCAGCTTCAGGTACTCCAGGCATCCTTAGAGGAGAAGACATGAGCTTTGGGAGGTATGGGTGGTATGGGTGGTTTGGGTCCCTTTGCAAAGCAGACTCTTTACCCTGTGCAGAAGTCTTAGAACAGAGCTAGCCATGGGATCCAGGCAAGGGCGCGTCTTCCTTTAGTCTAAGGGTAATACTGCTGGCAATGCTAGATGCTGGTAATGCTCTGAACTTATCATAAGGCCATTCACAAGGAAGAATCTATCCAAGAACATGGAATCTAAACTTAGGTCTAGCTAGGTTCATATCTTAGATCCACCATTTACTCTGTGAGACATTGAGCAAGTTATTACCTTCCATTTTTGTTGTCAGGAAATGAAGGTAATGATAAGAACACCTCATAGGATTATTGTGAGAATGAAATAAAAATGTTCCTTTGAGGAATTCCCGTCATGGCTCAGCAGTTAACGAACCTGACTAGTATCCATGAGGATGTGGGTTTGATCCCTGGCCTCACTCAGTGGGTAAATGGTCCAACGTTGCTATGAGCTGTGGTGTAGGTCACAGATGTGGCTCAGATCCCACATTGCTGTGTCTGTGGTGTAGACTGGAGGCTACAGCCCCGATTTAACCCCCAACCTGGGAACCTCCATATGCTATGGGTGTGGCCCTAAAAAGACAAACAAACAAACAAACAAACAAACAAAAAAACTTCCTTTAAAGCAATCAGCACAATGCTAAAAACACAGCAACTCTCAATAAATTCCAGATTATCATTATAGATTATTATTTTCCCAACAATGCTACTTAGGCATAATTTATACTGACAAAAGCATTTTAATGTATGTAAGTCACCACTTAGGAGAATTCATGTTTTAAAGGTGTTTAAGAGAGTTCATTTCTCTTTCAAGAAGCCTAATTTTAAGACAAGTGGGAAAGACAAAGACAAATGATATCTTCGGGGGAGGGCAGGGTCAAAAGAAGATAATTGGGTGCATTTTATTTGTTTTTACATGTTTGAGAATAAAGCCTTCATCAATACACATTCATGGAACGCTCACCACTTTGTTTAAAATTTGGCGGCAGCTATTAAATTTGAAAGATGAGGGGAAAGATTCAGAGGAAAAGAATAAGAAAAAGAAGTATAAATGGTATAGTAGTATCCCAGAGAAATAGCTTCTGACCCTGTACTGGTAAAATTACGGGACTTTCCGGAAGATTTTTCCAATTAATTGTGTTTTCTCTGTAGAGAATAAACAAGTCATCTGATGATGTGAATCGGGTGAAAATGGAGCAAGGACCGAGAGAAGATCTACATCACCTTAGGCATGAAAGAAAGTGAAATAACCTAGCAGGTAAATACATTTTGGACCTGGTTATCTGGGGATATGGCTGGGTGGGCAAGCTTTTTTATGACATTGATTGTGTAGATAATTGCCTCATATTTCCACTGTCTGGGTAGATAATACTTAAGGATTTTAGATGTTTCCCTAGAGCTATGAACTGTCACCATAGTTCATGCCTCACAATAGAAACTGAACAAGCCTTTTTGGAAAGAGAGAAGAAATGTTTTGCATCAAACCTCATGACGTGCCATGCTGCTAATGCGTTTTGAATTCCACACTCCAAAACATCTGGCAAGACTCCTATGATTCATACATCCATTGAGAGCTTGAAGCTCCAAATTTAGTTAAATAAATTGTTAAGAATGTGTTTTTATTATATAAACTTGAGCTCCAAATAAGTCCAAATATTCTTGGAAATTTCAAACATGAATCCCATAAATAGTTCTAGATTTTGACTGTAAAGGTCTTAAGGGCTAAACAATTATTTAACACTCGTTTTAGTACAAGAATATACTATTGAATTGTTGCTTGCCTTTACCCATTGTGAACAATTTTAGTCACTGATATTTCAATAATTGGTACTTAGCATGGCTATTTCTACCCTACGAGGAAATATGTATACACTCAAAATATTTTGCTGTGTTTTGAGTAAATTTTAAACCTTGAAACTGCTGGCAACATGCCTAGAGTAATTGTTTCCTAGTGAAACATTTTCCATAACAATAATTAAATTTGAATTTATGAAAGTGTTAAGGATATTTTACATTAAAATTATAATTAACTACAAGGAAGCTAATTTTAAATTTCCTCTCAATGCTCTAATTTATACATTATTTTGAATTCATTTTTCCCAGTACCTAAAGCAGTGCTTCCTAAACTTTAATGTGTGCGAAAATCCCCTTGAATATCTGGATAAAACGTAGATTCAGATTCAATGGGTCTGGGGTGGGACCTGAGACTCTGCATTTTTTACACACTCCTTGTGATGCCACTGGTTTTGAAGACCTCACTTTGAGGAGCAAAGATCTAGCATCTTTCAGAATATGCAGCCTACAGGTAGTTCAGCTAATATGTTTGGGATCTGTCCTCTAGCCAAATAAAGAGAAAAGTAATTCTATAGTTTAGAATTGTTCCGATCAATTTTGTTGATTTGGATACTTTTTTCTGGAAATGGCAACTTCAGGTAAGCATTATTGAGCCTCGGACTGTCATGTTTTACTGTTATTATTTACTGTATTCATAGTAATCAGAAAACTCTCTAGGCATTCTATCTGCTGGTAAGCAAGCTGCTCCTTCATAGAGAGGCTACTCAGAGGGAAATGAATTCAATACAGTGTCCAAGATAATGCACATTATTTTCTTTTGTGAGATAAGTGTAAGGGTGTTCTGTGAATTCCTAGAAATATTTTTAGAACTTTCTCAAAGACTAATCAAAACGATATTTATAGTCATACCTGCAAACCCTTGTATTATACGGCCCCTGGCTAACTCTCCAACTTCTAATACTTCTTCCCCTGGGGGAGTGGCTGTGGCCTTCTTTCAGCTTCTCTAGTGTGTCTGGGCCTTTGTACACACTGTTTCCTTTGCCTTGCACTCTTTGCACTCTCTCTCCACCCTGAATTTCCAGCGCCCAGTTAATTCCTACTTATTCCATACACGTGTGTTTGTGTGTGTGTGTGTGTGTGTGTATACAAAAACACACATTCTACTTATACTGTACTTAAAGCTCAAAGGACTCATACAACTCCATAGCAGAAAAACCCAAACAATCCAATGAAAAAATGGGAGGGAATCTGAATAGACATTTTTCCACGGAAGGCATACACATGGCCAACAGGTCCAGGAAAAGGTACAAAACATCACTAAATCATCAGGGAAATGCAAATAAAAACCACAACGAGATAGTATCTCACACCTATCAGAACGGCTATTATCGAAAAAGACAAATAACAAGTATTGGCGAGGATGCAGAGAAGAAGAAACGACTGTGCACTGTTTATGGGAATGTAAATTGGTATAGCCACTATGGAAAACAGCACGGAGGTTCCTCAAACACCAAAAATAGAATCACCAAATGATCTGCTGGTGATCATTTCTCAGCATGTATAAAAACCAAATCATTATGTTGTACACCTGAAACTAATATAATGATATATGTTAATTACACTTCAACCCCCCCCCACCACATGGATGCTCCCCAAGGGTTTCCCTGAGACCCCAGTTAATGGTAAATTCCTCCTAGAACCTTACATCTTTTTCCAAATCAGTTAACATAATTAGCAACTATATATGTGTTTCTTCGCTCAAGTATTTACTGTCTCCCACGAAAATAAAAGCTCCATAAATACAGGAACTGGGTTTGTTTTGCTCTTCCTGGTGTCTCCAGGCCAAGCACGGTTCCTGGCATATAACTGGGCTCTCTCAGAACAAACAAGCGAGGAAGGAAAGCCTGATTATTTCCTTCTTACTGATACATATGCTTTGCCCGTGTATGGAGCCCACTGACAGACATTCGTAAAGCTCTTACGATGGTCAGGGAAGAGTCTTAAGGCACCCATTACCCCACCATTCTAAGATGGTTATTAGCATAATAGAATTCTAGAATGCAGGGACTCTAAGGGATCTAAATTTACAGGAGGAAAATCTGAGGAAGAGGGAGAGTGACTTGCCTACTACTCTTCAACTAGTTAGTGTCCAAGGGAGATGAGCCCTTAGATCCCTTGTCCCCCTTGTGATCATCCCATAGCACACGTATGCGTTTATATCACTGAGGAAATGTTTGCAAACACAGCACAAAGGATATTTGATCCAGCTTCAGGTCTCCCTGGATGTTGAACTATATAATTATGAACTACACAGCCTATGACAAATACCCAGGTATAAAGTGGATTTAGACTATCAAAATCAGACATCAGCAGTTTCCCAATTGTATGTCTTTTTAAAATTCTTTCCAGACTAAATCTCTTTACTCTCATCAATCCAGGACTTCTATAGCTTTATATATATTGTGACCATCCAGAATTGGTTTTAATCTCCTTTATATATTTTTGATGCCTGGATTATCTATCTTTCTTATGGGTTAAGAGTTCCTTTTAAATTATTAATTCCTAAGGGCCGGCGGGGGGGTGGTATATTGACGATTCCTCCTATAACCTCACACATTCTGTCAAAATAAATATTGTTCACTGACTTGGGCCCCAGAAAAATGAAGATCAAAAGGTATAACTTTACCTGAGAGGAGCATTCATTTATTTGTCCCATCTTTCAAAGAAATTTCCTAAATTTGACATTTATATTCTGTACCAATTACTTAATTCCTGACTCACTTTAACATCCTCAGAAACTCCATCTCCCCTATATAAAATGAAATAAGACATCATGCAGTAAAGCCTATTAGTATCAGTAGTTACCTCTGATAATAAGTATTCAGAAGGCTCAAAGATGCTGACGAGGGAAACACACATGAGTTCCACATATGAAAAGCCTTGAAGGAATTTGCCAATGCTTCAAATGTCACTCCCTGACAACCTAATATTAATGAATACATGTCTTGAGGGGAATTCTGGATTAAGTGATAGTTTTTATTAATTTCTCAAACTGCTTTGGCCTGGTGAACCATGGGCTTTGACTACAGAAGGTAGGGAGCATGGGCTCCGGCCCAAACGCTGTCAAAGATAAGAAATGGCTCCGACAGACATCAATCTGTTACTGTTCACAGGGCTGTCTCTTCCACTCCTTCTCCTTCCAGTTATTAAGCAACAGTGTCAGTCATGGGCCCGATCCTCTTTTCTCTTTTTATTAATGATTTAACATGGATATGTCATTACTGCTCTATACATCTTTATGCAGATGGCACGACTGTGCATTTTAATGGCAAATCTGTTTCTCACTTAACTACTGAACTGCAAAAAGACTTTGGCAGACTGGTTCCAGGAAAACAAACTGGTTTTAAAAGCAGCAAAAACTAAAACAATGGTTTTTGGCTCTACTGCTCATCGGCGCTTGAATAGTGATTACTTTAAAAGCCAGAATGATTTGAGAAAATGGCTTATTAGAGGCAATTTTCAATTATTAGGTTGAACTTGAGTATATTATATTGTTTTTTGGAAAAGTTAGAAGGTGGGACTCTAGAAAGAATTTCCTTAGCTTTAAGCTAGAGAGATTTTTAAACTAGGTGTAATATTTCTCATTTACTAATTAATACCACGGTAATTTCTCTTTTCTTCAGTTTTCTAAAGACCAACCCCTAAAAATGAATTGATCTTAAAAATCATATTGTTTAATGTAGGCACTCAATGGATAGAAACTACATCTGCTAATATAATTTCTAAGGATGGAAAACACCTGAAACAAATATGATTTGGGGCTGATTTCAGTTATATAAAGTAAGTCATGGGAGTTCCCATTGTGGCTCAGTGGTAAGGAATCCTACTAGTATCCATGAAGACGTGAGTTCTATCCCTGGCCTTGCTCAGTGGGTTAAGTATCTGGCATTGCCGTGAGCTATGGCGTAGCTTGCAGACGTGGCTCTGATCCTATGGTTACTGTGGCTGTGGTGTAAGCCAGCAGCTGCAGCTCTACATTCGACCCCTAGCCTGGGAACTTCCATATGTCACATAGGTGGTCTTAAAAAGCAAAAAAAAAAAAAAAAGTCATATGTTCTAATGTATATAAAATGATTTTAAGATTTCATGCTTTGAAACATCAATCCATAACTGTGCACTTTTTTCCCTGTCTTTTTCTCTCCCTCTCCCAACCCTATATTCAATATATAGTATATATATTTCAATAGAATTTCTTTAAAATCCATAGTTTTTCTTGACTATTACATAGTCTGTGTTCATTTTAGCTATTTTTAAAGAGCATTGATTGTTAAATAATAATAGTCATGTATGCTCACTGTAGAAAATACAGGAAAAAAAAAGAAATGGAAAACTTTGCATAATCTCACCATCCAGAAGGGCTTTTATTTTTCTTTATTTCTTGTGTAGTCCATAATCAAGAAGATGCTCAAAAATAATATCATAAAAAATAGTTAATACTTGAAAGAGCATTGGTCATCATTTAGCCCAGAGATTTTCTAACTTGTATTAATTTTGTGATTCTTTCATTATCTGAAAATTCAATATGCAAAATAAATCAAGTAGGATCTGCCCTAGTGAGAATAGGAAAACCAAATCTGCTTTTTCTTTTCCTTCTCTTCTCCTATTTTCCAGAATAGCAGTTTGAAGTCAGCTTTCTAGCTCAATTCCCTTATTTTACAAGTACAAAAAAACTATTTTCAGAGTGGTTACTGACTTGTCCAAGATCACACAGCTAATAAAAGAAAAAAAGAACTCTGCCAGCTGTGTGTCAAGTTTTAATCAAAGCTTTGGATTCAGACAGGCTCCTTACTCCAAGAGCACCTGCCATAATATGGAGGACCAATTACTGCCAGAGGGAGCCGGTGACAGAAGCACAAAAGAATGGGACCCAATTCAGTTCAGTTGATTTAACTTGAGAACAAAAACTTCCAAACCAAAATCTAGTCTTGTATAGGTATAGGCTGAAAATTACCAAATATTTTTACTGTTTTCTTCCAGTCTTTGTCTAGCTTGTAATAAATGAAATTAACATTCCCGGGGTCAGGGTCCATTAATTGCACTAGAAGTTGAAGACACTGACCATTTTTGGAAACATTTATACTTATTGTAGCCTGACTTAGCAGAAAGCCAAGAACATCCTGAGATTGCATAAAAGGTCCACTTCCTCTTTTTTTCTCCTTTTGATCTTGTGTATAGTATTGGCAATACTTTCCTCTTTCAAAAACAAATGAATAATAATGGTCCCCAATGAAATCTCTTCAAATTAATAAATGTGCATGAGTGCACATGCACGAGAGAGAAGTGAGGGAGAAAACACACATACAGAGTATATGCTAATGGAAATGAAATTGCTAGTGAATGAATAGTGCAATGCACACATATTCTATAGAGTCAAAGTACTGTCAGGCTGTGACTTTAAATGCTGGAAAATAATGCCAAGCAGAAAGCAAAAATCCCTTAAGGCTTCCCACAGAAGACTAGTCACCTAGTACAGCACATATAATTAAAGTGTGTTAAGATCACAGATCTTAAAGCATGTGAATTTCATTCCATTGATAGGTGAGTACTAATATCTCTGAAGATGAAAACAAAATTGGTGCTTGCTTAAGAAAAAATTGGAAGTGGATAATATATTAAGACTTCTAGTCTAATAGAAAATGCATCAATCCTTACCCACATGGTGGCCGAGAACTGTCTTTTTCACATCAACTACCCCAGCACGTGCATAGTGGAATCTATAATCGTAAATTAGGAAGGAGTTGTTTCAAGTACCGTGTATGTATTTTTAGAGCATCACTGAAAGCATTTTTTCATGACAAAGTGTAATGTCATTTTTGTTTTATCATAAATAAAGGGAATGCAGGATAAAATCTTGGCACAAGGGTACCTGCCCAAAGTAAATGTTTGAATTTGTCATAAGTGATTGATTACTGTTATTAGGATTCTCTGATCCACTGAGTTAGTTGGTCACATCTTTTTATAGGCTATGTTGACTTCTTTTCCTTCATTCTCCTCCAACCTGTGCCACAAAAACTATCTACACAGGTAGATAAATCTCAAGGGATTGATACTATGATGAATTGGTTTTACAAAATGCTTAAGTTTTTTTTTTTTTAATTTTCACTTATAAATCATCCTCTCTGTTGTGGAAGAAAATGATTGATAGGATCTGATATGCTATGATAGTAAACTTTTCTTTAAAAAAGTTTGGTAATTCATCAAACATTTTCAGTTGATTTATTTAGCACCTACTGTGGCCAGTCACTGTGGGCACAAAGGACCCAGCAACAAACAAAACAGATTAAGCCCTTGTCCTCACTAAGCTCACCTTTTAGTGCAGGGAGTGACAAGCCAGCCAACAAGTATATCCATAAGATGCCAGATGGTAAGTGCTATAAAAAGATTAAGGAGTATAAGAGCAAAGAGAGTGAGTCATGGTGGCTCAAATATTATGTATTGGTCAGATGGGTCAGATTTCTGAAATAGATGGAGCCAAGGCTAGATTAGGGAAAAAAAGGATACATAATTTCATTAATATCTGAAGAAATTAAAATTTAAAACGACAAAGGAAACAATGTGAAAGAGTGGTTTCCGAGGAAGTATACTTTGTTGACAATAGAAATTTGAATTCAAGTTCTAAATTTCGAGAGTTGGTTCTCATAAAAGAGTCTAATTCCAGACTTTTTAAAATGCTGGAGTAATCGTCATTTTGGAACAAGGAGATAATATAATAGTATTAGCAATTCTGTTCAAAGGAGAGTGCATGTAAGTGCGTATGTGCTTCATCTACAGGGTTTCTTGTTTCTCAGTGTTGAAAATCCATCCCAGGTATCAGTGATGCCTTCTGAAACCAAAGAGTTGCCTGCTTTTATGGTGAGGAAATTGCCATCCTGAAAAAGCCTCTCTGAACATTCACCCTCTTTACTCTTTCCTATCCACAAATGAAGGGTTATGCATTAATATATCATTTTCAGTGCTAGGTTTGCCTGGTATTTAACCCTCAGTTTCTTAAAGTGAACATTTATTTTTAAAATGAGCTGGACAACATACTTGGAGGATAAATTCAGAAAGGCAATCAAATACATCATTGAACACAATTAGTTAATACTTGCTACTAGAAGTTATTGCTAATCATATTTTATGTTACAATTAAATAATGTGCATATGCTTAAAAAATATAGTTATGTATATTCTCACTCTATAAATTTTCTTTTTGATTGAGAAACTATTATAGATGTTAAATTTATGATTTATCCTAGCAGACAGAAAATAGGATTCATGTAAATTTAATTTTAATATATCAATTTATTATATGTACATATTAGTCTAGACCCATATAGTTATTGTCATCTGAATTACATATACATTTGGTTTTACTTTTACATGAATTACCATGAACTGTTATTTTGTTGTAGCTAAGGCTTGTGACATAGATACCATCAACATCTACTGAGCTCATCTTTAAAAGATCTGGATTTATGACATCTCTGGAGTGAGAGTCACACTGGCCACCATCCAATCGAGGCATTAAAATTTAGAGGTGGATCCTTCAAAATGAGAGAATACAACCCTCTTTGTGTTTAAATTGTTTTATTAGATAATGTGTTGATACCACAATATTTCAATTCAGGTAGACGGCATTTTAATTAATAAATGGGTTTAAATACCTATAAATTTTAATGAAGACAAAATCCACCCTTGAGCTAGATGCATCTTAGCCAGACTTCAAATGAAGTAGGTCCTTGAACCAGACCTTGTATCAGCACTTATGCTGTTTTAACTGGAGACTTGCTTAAATGTATAGGCTTGTGAAACTTTCTGCTTTGGGCCTCAGTAATCTCAGCAAGTAAAACAGAATTCAGTATACCTGAAGTTGACTTCAGACTGGAGTTCCCTGGTGGCTCAGTGGATTAAGGACTTGGCATTGTCACTGCTGTGGTGCTGGGTCTGATCCTTGGAGCTTCCGCATGCTTCAGGAAGCATAGCCAAAAAAAAAAAAAAAAAGACATAATACAAAATCTCAAATACCAATGTGTTAGAAATGTCTAGTCCTATGATATCTCCACCATTACTCCAAACATAGATAGATAGATTTTTCTCAGTCTTCTAGTACAAAGCAGCATGAAAAGTACTAATTCTCAGAAATTCTTGATTGACTGAGTAGAATATGTATGATCTTGCAGAGAATTAATACAGATCTTTCATAGGGGCTAATTTACCTAAACTCCTGTGGTTGGAAGGAAGAAACTTTTGTACTGCTCAAGTGGCCATTTTTATTAGTTTAATTCATCACTTACATCAAATGGGCTTCAGTTTTCTCAACAACAGTTAAGAAAATAAGGGGATTAGATTCATCACTAAGATTTTTTTCAACTCAAAGATCTCATAACTTTTATATTTCTGAGTCCTATGTAGATGCCCATTATTCCTTAAAGAAGAATTACATTTTAAAATTTTTCATCTGTTACAATATAAATGAGTTACTAAGGAACTCAAAGATAGGACAGATAATGTTTGATGTTGGAGAGGGTTATGATAAAGTACAAGGGCATGGAGAAATAACTGGTCTCAGAAAAAGCTTAAATTAAATGACAATAAATTCAAAGACAGATTTCATCTCATGATAAATTAAGTGCTAATTTATGAAACAAATATACCTCAAATTTTATAGTCAGCACAATCATTTACCTATGAATACATAGATTATGGGAAATAAGTGCTCTTCAAGGCCAGTGCTACAAACCTCAAGCTGGAAGCACCTCCTTATTTCACACGTGCTTACTTTACAGCTACCCACCTGGTCCCTCCGAGTCCAGTCTCCCAACATTTTCTTCCACGCTCTTACCTATAAAATACCACTTTTATTGTATCATATTCCTTCTCTCCTAGAATTCCTCTACTGGATCCTCATTTCTGATCAAAATAGTCTAACCACAAATGCTTTTTTATCCCTTTCATGTGGAATGTTTGTCGTACTCGTCAATGCACATCCTTAAAGTCCAGGCTACCATGATTATTCATTGTTTGAATAATCCTACCCATCCTATTTTCCCTTCCTGTTCCCCTCTTGATTATCCCAAGTCCTTTTAAATTTGCCTTTAAATTCCCATATTAAATCCCTTTATTCATGAAACATTCTTTGAGTACTTTACTCTTCATGCATCTTCATTCCTTTCTATTCTAATGTTTGTGGTGACTTTGAATGTCTAGAGCAGAGGTGAAAAACTTAAATTCCTACAGGAGCCAGACAGGTTATACAAATTGAGTGAGACAGGCTAGAATAGGGTAGAGACATCATGGCAAACCTGAATGGATGTATTGCACTTGAATGGGACAGCTCCTACTCAGATCAAACCAACTGTTGCTGTGTGGGAATGCCCACTGTTGCCTGATTTTTCAAAATGAAATCAGAAATCCAGATTTTTTTTTTTTTTTGCATGAAATGTCCCTATGTTTAAAACACTATGGGCCAAACAAAGTATGTCTCTGTCTGCAGGCTGAATTTGCATGCAAGACCACCAGCTTGTGGTCCCTGGATCTAGAGCATTTATACTCTGCAGTACACAATAAAATATGGACACACACACTCACACACCCACCCATCCACATACGCACTCCCTTATATCTTCAATACTGTCTCATGAAAATTAAAGAGGCTTTCTCACTTTCTCTATGAACTCTGTGAATATTTTCTGTATTCTTAAAATGAATAGTCCAATGTTAAGTGTGTGGACACTTAACTGTGTAATTGAGCCATCATACATGTTTGAAGATACCATGGTTCTCTGATGACAGGTAAACCTCATTATGAAGTAGTTACTACCCTATGCTAAGCAATAGAAATTTATCTTCTTTGAAGACAGCAAGATCACAGATTTTTATTGATAGGAAAGTCACATTAATATACATATTTAAATCCTGCCTCGATTTATTACTATTAATACTTAATTAAGTCAATTTGTATCTGTCAGCAAATGTCAGATCTGTAACCTTTAGTAATCAACTCAGATGCTATTATTCGTAGTATGTGCTTTATTAGTTCAATCTCCAACATAATTTTGTTTCCTTGAGACAGACCTCTTTAGTAAGGTAAAGTGTCAGGCCAACTTGTTAGTATTAGGCATGTGTAAAATCTAGCAGACCTCTGCTACTTTAGCCTATTAAGTAATTTGGTGTATCAATTAAGTAATATGGTTTACTAAGCCTATTAATTCAATAATATGGTAAATCTTTTATTTGATATATTCACATTTCTTTCTACTATCCCTACCCCAGCCCCTTATCTGTTGTATAGAGTTTAATGAATCAGGATCTCATCAGGCAGGTTCACCTTGAAGAAGGACGAGGCTGGACCACTTTGGGGGAAAGGAGTTAATAAATACAGATTTCTAAGAAAAAAAAAAATTCTTTGGAAAAATATGTGGCCATGGAAGTATTGACGTATAGTGACAACAAGACAGAAATGATGTATTCAAGAAAACATGAAAAGCCTGGTGCTTAGAAAAGAACAGAGCAGAGGGTTGGTATTACACTCAGAAGTGGAGATTGTGGAGCAGAAAACAAGACCTCTATATGGAGCCACTGTGTATCCAGCCAAAAATATGAGGGCTCTATGACCCTGAAAGAAGGGAGGAAGGAACACTGGGCTGGCTAGGTCTGTCTCCCAGCTTGCAGCTATAACCACAGTGCTGGAGTGTGCTTTAGGGCTTAGTCTTCCATAGTTCCATTGTTACTCTCTGTAGCAGGGCCTAGGCTCTATCCCAGGAAACTGACATTGCCTGGGCCTTTGAAAATGGTTGGAGCAAGTGAGATGATTCAGAATGGCTGCATTTTAAGACCCAGATGACTACCAACTGAAGAGGACATCTATAAGCCCCTTGGCAGGCCCCGTTCAGGTAGCAACCAGGCCAGTTGGCTGGTCTCCCCCACTTAAGCCTGAGCAGAAGTGCCCTACCCTACAAATCACTGAAAGGTGTGGAGGACAGTCAGTGCTGGCTCATTTTCCAAGCCTTCCTTAGTGTTGGCCATAGACAGTGCTGGTATGGGAGCCTTGAGAATTCTCTCTTGCTCATTCCTTCTCCCCACCAGGTCATTGCAGGTATTGAACACTTCGGTGACCTCTCTTCTCATCCCCTCAGACTTTCCACTCTTCCTGGGATAAGGCTGCTTTCTGAATCAGCATATGGGGGTAGATTTATGTCCTATTCTTTTAAAACTTTTTTTTTTTTTTTTTGCCTATGCACAAAGCCTGAAGAAATTCCTGGGTCAGGGCTAGAATCTGCAACACAGCAGCGACCCAAGACAACACTGGATCCTTAACTCAATGTGCCACAAGGGAACTCCCACAACTCTGTCTTTTGATTCTCAACATTTTCTGCTCTCAAAAAGCCCAACTCCTGGAGTTCCCATTGTGGTAGGGAAAATGAATCCAACTAGGAACCATAAGGTTGTGGATTTGATCCCTGGCCTTGCTCAGTGGGTTAAGGATCTGGCGTTGCCATGAGCTGTGGTAAAGGTTGCAGACACAGCTTGGATCTGGTGTTGCTGTGGCTGTGGCATAGACCGGCAGCTATAGCTCAGATTTGACCCCTAGCCTGGGAACCTCCATGTGCCATGGGTGTGGCCCTAAAAAGACAAAAAAAAAAAAAAAAAAGCCCAACTCCTACAGTCAAAAGCTTTGACTTACTGACATAAGCTTAAATGAACCATTTTGGAGGACAGAAGCTGACTATTAACTGTTTTCCGTTGTCACAAAAACCTAAAGCTGCTGGAAGGAATGAATTCTTCCAACTGAATTGGGTGTGTGGGAGGGTCACCTACCAGAATGTGTGGAAAAAGCAATGCACATTAATTAATATTTTAAAAGTGTTACTAATGTTCCTGTTTGCTGTTCTGTCTCTGTTTCCAGATGGCAAGCTCCTCTAGGATAAAAGTCATGTCTCATCTTTAGATCCTGGCATAGTACCAGAAATACAAAAGTTTTCTTTTTAGTGAGCTATTAGAATTAGAAACAGACATTATAAAGATGTCTTGATTTGAACTGGATTTTCTAAAACTATTGTAGACTTATTTAGAGAGAACTATCCAGAGGAAAGGTGATGAACAGGATACCAACTTGCCTTTATCTTTCCGTCCCAAGGCTCTGGGTTGGCACAGTCACTCTAATTTGCCTCAGAGAAACAATTCTGTTTGCAAATGAGTATGAGACTGGAAATCTATAGTTAAGCTACCAAAGAGTTTAAGAAAAAGTGAATATTCTCACCTTAGTTGTTCCCTATCATTTTCTGGGAAATACTTGCTGGGATTGTGACTTTGAAGCAGTGTGAAGCAGCTCCAAACCTTCATACCTCCAGAAACTTTGTCTCTAGATCTCTCTTCTGCCCCACCTAACAACCTGCTTTGTCTAATCAAGGCTTGGTTTAAATAGCAACAGAGGATCTTTCCTTTTGCAACGTGATTCAAGGCTGAGAAGATCTTTTAATATAAGGCATAGGAGATAAGGGAGCATAAAGTTCATCACATAAGTTTTGATCTTGTTTCAAATGTTCTTCCATAGACTAGATCTCCCAGACAGCCTGCTCAGCCTCCATTTCTCATGGGGAGGAGTCTTCTGAGGAAGAGAAGGATGGCTGGTCTGGTAAGGGAGGCAGAATCTGGGGACAGAGGACAGGGAGTAAAGGGACGAAGGGAACCAGTCTGAGTAGGGGAGGGAGGTGCTAGCTTGACCATCCTTTCTCCCTAAATAAGAGGCCTAGCACCTTTCTGGGTTACATTAGTTTTCTACTCAGAAAGCAACTTGAGAGAATATAAGATGTATATGTTTCCAGTAGTTTCTATTTTAATTAATCTCATTATGATCTTTGGATTGTATTAACTAGGTGCAAATGACTACCCTTACTTTCTCGCACTCCTGGGCCTTTCACTAAGAAGAGCTTGAGCCATATGTTGGTATCAAGGAAGGTCTACACTGGCAAGACAGTAGTTCTGATTTCACACTAGGGTTTTGCAGGAAAGCACAGTTGGGCATACATGCTTTCTAGAGTCCTAGAGATGTCTTCAACATACTTGCTATGTGATACTGGGCAAAGTTTGGATGATTTCTAAGCCCTAATTTCTCCATCTATGATAATAGCCTCCTTCACACAGTTTGTGGGAGAACTAATTCATATATATTAAGTGTAGTAGGTAGTAGAATTCCCTCCCTCTCGGGTAGGCAACTTGCAGCCATATAGGAAAGCTTGGTGTTCTTGAGCAGTTTGGAATTCTTGGCTGGATGTTTCTTTGTCTAGCTTTTATTTTTCTTGTCTCACATAGTTTACTTTTAAGGTAAGGAAAAGTTGACAGATTTCTGAAAAAAAAAAAGTCTGGGCATGAATTTTAATATTTAATTTACTTCCAAAATGCTTTGGAAAAATGTCTTCATTTTGTAGAAAACTTACATTCATATTGTGGTATGACTACAGTTCATGTGGTAGATGAGTTTGTCTCTGTAGCAGTGAATAGGAATATAAATGTATTGAAATAGCTGGACATTGTCACTATGACAATGGGATGACTTGAAATTCTCTTTGTTAATATGGTTTGAATATCTCCAATTTAAATTTAGTATTTGCCTGTCTTGAAGGAGTGATATCTTTTGATAAGTGCAAAGAAGGGAGGTCTTCATAGAAAAAAAAATTTCCTAAAGTTAGATCAAATTGGTTTAATTATCAATGTCAAATTATGATGTGAAAATAGATTTTAGTATTATCAGTATGATATGAATGGAATAATGCAACTGAGCATTGAGTCAGTAAAAAAATCTTTGTGTTTTTTCCTATTCTCTTTTTTAACCTTGTATGTTTTTCAAAAATATACTACTCATTAAAGAAAGGGTAGAGGTCCCATTGTGGCTCAGTGGGTTAAGAATCTGACTGGTATCCATGAGGATGCCAATTAGATCTCTGGCCTTGATCAGTGGGTTAAGAATCTGGCATTGGGAGTACCCATCCTGGCGTAGCAGAAACAAATCCTACTAGGAACCGTAAGGTTGCAGGTTCAATTCCTGGCCTTACTCAATGGATTAAGGACCTGGCATTGCTGTGAGCTGTGGTGTAGGTCTCAGATGCGGCTCAGATCCTGCGTTGCTGTGGCTATGGTATAGGCTGGCAGCTGTAGCTCTGATTAGACCCCTAGCCTGGGAAGCTCCATGTGCCACAGGGGCAGCCCTAAAAAGTGAAAAAAAAAAAATCCAGCATTGCTGTGAGCTACAGCAAAGGTCACAGATGTGTCTGGGATTCGGCGTCGCTGTGGCTGTGGTGTAGACCTGCAGCTGCACCTCAGATTTGACCCCTAGCATGGGATCTTGCATATGCCCTGGGTGCGGCCCTAAAATGCAAAAAAAATGAAAGAAAGGAAGGAAGGAATAAAGAGAGAGAAGGAGGAAGGGAGGGATGAAGAGTGAATTATTAAAATATGGAAAAGAAGAAAATACCAACATTGAAATTATGATTTGTGAACTATAGAAACTTTTTAAAGTGAAAAAAAAAAAACTATAAAAATCCCAACTGGTAAATTATTGGGGATTTCCACAAAGGTGTATCTTCAAAGATATGTCTATAAATACACTTGTGGTGGCACTATTTAAATTTGTTTTAAAAAAAAAACATAGAAATGCTTTTAAATTCTTAAATTTCCAAATCTGGAAGATTAGTTAGATGAGTTATAGGTCCATATGATAGGATACTATGCTGTAGCCAAAAGTCATTTCGTAAAACACTTGTATAAAATGGTACATCTTTACATTGTTATAATTTATTCAGCAAAAAGTCAGGTTACCAAAAAGCTTGCATGTCTATCACAACGTCCCAGACTTTACCAACTGGTGTGCTCAAATAAAGGTCACAATTGTACAGAAACTTCAGACCCCCTCCTGGCAAATTAGCAGAGTCCAGCCCCTTCCCTTGCTTTCCACATGGTATAAGATGAAGTCCTATGAGTTTTCTTAGCTTTGTTCATGCTATCCACCTGCTGCCACCCATAGACCTAGGTGCCAGGCTCTGAAGCATTAGGCTCCCACCTGGAGACATGTGTTATCTGTAAGCTCTCCACTGACCTGCATCACTGCCTCCTCCATGATGAGGGTTTGCTGGAGGGAGATAATCTGCTGCAGAACTGGTGAAGTTGCTGGTCACGCCATATCCCTATAGACCTTTTAGAGACAGAATCTCTTGGAGTCACTTTTTGTAAAGACAGAAACTATAGCCCACTTGCTAAAGACCTGAGAAGGCTGCTAACTCAGCTCTCTCTCTACTTGGCCTTGGTGTGAGTCTCTGCCATTTGCCAGATTTGGGCGGCTTGTAAAGGTACAAAGGAAGCTACTTCTTATACGACTACTATTGGGTCAGAGACTTCACAGCAAAAATTTCCTGGGCCCTCCATTTACTAATTTTGGAGTTCCTGTTCTTTAACGTACAAGCAGCCCTTCTCCCCAGTGTGACAGAATGCCAAAGTCTTTGGTTTGGGGTGTAAATCATCAGAGGAAGCTCTCCCACTTTCTGCTCTCCTCATGATTTTCCTTGTATAGGTTTCTCTGGGACTTTTCTGCCACCTGGCCTCATTCAGTGCCTTCACTATCCATTGGATATCAGCCTTAAAGTTTTATCAGCCTTAAAGTTTTTAGGAACTCATTCGCTTTTCTCTCAAACTTTCTGGAAATGTGCAATCAAGAGTATTTTGGGGGACTTGAATCCAATAATGTTTGAGAAGTTTACTTTAGGTCATTGTTTCAATTTTGTTCTTTGCATAGTGGTCACTGTGTGTGTGTGTGTGTGTGTGTGTGTGTGTGTGTGTGTCTATCTATGAGTCCCTTTTCCCAATAAGAGACATAGCTTCATCTTGTGTAAATACAAGATCCATTGCTATTTTACTCCTCCCCTTGTATCCTTTTAGCTGTGGAAAGATATAAAGATATAATTTAGTTTCTATCCTTTCAGCTCTGGAGAGGCTTCTTCCTGAACTTACTTCAGTTCAGAAACACATTGCCGTTTAAGCATGGAAACAAATTGAGCCTTCTTGTCTCTCTACTCCCTATACCACCCTGACCTATAATTTATTTTTTTTTCTCTTAGGATCTCCTAAAAAAATTGAGCATCCTGTTTTTATCCCTAGTCTAGATCAGGATATCACAGCTTCTCCTCAGTTCAAGAATCAGAGAAGCCAAGCACCTACTTAAATTGTGTTAGATCTTTGTGGTCCCAAATCTCTAAAATTTGAAACTCTAACAGCAGGGATGACCATAGTTAGCTCTCATGGCTCTAAGTGTTATCACCTATCATAGAAAAAATTGGAAAACCTCAATTCTGAAGTTGCTTGTCTCTTTTGGAGGCTGAGACTTACAAGGGACATATTCTTAATTTCCTCCATCAAAGATAAGCAGAAGTTTAAAAAGTGCATTATGGACTAAGGGAAAAGAAGAGGAAGGAAGAAGGATAAAAGGAAGGAGAGAGGAAGGGAGGTAGGAGCAAAGAAAAAGGGAAGGGACGAGAAGGGAAGGGGGAAAAAAAGAAAAGGAATGGGGAAAAAGGCAAAGCATGTTAAGGCCAGGAAGAGGAGAAGGAAAGCAAAATCAAGGAGAGGCTTTTTTCAATGCCTGTAAAAGTCTGCGTAAAAGCAGAAACTTTCTCACAGGGAATCTTATCCTTAAGGCATTAGTACTTAGGTTTTTAAGCCTTGAGAGGTCCTGCCCTACAAATAATGAACTTAGAAAATTTATGATACCTCCCCAGAAGAAGTCTATTTTTATTGAATTTATCTCTCCATCAGCTAAACTTTAAATTTTGCATAATTAGAAATGAATTAAATTAGAGTAACTCCTCAGAATAAGCCTAGATTATAAAAGGACAGAGAATTGCTAGCATTGAAAAGAATCCTATTCCAAAAGAAAGCTTGAATATATATTGAAATTCAAATACACCTTAAGGGAAGCGATTCTCTCTGAAAAAGAGCAAGGAGTTCTGAATTTGATACAAACATACATTTATCGAATTTAAAAAGACATCTTTAGATTTCAGAGTCTGAAGAAAGAATCTGTTAGAAAACATTCCGTTGAAATCATGGAATTTCAATTGGCACCATTATGACATAAAGAACTTATGTTTGATTATTTTGGTGTAGGTATTAATATGTATCTAGCCAGCAAAACAGGATGACATTGGGAATATATATATGGCTAAAAACTGTATTTAAATCAATTATTTTTCCACCTGACCCCATGAGGTTTATAATAAAAACAAAAAAAGAGAGAGAGATTTAACCTTGTGATGAAATAAACAATCCCAGACTAAGGAATAAATAGGCGACTAGTAGAAAGAAAAACAAATATCAGCTTAAAATTTTTACCATTAGCAAAAGCCATGATTGTAGAAATTTAGATGTCAAATCAGCTATCCCTCCTTTTCTAATTAATAAATAATTTGTGCCTTTTAAATATCATAATTTGATAAAAATATACAGTAAAACTCCAAAACTTAGTGTTTTTCCCTAAATTTAAATTATATTGTTTTGTTATTTGTTTGGTTTTTTCTCTGCAGAGTTTAATACAATTACTACAAAAAGAAGTGTGAATGTTGAGTGACATTTTTTATTCCATAAAGGAATTGAATTTCTATTTCAAGAAAGTATCTAAGGTTTTATATTAGTGTTTTATAAAGCATAGATTTAGAATTGAAACATATCATAATAAAGCATGTTAAAAGTAGAAAAACTGATTTTTAATGAATTAGTTCTAGCAGAAACCACTAGTTTTATAGCCTGTAGAAAATTTTAGGTACATGATCCTGATATTTACTGATTTACAGTTTAACTTCATAGATTCTAGGTTTTCTTTTTTTAAATTGGATTTTTTAAAAGTACGAATTTAAGAAGCAAATATAGTAAGTCCACTGAAAAATTTGAATCCTTTGTTAGGACTATTTTAAGTTAAAATAAAAATTCATTATATATATATGTATATATGTGTATACATACACACACATATATGATTTTTATATACTGAATGTATAAAATAAGTTTAAATTGTATCCCCTAT
The DNA here is from genome assembly GCF_016906955.1 of Phacochoerus africanus. NCBI lineage: Eukaryota > Metazoa > Chordata > Mammalia > Artiodactyla > Suidae > Phacochoerus > Phacochoerus africanus. The sequence goes on along the minus strand of NC_062546.1, from coordinate 168,022,230 downwards.
TGATAAGAGGTCAAAAGAGGATTTTGGATAAAAACTCAAGAACCTATACTTACACTTAATTCTTTGCTAATCTAACTCTATGAAATAATTTGGATCTTTATTCTGCAAACTTTGTTATAACAATATGTAGCATAATATCATGTTGACAAGAAAACTTGCACAGTGTAAAGAAGAGTTTGTCATTTCAAAAAGGTAGCAAGATAAATTTAAAAGCTTTAATATCAGAACCAGATTTAGAAAAGTTGCTATGTATTTGAATATATGAAAATATGACGGTTCTAATATCACTAGAAATTAAATAGTAGGAAGCAGATTTTCTTTTTTTGTGTGCCAGCCAGAACTGAAATATATAAATCTTGCCCTTATAAATATACATTATCTCATTGTAGATGAACCAGATGGTGGTGAAATGAAACTCATGTACAAAATTTTGGATACTGTGCTGCTCAAGTTTTCCTCTCTTCTCAAGGTGGATGGGAATGTAGACTTCACCCCCTTCTGTGAGATAAGCGCCCCCCCAAAAAAGATGCATAGCTTAGAACAGTCACCTTCTAAGGACTCCTTAGAAATGCCAAGGTCTTTAATTTGAAAATGAACTGAAACTATTGCGAGAACTATCCAGGGAAGTCCTTACATGGCAAACCTGAATGAGAATTTGAATGACTCAAAGATACAGAAATGTGATTCTGTGTATCTGGCAACAGTGATAAATGGGGGGCATGGGATGGAGCTTTGGAAAGGGGATAACCTGGGTTCAGGCAAGAAGGGTGCAATGCCTGAAAAACATTTAGAAACAATTCTTAGAGTGACTAAAATCAGTCTCCTTTTTATTATAACTATGCTCCAGCATCTCTAACACTGTTAATAAGATGTTCCTCGCTGGGGCAGATGGCTCCCACTGGCCTCCTCGACCCTGGTATAACCACTGTCTAGTGGGGTGCATTTTAAGGACAGAAAGAACTACATAAGAAAGCCTTGAAATTCACTCAGGAGTGTTATCATCTGTATTATCATTAGCATTGTTAGTTTGGAAAAGATTCTAAAAAATTGTCGTGAAAGTACTTTTCTCGAAGAACTAATATTTCCATATAAAGAGGAATGGTGATATAATTTGAGATTTAAAAAAAGTATAGAAACACTCTATTGTTAGAAATGTGTAGTAAACATCAATATACATATATTTCCTGAGTGTGGTCCAGTGATATGATCCAGAAGCAATGTCTTACCATGATTCATCTTAATGGCCGGATTATTAGATTATTATCTCTGTGCTATTTTTTTTTTTCCTACTGACACCTGGACTTAATCAGAAAAAAAGCAGCTAATTTCAAATCTCGAGCAGAGACACAGGCTAGAACAGCTAGTGTTAGGAAAACACATTTTTCAAAGAGTCATGGGACCATTTCAAAAAGGCACAGGTGCCAACCTTAAAGGTTCTCCCACTAGTCAAAATTGCTACAAGATGAGCATCGAAAGGAGAAAATGAGTTATGGTTGCTTGAAAAACATGGAATTTATGTAAAACCATAACTGTACAATGTTACACAAAACAGAGAAAAGTTAATCTAAAATGTTCTAAAGAAAGCCTAGAGGAGAAAGAGAAAGCCCTGTGGCATCCATAGGCGACAGCGAGAAGGCCACAGAGAAGCCTTGAACTGCATGGAGATGGAAGATGTATAACTTCAGGACCTCTGGGACACCCCTAGCTCACCATCCACATCCCTTTCACCCTAGCCCTAGCTGCTACAACAGACAGAACCTATGCTGTGAAAAAATGGCAGTTAGAGAAAATGATACAGTCTTAGCAAAAAGAAAAGAATGTCCTTAATGCTTTCCTAAATGAACATTGTAACTGCCTTGAAGTGTATGTTATCACCAGCCTCCCAGCCCCTTACAAGCTGCCCTTTACCATTTGCTGACTTGGGACCCTATGATTTCCCTTGCCTTTGGCCCTCATCTAAATTAGAAGGGAATTCTTTTTAAATTTATTTTATTGAAGTATAGTTTTTTGTTTGGTTGGTTGGTTTTGGTTTTATCTTTTTAGAGCCACACCCATGGCACATGGAAGTTCCCAGGCCAGGAGTTGAATCAGAGCTGCAGCTGCCTGCCTATGCCACAGCCACATTGACACCAGATCCCAGCTGCGTCTGTGACCTACACCATAGCTCATGGCAATGCCAGATCCTTAACCCACTGGGCAAGGCCAGGCATTGAACCTGCATGTTCAATGGTCACTAATCGGATTTGTTACTGCTGAGCCACAGTGAGAACTCCCAAAGTATAGTTGATTTGCAACATCATGTTAGTTTCTAGTGTACAGCAAAGTGATTCAGTTACACATACATGTATTATTTTTCATATTCTTTTCCATTATGGTTTATTGTAGGATATTTAAAACAGTTCCCTGTGTAGAGAAATTTTCTTAAGCTGAAGTGTGTTGAAAAGGAAGTCTGAAAGGTGACGTGTTAAGAAACTGCTTTGCAGTGGTCAGGCAGCTTCTTTTATAGGAGGGAAGGTAAACACTCTTATCCTTCCTTCCTAAAAAATAATTATTAGTAAACAACAGATTCTAGCTTTACATTAGGAATTAAGCCCATTATGAGCCGGTGTAATAAATTTTAAGAAAACAATACAAGCAGGATATTCAGTCACTGAATGAATGAAAGTTGAATGTATTTCTGAGCATGTGCTTCTTCACTGAATGTGTTCTCAATCTGTTAGATATGAGGCCATCAGAAAATTCTTATGATGCATCTTGCTCCACTCAATGATATGATGTGATCTTGTACCGGTCACTTAATCTCCATGAGCTTTGTTATATTCACCCAGAAAAATGGGGTGAATAATTACTAACTTGTAGAATTGTCATGAAAATGTAAAAATGAGATAACAAACACTAACATCTACAACAGGGGATGACATGGAGAAGGTGTCAGTAATCATTAGTTCCTTTTGGTAGTAAAAGTTGAATATAGAATTTTTCAGAGAAATAACTTACTGAGCATCCACTGCTGAAGCACCAGACTAAGGTCCAGGTGCTTTGCCTACAGACTCTCATTTAAGCATCAGAACAACTGTGGCAAGAGGTATTATTATGCTCTTTTGAAAATAAAAAGCCTGAGGCTCAAAGAAGAATATCAATTTCCAAAGGTCTCATAGCTCTTAAATGATGGAGTTGGGATTAATCCTAGTTCCATCAGCTTCCAGAGATGGCTCTTCCATGCCTTTTATGCCTGGAAACTGAATTGGAGAAAAGAAAAAAGAAGTCAAGTCAGGAGTACAACTGGAGGCACAGATTATACAAAACTTTCCAACCACACTACAATTTTATTAGAAGAAGAGACTGGGATTTAAGTAAGAGGGTATTAGGCAGTCCAAATTACAGGGTCAAGAGAAGGGATAAGTGCCTTATCCCAGGGTTCTTGGCCTGCAGTCATCATGTATGATGGTCAATAACAAGACTACATTATTATACTCAGGCCATTTTGAAGACATAAAGACATTTTTGAGTCCCCATCCTATATTATATCAAACATATTAAAATTATTCCCATCCCATGATAAAGAAAACACTTAGTAAACTTTTGAAAGATACTTTTGCTTTTGAGAGTGTTTAGACTCTGAGTAACTATTTATAGTAGGCAATGATTTCTCCAAAAGCATTATACATACTCAGGATTCTTATGACACAGACACAAGACATGAGCCTACAAGGTTATTTCGAATGTAATGATATTTTAATGAACATTAGACTTAAAAACTAACAACTTTGGCAGATTTAGTATTTTGGAGATGTTTAATAAACCTTTATTAAATTTAATTTTCCTGATATTTTAATATTTTTGAACCAATATAGTTTTTAAGGTTTTAGACCCTTGGAAAGTATGTAATTCTAGACCTATAATTACCAATATGGTAGCCACTAGCTACAAATGGCTATTGAGCACTTGAAATATGGCTAGTGTAAATTAAGCATGCAGTAAGTATGAAATATACATTGGATTTAAGTATCTTAGTACAAACATTTCTCACTAATAATTTTTATGCTTACTACCAGTTGAAATGATATTTTTGATATATTGTAATAATGTATACTATTAAGATTAATTTCATCAGTTTTAAAATACTTTTTAAATGTGCCTACTAGGAAATTTAACATGTTGCCCATATTATATTTCTACTGGACAACACTACTGTAGCCATGGGTCATAATGCCTAATGGTTAAAATTGTCTTAATCCTGTACATGAGTTTGGTAGTCCATTTGACCTCACCTCCACCCTGAGAAGCTGCATACATTTTGGCATATAGTAGACTTTTCTTATTATAACTTTAGAAACTCTAATACATGTATTAATTATATTATATTTGTAAAGAAGTTTTAATAGCTATGGCAGTGTTCATAGCATCTATGTTTAAAAGAGAAAAACAAATACTTTCACATACACACATACACATATGTAAATTTCATATATCTTCCTACACTGTTTGAGAGTAGATCTACTTATCCAAAATGTATATGAACATAATGGATTTTTGCTTAGTTTTCAACATTTAATTAATGTCTGCTGTTTGTTCTAAGCACTTACTTATATTAATTCATTAAATCCTCAAAACTATAAGACAGACACTATTACTAGTCTCATTTTAGAGAGTGGGAAAGGGGGGCATTTTATGAGGTTGAGTAACTTGCCCAGGGTCACATAGCTAAGAATTAAATGGACCTATGGTTCAAACACAGGCAATGTGGCTCCAGAGGCTGAACTATTCACCTGTCTTATTGATGATAATTTTTCACTTTCTAAACTGAAAAGCAGAATGACTTTTTAAGATTTGATGATTATTTATTACATGTGTAGTTTCTGTAGTAGTCTGAAAAATTTGCATACTGAATTTCTGTCCCTACCCTGTAAATAAGTCTCTCCTTTGGCATTATCCCCTGGGTCCACTTCAGTGTCACCAAAAGCAGCACAGGCATTCCACTGACATCATCAGATCTAATGGTTCACCAGAATTTGCATGCTTCACATCTTCTAATCTAAGACAGAAGACACTATTTAGGACTCTTTTTTTTTTTAAACTTTTTGTTTTATCTAACAGAAATACATCTTGCTGAGAACCTAGATGCCAATTTCATGTGTATTAAAATATCAGAATTCCTTTCAAAGATTATAATGGGAATGCTGGCAGACCCTTCCCTACATCAGGTTTGGGTGGGTGGTACTACTGTATATATCTGTTGTCATGGCATATTCGTGCAATAAAATTAAAATCTTGGTCAGGAATCAGATAGAATCAGATATTTTTGATTCTCCCTTTTCTATTATTGCTTATCATCCTTGAAGATATATTTTCTTGGCATCTTGAAAACAAGGAATCTGGTTCCTATTTCTTTAAGCTATATAAATACACCCTGTGCATATTAAAATGATTGGCAAATATATAAAGTTGGAAAACATGACCACAGAAAACATTTTTTTTCTCTCTCCTTACTAAATACCCTGGTACACTTTTATTATTGCCAAACTTTTGCCCGTGACCAAAAGAGTCTTCTTCACATTTGAACATACTCAAAGATTCCTTTCATGTGGTTTGAATAGACTCTATTGTAGATATTATTGTGTTCATAAAAATATCAAAGCACATATTTTATAAGCACACAACACTGCAATGTATGTTCTCATATTTGTGGATGATGTAACCATAGTTTTCTTTTTTCTTTTTTTACAATTACAAGTATTGCAATGTTTTACCTTAAAAAACCAACCAACTTTTAAGACAGCAAAATAAAGGAGAATCAGGAAGATAGGGATTTGAGTCCAGCCTTTACTGTTGACTGGCTGTGTGACTACCCTTCTACCCACCTTGACCTTCAGTGCCCTTCTGTTTATAGGGGGAATGATAGTACCTACTTTCCAGGGAAGTTGTGATGTATATATAGAATTAACACAAATTAAAAAACTCATAGTAGACATTCAATAAATATTACCTCCCTGCCTCTCATCTCTTCTCACTTTCACTCATTTAGCAAGCTCAGTTGAAGACAATTTTTATGTGAGTATTCATTTACAAGTTTTAAAACTATAAATAAACCACCCTAAGAAACATATTATTCTTCCTACTTTTAAAAATCAAGTTTATTCTTGTTTTGTTTTGTTTTTAATGTTTATATGCCTTCTGTACGTCTTTTGACTGGTTTCATATTTTTGGAAGGCATTAGTATACCATGGTTTTAATTTTTTTATTTTTTAGGGCCAGTGGCATATGGAAGTTCCTAGGCTAGGGGTTGAATTGGAGCTGCAGCTGCCTGGCCTGCACCAGAGCCACAGCAGCTCAGGACCCGAGTTGTGTCTGCAACCTACACCACAGCTCACAGCAATGCCAGATACTTTACCCACTGAGTGGGGCCAGGGATAGAACTTGCATCCTCATGGATACTAGTTGAGTTCATTACCCCTGAACCACAACGGGAACTCCCTATACCATGGTTTTTAGATTACAGGCTCCAGCAGATAAGAACTGTTTGTGTAAAAACTTTAATTCTAAACATTAAATCATAACATTCATGCACCAATCAATATTTTCTTCTCCTCTTGGGTTTCTTGTGAATGATTTTCTCTTATATATTTATAATGCATAATTGAGCAAATTATATTTATGATGTAAATTGCCAATGGATTTCTGATTGTAGCAAATACTCTGGGTGCCTAGCATCTCATCCCCTTGGCTAGGGCTTTAATTTTAGCCTTTATCTCATGTGTGCGCAGAGTCTCAGCTCAAACAAGTGAGCTTTCTGCATGCCAAGCCAGGAAAGCCATTGGAACCTACTTGGCCTGTGCATCTGCTAGACCTGGAGATCTGGGGAATTATCAATACCTACCCCCAGGCAACCTTCAACCAATGAGGGACAAGAACCTTTTGATAAATGCCTCAGCTTCTATCTTTCCCAAGGCTAGAATGCATTTTGTACCCTCCTCAGAAATACTTATGGACTCAAACCCATGTGTCTATGGCAGCCATGTACTCAATTGGCTATTTTATTGATCTTCTCTACCCAGCTCTCTCTGATCCCTCATTCCTGCTTCCTGGGATCACCTTCAAATAAACTACCAACACTCAAGTTCATGCTTCAGGCTCCCCTTTCAAAGAAACCCAATCTAAGACCTGATCTTCAGTACACTTCTTAAAATTCTTTTTTTTCATTTTTTAAAGTTTTATTGAAGTATGGCTAATTTACAATGTTGTGATAATTTCTGCTGTACAACAAGGTGATTCAGTTATACACATACACACAACCATTCTTTTAAAGACTGTTTTCTCATAGAGATTATCACGGAATTTTGGGTAGCGTTCCCTGTACTATATAGGAGGTCCCCACTGGCCAGTAATTCCATATATCACAGTGTGCATATGCCAATCCCAAACCCCCAGTCCAGCCCTCCCCAACCTGTCCCCTTTGGTTACCATAACTTTGTTTTCAAAGTCTGTGAGTCTGTTTCTGTTGTACAAATAAGCTCATTTGTATCCTTTTTTAAGTTCCACAGGTAAGTAGTATCTCATATGATTTTTGTCTTTTGCTGTCTGACTATCTTCACTTAGTATGACAATATCTATGCCTATCCATATTGCTGCAATGGCATCATTTCATTCTTTCTTATGGCTGAGTAATATTCCACTGTGTATATGTACCACATCTTCTTTATACATTCCTTTGTTGATGGGCATTTAGGTTGCTTCCATGTCTTGGGTATTGTAAACAGTGCTGCAGTGAACATTGGGGTGCATCTATATTTTCAATTCTACATTATTCTATGTTTTCACATGCTGTTGTGTCTTTAGAGATGTTTTTCTTGACCCAGAAAACTCTTTTCTCCCTGACTTGTCTTTCCATCCCCAATTCACTAGTATCACCCCCACCAGAAGCCCAGTCAGGTATTTCTACACACAAGGCAGATTTCCATCATAGTCATCATTCTGTTTTACTATAATTGTAGCTTCTGAGCTAGGAATTGGTAAAAATTGGTGGATAAATGTCACTCCTTTATTCTGAGCATTGTTGATAAGAGGGGGGAAAGAGTATTAAGTGGAACAAAGTTGTTCTTAGTGATAAACTGTGTTAGGAGGAGGAAAACACTTATTGCCCTTTTTTCAGAGTATTAGTTTGGATTATCACTTGATACAGTTTTTTTAAATTAATGTCAGAGTTTTGGGAAAAAGGACGGCTGTAATAGAGACTGAGTTAAACAAAAGTTGAATCCTGGGTACTCTTAAACTGAGGGCAAAAAATGGTGGAGTGGGTTGGGTTGGGTGAGAAACAACCAAATGATATAAATTTTTCTCTATATATAGTATATTATTTGTATATTATATATTATATCATATATATGAATCTTTATATATCTAAATGCAGAAAAGAGAATGTACTCAGTAGAGGCATGCCATGGAGTCCCAAGTAGAGGTAGCTATGGTGTCCTTCTTTAGGCTGCATTAGCCAGCCTCATACATAGGGAATGGTTGGTTAGGGTCATTTTTCACTAAAACCTTCACTAGGTTGACATATCTATTAAATAAAAATATTGTTTGAATTTCAGATAAAGATATCCCATATACTACATGGGACATACTTATACTAAAAATATTCACTTATATGAAATTTACATTTAACTTGGCATCTTGCATTTTATGTAGTAACTCTCCCTGAGTGCCTGGGAATCATGGGAATAGTCACATGAAAAAGAGACTCTCAGTTCTCGGTCTCTAGTCTCTTATTTGGCACCTTTGAGATCAAGGGCCTCGGGGAGGCCAGGGTTAGATCAATCAGCCAGTGAACTAGAACAAAGAATTACTACTAGCGATTGTTTTTAGACTATAATAAATATAATATAATATAATATAATATAACATAACATAACATAATGTAATGTAATATAAAACTGGCCTGGGAAATAACTCTGTGCTTATCCCGTCCTTTTACTAGAATATGAACCTTTAAGAGCAAGTGTTATATTCATTTCAGATCACCATGATCAAGTTAGAATGTATGGCACACAGTAGGTATCATATATATAAACAAATAAATAAAGTGCATATTTACTATGTAATGTATATTATCATGTATGTAAAATATGTTAATATATAATGCGTAATGATTTATTATCTCAGAGAAGGGAAATTAGAATGTGAAAATGTTATTTTTGTTACTTTATGTGTTATTTATTAGCACTTTGACTCAGGATTCACATTTTTCCAGTTATTAGCCTCCATTTTAGCTTCTATTTCAAAACATTCATTCTTAGAATTAAAAGCTACCTTTTAAAAACAATTTCTTTATCTTTCCCTTTTTATTCTTCCAGTATGACTAAAATAAATGTTTAAAAATATATTGATTCAGCATGCTACAGACTTGGAGAATCTTTTTAACATTTCATGTAGTTATCTAAAAGCCCCACTAGAATTATTTTCCAAAATAATTAGCCAGTATTAGAAGAATATCATCACAAGTAAGAGGCAAAAGACCACAATAATCAACACAATATTGAAAGAAAAGAATAAAGTTGGAGGACTTACGCAGCCTACTTTTAAGATTTATTCTAAACTTGCAGTAATCAAGATGGTGTGATCTGGCAAAAAAGAGGCAAATAGATCAATGGAACATAATGGAGAGCATAGAAATAAACTCACATGTAAGCAATTGATTTTTGAGAAAGGAATAAAGACAATACAATGGAGCAAAGAGAGTCTTTTCAACAAATGGTGCTGGGTTAACTGTACATCTACATGTAAAAAAAAAAATGAGTCTTGGAGTTCCTGTCATGACTCAGTGGTTAACAAATCCGACTAGGAACCATGAGGTTGTGGGTTCGATCCCTGGCCTCACTCAATGGGTTAAGGATCTGGTGTTGCTGTGAGCTGTGGTGTAGGTCGTAGACATGGCTTGGATCCTGTGTTGCTATGGCTCTGGCGTAGGCTGGCGGCTACAGATCCAATCAGACCCCTAGCCTGGGAACCTCCATATGCCATGGGTGAGGCCCCAAAAAGACAAAAAGACAAAAAAAAAAGTCTTAACAAAAACCTTACACCCTTCACAAAAATTAACTCAGAATGAATCACAAACCTTAGTGCAAAATGCAAAACTATAAATTCCTAGAAGGTAACCTTTTAAACCTAATTGCCCTTGAGTATGGTGATGAATTTTTAGATAAAACACTAAAGACATGATCCATGGAAGAAATAATTGCTAGGCTTAACTTCATTAAAATTAAAAACTGTTGCTCTGTGATAGACCATGTCAAGAGAATGAGAAGACAAGCACAGACTGGAAGAAAATATTTGCAAAAGGCATATCTGATAAAGACATGCTATCCAAAATCACCAAAAACCCTTAAAACTCAACAATAAGAAAACAAACAACCCAATTATAGAATAGACTGAGGACCTTAACAGAGATTTCACCAAAGAAGACATACAGATGGCAAATAAGCATATGAAAAGATGTTCCACATCATATCCCATCAGGGAAATGCAAATTAACACACTGAGATATGACTAGACAACCATTCGAATGGCCAAAGTCTGGAGTACTGACAATATTAAATGCTGGTGAGCAGTTACAGTTCCCATTCACTGCTGGTGGGAATGCAAAATGGCACAGCCACTTCAGAAGACAGTTTGGCAGTATCTTACAAAACTAAACCTACTCACTCCATACCATCCAGCAATCATGCTCCTTGATATTTGTCCAAAGGAGTTAAAGACTTATGTCCACACAGAAAAACTGTACAAAATGTTTATAACAACTTTATTCATAATTTCTATAACTTGAAAGCAACCAAGATGTCCTTCAGTAGGGGAATAGATAAACTTTGGTACATATGAGCAATGAACTATTATTCAGCACTAAAAATAAGTGGACTATCAAGCCATGAAAAGACATAGAGAAATCTTAAATGCACAATATTAATGAAAAAAATCAATCTGAAATGGCTACATATTGACTCCAACTAAATAACATTCTAGAAAAGGCAAAACTATGGAAACAGTAAAAAGATCAGTGGATGTCAGGGGAGATGAATAGGCAAAGCATGGAGGATTTTTAGGACAATATAATTCTCTGTATGATATCCTAATCATGAACGCATGCCATTGCACATTTGCCTAAACCCACAGAATGTACAACACCAAGAATAAACCCTAATGTAAATGATGCATTTTAAATGATTATGATGTGTCAATGTAGGTTCTTCAATGGTAACACATTATGTCACTCTGATGGGAGATACTGATAATGGAAGAGGCTATGTATTTGTGGAAATGGAGTAAATGTGAAATCTCTGTACAATTTTATTGTGAACTTAAAACTGCTCTGAAAAAAACAAAACCTGCATTTAAAAAGTCGCAAGCATGCTAGATGGAAATGTATAACAACCAACTCAATGGGTAATTCTCATAGGAGTAAAGTTATGAGTTCATCACTTTTCAATTGTCCTGCATAAAGACATAAAAATGTACCAGTCCTCTTAGTTGTCTTTTGGAGAACAATATCTGACTTTGCAAGGTTTGCAAGAATGACTCTTTGGTATTTTCAGACCTGGGCTGGGGCTATGAAAAATAGACTTTTGGTTTGAGACTAGTCACATATATCACCTCACCTCTCAGCTCAGTTTTTCTTTATTCTACAATGAATTAGACACACAATTTAACAAGGCACAATGAATGTATAGATGAGTTAAAACCAGATTTCATGGAAAGATGGATGGGTGGATTGAAGAAGGATAGGGCTTTTTACTTTATTAGTGTCTTTTTTAATAAGCACCAAATTCCCATAAAGATGGTTCTTACTTGTTGAAAAGGAAGATCATTACTTAAAATAATGATTATTTTTAGTTTTAAAACTTAAAAATATCCTTTAAATGGTCTATCATTAAATATTTGATTGATAGTGATCATATCCATGAGTAAAATTTAAACACAAAAGATATAAAAAAGAGAATATTCATTAGAATGGGATTGCACCCTTAGTTCCCCAGGAAATTTAACATGTTTGAAACAGGTATGATTTTTTGAAATTTTATTAGAATCTGAAAAAAAAATCTCCTAAAACAATTCCCCCAAATTTGATCTATTTGAATTTGAACATACTCCCTATTAAAATCTAACTCTTTTGTTAACAGGACTTGGAATACTGCGTCAGTTAAAGTATAATAGTAAATCTTGGAATCAAAGTTAGAATACTATTTCAAATCCATCATTAGTGCTTCAAATAACAAAAGCTGACATTTTGTGCTCATTTGCAGTCAGCAGGAATTTGGCAGGAAGAGATCAAGTAAGGGGTTTCAGAAATTTTTCACAGAACTGATGGGATGTCTATATGGTACTCTCTCTGGTGAGGGGCAAACTTTTGTAACCAGTGTGGATATGAGATTAAAGCCAATATGTGCCTGATCAGACCACTCTTTTGCGCCTCGAAAAATGACAGTTATCCAGAATTGTCCTCTATAAAACTAAGTGGGCAAAATACCTGTGGTATCCATGTAGGCTTTATTGCTTTATTTTTTTCACACTAAATTTTCTGTTGGATCCTTGGCAAGTGAACAGATCACTACTCACTGCACAAAATCTCCTTTCTATTCTTGGTATCTTTTTAGAAAATGAACAGAAGAGACCTTGATGAGAGCATGGCCATCAACTTCTTTTTCTCCTGCTTATCTTTACATATGAAACAGAATATAAAATTAGTATTATTTTAACATTCTTATTTTAAAATGATAGTATCTACTATACATATGATTTATTTTTAAAAATAAAATAGAATACCATCTATAGAGTAATAATTTTTCTAAATTACTGTGTTATAGCAGTCAGAGAAAAACAGGGTCTCTGTTCTTTACCGAGCTATGTGCTAATGGGGAGATACACATTAAGGATGTAAACAATGTGCCGAGTTGTGATGGTAAAGAACAACTAGAAGATGGTTAGCATGGCCCTCTTTGATAAGATGTCATGTGAAGGAATGAGCCTTGTAGCTCTGAAAGGAAGAATGTTGCAGGCAGAGAGAATAGCCACATGTGTAAAGATCCTGTGCCACAAATGGGCTCAGCTTCTTTGAAAATTTGCCATATGCCTGGAGTAGGGCAGGGTAGAGGGAGGTAAGTGATCAGGTCAAAAAGGTAGTGGATGGTCAGTTTAGAAAGATTTGAAGACCACGAAAAGGACTTTGGGTTTTACCAGGGGAAGATGGAAACAACCGGAAATGACATGATCTGATTTGTGATTTGAAAGGATTGCTTTGTCTATTGTATGGGGCATAGACCACACAGGGGCAAATGTGGAAGCTAGGAGACAGCAATCCAGAGGCACAGGATTGTGGTCTGGACCACGGTGGGAAATGAGAAAAGAGATTTCAAGATTTACTTTAATATGATAACCCCTAGAGATTATCATGTTAAGTTAAATAAGTCAGAAAGAAAAAGACAAATATCATGTATCACTTATATGTGGTATCTAAAAAAAATTATATGAATGAATTTATTTACAAGACAAAAATAGATTCACAGACATAGAAAACAAATGTATGGTTACCAGACAGGATAGTGGTTGAGGGTGGCAGGGAAGAAGATAAATTAGGAGCTTAACAGATACACACTGCTATATATAAGATAGATAAACAAGAGCCTACTATATAATGCAGGGAACTATATTCAATATCTTATAACTTATAGTGAAAAAGAATCTGAGAAAGAAAAAAAATCCATGTATATACAGATATAATTACATATACACTTTTCTGTACATCTGAAACTAACACTGTAAATTATACTTCAGTTTTTAAAAGTGGTTAAAACAAAGAATGACTTTAGGTTTTTGTCATTAGTAACTGGCATATAACAGTTATAATATATTAAGATGGGGAAGATTAAAGAGCAAATTGAGAGAGAGCAATCAAGAGTTGGGTTTCATCCATGTTAAATTTAAGACACTAATGAGGTGATCCCAGGCTTACAGCTGATGTACAGATTTGTTAACTGGAGAAATTGTTAAGTCTGGAAATGCTCAGTTGAGACTAATCATGTATGGAGGGTATTTAAAGACATGAGTATGAGTGATATCACTTTGGCAGTGAGTATAAATAGAAAAGAGAAGCATTCTGAGGACTAAGCCTTAAAGTATCCAACATTTAGAGGTTGGAGAGAGAGGAAGAAAACAGGTCATGGCACCAAGAAAGAGTGGTCAGTAGAGCAGCTGGAGAATCAAGAGACAGAAGAGCCTATGAGTCCAGTTGAACAAAGCATTTTAAGAAGAAGTGATCAGCAATATCATTTGTGACTAAGAAGTCAAATAAAAGGTAAATTGAAATATGTGTATGATTTGTCAACTTATTGGTCATGAGTGACCTTAACAAGGATGATTTCTACAGAATGGTAGGTGAGCAGTAGTATGTTGGTAAATTTTAAAAACTGACCATCTGGGGGAAAAAAAAAACTCTGTGATTTGAAGCATTTTCCAATTTCCACAGTGTAAACACACTCTCTATTGCCAATTGCATGCTGCCAATATGATATTTGAATATGGAATTGGAAAACAATGTGCACAATTGGCTCTTGTATGCAGGAGAAAACCAGCTCGGCCCACAACTTCTGGTGTGGATGAAATTTTTTTTTAATTCTATTAAAAATACATGCAACAAAGTAAAAATATTTTATTTATTTTAAGGTATAGTAAAATTTTTTTTGATGTCTAGTGATAAAAATGTATGTTCCTGGGCTAGTGACAAAGTCTTGCCAGTTATGGATACCATAAATAGTTTTAATATTTGGTAGAGCAGTTTTCTAACTAGCATTATTAAAATGTCTTCTCATAGTCTCAAGGTTTCAAAAGAGAAAAAAGAAGTTAATCTCTAGATGTTTGCCTTGAACATAGATATGTTGATATCTTTTTTTTTTTAAACTGGTATTTGTTCAACATACTAGAATTGTTAACACCCTTTTTTGTCCTAGTGTGTCAAGTGCTAAGAACCTAATGCTCTTATAAATGAAATTTCTAATCTGTACCTTCATTTTAAAATAATTTTAAAAAATTTACTGGTAACATGTATTCTTTATAGAAAAAAATAAATAATAATGAAAATAAGCCAAAAAGAATATAATGAGCAAAGTATCATAACCTACAATATATAAAGGACCTCTAGAAATCAATAAGAAAACTGTAAACAACCAATAGAAAGATTGGTAAGTTAAACAGGAATTTCATAGGTAAGAAAGTTCAAATGGCTTATAAACATATGAAAAGATGCTTAATCTAATTAGTCACAGAGAGATGCAAATTATAATCATAATGTGACACAGTTTCACACATACCAGAGTGGCAAAAACATTTTTTTCTTAATTGGACAATATAAATTGTCAAGGATGTAGAACCAGAAAAACTCTGATAGGGATGTAAATTGATATAAACAAATTAAAAAGCTGATTAACATTAATCAGCAAAGCTGAACATGCACAAATCTTACAATTCAGCATTTTCTTTTTCCAGAAGAAACGCCTGCACAAGTACACCTCAAAACTTGTATGAGGATATCTAGAAGAGCACTGTTTGGAATATAAAGAAAAAATGAACAAGAATTAGAATAGAGGAGCAAACTTAGGTAAATTCATATGATGAGATATTACTAGCAGTGAAGATAAAGTTACTACTGCATACATCAAATTAGATGAATCTAATATATGTGACATTAAATGAAAGAGATTGTCACCCATGAAAATATATAATATGATTCATTCTATAGAATGTTTTCTTTAAATATTATATATACACTGGTAGTTAAAATATAAAGAAATGGAGGGGACTAATAAATATAAAATTCAAGATAATGGTTACTTTGGGTGGAGGATAGAGGAGATGAGATTGGAGAGGCATACACAGAGAATTTCTAACTTACTGATAACACTTCGTGTCTTAACCTTGCTGGGAGAACCATGCATGCCCATTTTGTGCTTTCTAATCTGTAAAATGTTTCATATGTTTTGTGTGCATGCTGTTTTTCATTTATATATATATATGTATATACTCTATAGTATAATATTACTGTATATGTAACAAAAATGAACAAGATGAGGAAACAGTAAAGAGACTTCGTTAACAGTTGTTATTAGGAAGTTACCATGGTGGCTCAGCATGTTAAGAACATAACATAGTATCCATGAGAATGGGTGTCCAATCCCTGGCCTTGCTCAGTGGGTTAAGGATCCGGTGTTGCTGCAAGCTGCAATGTAGGTAGCAGATGTGGTTCAGATCCTGTGTTGCTGTGGCTGTGGAGTAGGCTAGCAGCTGCAGGTCTGATTTGACCCCTAGCCCAGAAACTTCCATATACTACAGGTGCAGGCCTAAAAAAATAAATAAATAATAGAAAAAAATCTCCCATTAAAAAAAAGCAATCATTATTAGGAGTTACTGCTGTGGTGCAACAGAATCAGTGGCCTCTCTCTAGCACCCAAACATAGGTTTGATCCCTGTCTCAGCACAGTGGCTCAGTACAGAATCTGGCATTGCTGTAGCCATAGGTCGCAACTGAGGCTCAGATCTGATCCCTGGCTCCAGAGCTCCATACACTATGAGGTGGCCATAAAAGAAAAAAAAGAGTCATTACTAATAATCTAGATAAACAACACCAGATCTGTTACATTGATAAGAATGGGAATGCAAAGGAAAGAAAAAAACACCAAAAAAAAAAGAAAAATAGAAAGCTATCAACCCTGATAAATGGAATAAAAGAAAGGAGGTGACATCCCCATTGCTGTGAAGCCCAGCTGATTTTGGAACACAGCACCATTATAGAGGAAATGACTTAAAGCAGGCACAGGTAGAATGGACCTTATTCAGGAGCAAGGTCAGAGGCAGAAAATAGTATTTAATAGTCAACTGGTTATTATGAGAATAATAACAGACTATACATTAGTAGATACAGTCTCCCAGAAAAAGAATGTGAAATAACACCAGAGGTCATGAGGAATTTCCTTAACAGAGGAAATGCAGGAAGCTAAGTAAAGGAAGTCTTGCCCTCTTCCAATTTATTCTACACATTGATGCCAGAAAAATATTTCTAAGCCACAAATTGATCATGTCAACTCTGCTGGCCAAAATGCTTTATAGTTTCAGGATGATTTCCAAACTCGATAACCTGCCAGAAAATGCTATTTACATGGTGATCATATATTTCCAGCCGGCTCTAGCTCCTGTGACCATCACCCAGCCACCTATCTTCCAGCCTCATTGAAGGACTTGCCACCTCTCCCACTGCTCCCCAACCTTGATATTACTTCCCTTTTGGACTGGGTAAAGCTTGATCATCATAGCAGCCCCAGTGTCTCCTCCTCTCAGAAGCGTTCCCTTACTTCTCTAAGTTGATCAGAGTCCTCTCTTTTCCACTTTGTAGAAACCTATCCATGGCTCTATGATGAATTTGTCATACTCATTTATGACTATTTCACTTTTTGTCTCCTGCTTACACTGGGCCAGCTTTTTGTATCTGCATTTCTTAGCTATAGTGGCACCAAGTGGATCTTTAGTAAGTGTTTGCTAAATAAATAAATGGATGATCAGATAGGTCAATAATAAATGAGTCAGCCAAAGATGATATCAGAAAAATATATCAGGAGAGATTTTTAGAAAGGGCATTAATAGTTAATAGTACATGTTACACCTATGATATAGGGAATGAGCAAGGAAAGACACTGATCTAACAATGAGGCAGTCGACGAAGAGTTATGGTTCAGCAAATGACTTGACCAGAAGCCACAAGAAGGCTGGGATGGCGTGATCAGGACACTGAGGGTTAAGTGAAACAATGGAGTCATTGTGTATGATTAATTCCAGGTTGAGAAGTCCAATGACTAAAGGGAACAACAGCAAAGGCAAGGTCAAGCAAACACTTTGAAGAGTATGTACCTACACATCCCAGGGAGAAGCAGTGATGGAAGGTACACTAAAAAGGAGCCGCTAAAAAGCAAAACAGTTCCTGGGGACTGGAAGGTGGGTTTGCATCAGTGACACCAGTATTCTGAAGAAAGGATGGGATTATACCATAGAAAGACATTTAAGGCTGAGTGGAGCGGAAAAGTATGGAGTCCTTTGAAAAGTAAGAGCTAGGATTATCCCGATAATGATGAGTCTGGTTGAAAACATCTGCATTAGGAAATGTGTTTGAGTATGAAAGGAGTAGAAAGAAGAGATTTTTACTGAAGGGTGACAGTCTGGCGAATGCAGTGTGGTTTACAATAGTCTGGGTGGTTTCATCGTTATGCAGCACGAGGGCTGGAACACATCTAAAAAGCTATTGCTCACAGCTGATGAAGATAATCCTTCCAACCTTCCATTTGCTGCCATTTCTAAAAGCATCCAGAGCACCTGTGTAGTTCCTGTCTCCCAAACCTGCTGTGTAGAAGGTAACTCAGCACTTAATCCAGACACTGTCTTTTTTTTTTTTTTTTTTTTAACATTTCAAGACTTCCTGGTTCACATCCCTTGAAATGGATAATACATCTGCTTCCTCCCTGCTCCTAATACATGCCAAACATCATACACTGCTTATTCTGTTACCATAATAGTGATGACTCAAAATGTGAAAGTACTTTTTTTTTTCCTTTTTACAGCCGCACCCACAACATATGGAGGTTCCCAGGCTAACAGTCGAATCAGAGCTGCAGCTGCCAGCCTACACCACAGCCACAGCAATGCCAGATCCTTAACACACTGAGTGAGGCCAGGGATCGAACCCATATCTTCATGGAGACTAGTTGGGTTCTTAACCTGCTGAACCACAACAGAACACCTGAAATTACTTTTTATATGTATATTCATATTTCTTGGGCTTTGTGTTGGGCTCTATAGCAGCCGTAAAATATTATTTGTTAATATATCAAAAAAAATCTGTCCTCAATTTTCCACCTTGTGGGAAAGCCTTCATGGTTGTGTAGTATCTACTTGAGATCTCGATAACTTACTTTTTGAAACTGGAATGGGTTGTTGTATTTAATATTGTTCAAAACAAATTCTTCTCCCAATGTCTATAAAATCTTAGTTTTGTAGCATAGTAGTTAATCCCTAGCATCAGACAGGTTATGTTTCAACAGTTTCCAGTTGTGAGAGTTTAAACATGACACTTACTCTCTCTGATCATGTTTCCTTATCTGTCAGATGAAGATTAGAGCAGTACTGTCTTATGCAGTTACCTAATGGAGGAAGTGAACCTGCTGCTGACAATAAGGATATTCAACAAACATTTGTTCCTAGTAGAACAGTTATAAGGCTATTATGATTTAAAAAGGCAAGCTTGCTTTTAATTTTGCATCACTTTTGTAATGGATTTTTAATATTAAATAACATATATCCCTCGCCCTCATCCCTTAATCTGGTGGAATAATTGGTCATGTGGTGTGAGGCCAAGACAGTTTGTGATATGTTAAAAAAAAAAAAAAAATCCAGAGTTCCCGTCATGGCTCAGTGGTTAACATATCCGACTAGGAACCATGAGGTTACAGGTTCGATCCCTGGCCTCGCTCAATGGGTTAAGGATCCGGCGTTGCCGTGAGCTGTAGTGTAGGTTGCAGATACAGCTCAGATCTGGTGTGGCTGTGGCTGTGGCGTAGGCCAGCAGCAACAGCTCCAATTCGACCCCTAATCTGGGAAACTCCATATGCAATGGGAGTGGCCCTAGAAAAAAAAAGCAAAAAAAAAAAATCCAAAAAGCGATGTTGGATATTTAAAAGTTTCTTAGCTAGTGAAAGCCATGTGAACCAAGGTATTCAGGAGTTATCATTACACAACTGAGGCCACATGAGTCTTCTTTTCAAATATGGTTAATAAGCACATGTTGAAGGCATGAGTTGAATGGCCGCCTGCTTTGATGTCATTTTTTTAAGCAGTTGCCAAAGAAAGGAAAGCTCTGTAATTTAGGGTGAGGGAGCTGAGAAAGAATAAGCAGACTAAAAATTGTTAGTTGATTTCAGGGAATGAAGTTGGTCCCCTGGCACCAGTTCTTTTCAATAGTAAGTGACTCTCAGTTGCTGCTCCAAAAATCGTGACAATGTCTTTGAATTTGGTTTCTGTAAAAAGACTGGGACTTGTTAAATCCACCACAGCCCCAGCTTTCAGGACCATATTTGGCATTTGTGAGAGCTGTGACCCACAGAACGTGACCTAAAGGCTGCCAAAATGCATGGCAAAGAGGCAGCGTCTCAGGATATTATTAGTGGATTATTTCTATCTATAGATTATTTTAAAAGGTTACTTAGCAAACTGTAATTTTAAGCCTGTTTCATGTGTCTGGCATTGTGAAAGCAATAAAAATTTGAGTTGCCATCAAACTTTCTAAAGAGGGCACAACATTGACAAAAGTATCAACAGAAAGTCACCAGTAAGATTCACGTACAGGAGTTCCCGCTGTGGCATAGTGGGTTAAGACTCCAGCTGCAGTAGTGCTGGTCACAGTTGCTGCAGCCAAGATGCAATCCCTGGCGCAGGAATTTCCATGTGCCACGGATGTGGCCATAAAAAGAGATTCAAGTACACCCACAGATTAGAGATATAGATCCTGAAATTTAGAGAACTGAGTTTTTTAATAATCAAATTAGTTCTAGTACAAAAACATGACCACATTATGATATGTGAATACTCCCAAAACAACTGGCCAGATGATTTTTTAAAAAAATAAGAAAAAGTCCATTATCCAGTGTTATGGAAAACAGTTTTTGGACTGATATTTACTTACCCTTTCTTTTTGGCTGCACCCACGGCATGCAGAAGTTCCTGGGCCAGGGATCAAACCCTCACCACAGCAGTGACCCTCATTGCAGCAGTGACACCATAGGATTCTTAACTGCTAGGCCACCAGGGAACTCCCTATCCATTATTTCTAAACTAGCTAAGGCCTTCACTATAAAATGATTTAGAGATCTCAGAGCATTCTCCTCTATGCTCTGAAGAGATCAAAACTTTTTTTTTTCACATTCTGAATAGGCCTTTGATTTAATATTACTATCGTTGCACTAAAAAATAATATAGCATTTTCTATTATTGGAGGACTCTGAGGAAGAACTTTAGCAAAGGCAAGTGCTAGCAACTAACTGCCTCATCCCTGAAGGCTGTATATTTTAGAAAACTCTCTTTCAGGTCACAATTGATTTGCCATCAAATACTTACAGATTCCTATTCTGTCACAAGTCCAGCGCTTGGCATTCCCAGTTATAGACATGAATGAGGCAGACATGATTTCTGCTTCCTAGAGTTTGTACTCTACTGAGAAAGATGTGCAAAATATAAGTCATTATGAGAGATCTGAGGATCTTAGCAAGGCTGAGTAAAAAGCACTGTGGGAACATTTAGCAAGGGATTTAACTGACTTCCAGCAAATAAAAATTAGACAATTCCTGGAGATGAGAAGCACCTTAATACCTCTTTTATTGTAGGAGTGAATAGTTCTCTTTGGTATATAGCACATAAATATTTCAAGGCTGTAAAATTTTTATACCCTGCCACCTCCCCAAAATGATTTGAGGCAGCTAATATTTCACTTAGTAAATTAGCCTCCTAACTCTATAAACAAACACCAGCACTTTCCTTTCTCTTCCCAGTAAACTTTAAAGAAGATAAGCAACCCTAACCTTTGTTGCTAAATGTGTATATTATAGCACTTTCAGCGAACACAAAAGAGCAGTGAGTCATGCTAGAAGGCGTGGATCTCTGAGCCTCCTCACGTGTACCACACTTTTGGTTGAAGGTCTGTCTTGATGTCTGCTGCCGCAATAAATATTTTTCCTTTAACCACATGACAAGCATTTAATTGACAATCTGATAAATGCTACCAACAAAAAAGCTATCGGTTCTTTTCCCCAGTGTTCTATCATCAATTATCTTACCATTCAGAATATCCATAAAATATTCAGATCCCCATGGAATAAGAAGCTGTGGCTGAATGCCATCGTGAGGTAGCATATGTTCAGCGGCAAATGCTCAGTGACCTAGGAAGTGTGCCTTCCTCTCCTAACACATGCCTTGGACAATCCTTAACAGAAGTTCTCAAGTGGCAACCAAAACACACTTCCTTCCCGACAGATGATACATCCTGTCATTTTTTTTTTTTTTTAGAAAAGTGATTTAATCATTTCAATGAAATGTTTTTTTGAAACGAAACTGAATCCTAGCCGTTGACATACTTCATACCTGATTCAGTGTTTCTTTTACTTGCCCTGTGGATGACAGGGATGCAAAGGAGAGTAAATAAAATGCTATCCTCTAGTGCTATAAGAGAAGTAATTTAAATTTATATATATGTAAAGGTTATTATAAAATTATTCCTTTGTGGGTTTCAGTTTTATCATCTCTCAAATGGTTCGGGAAAGAGTGAGGGGCCTGTTGATGTCATCTCCTAGTTTCCTTTAGGACTATTATATGTTTATATATATAAATTTTTAAAATTTATTTTTATATTTTTTCAGTGTTTATTATAGTTGATTAATGTTTTGTCAATTATTGCTGTATAGCAAAGTGACCCGGTTATACATATGTATACATTCTTTTTCTCATAATATCTTCCATTATGCAGAATAAAGGTAAACAATTTTCAGGAAAATGTACTTAATAATAGTTTTATAGAAAGAAGATCAGACTTTGTCACATTGGTTTGAAAAGTTAAAACTAAAAGGAGCTCTAGGAATCATTTAGTCACAACCTCTCAATTTATACATGAAAAACTGGAACCAAAACTGCTAAGGAAATTGCCCGAAGCTACACAGCTGGTTGGGGCAGAATTAAGAGCTAGTTCCTGCTTTCTTGGATCCTGGCTTACATTTTACCAAAGGTTGGTATTTATGAATCTGTTTCCTACTTGTGAAGAAGATTGGTTGAAATTAACAGATCAGGAGTTCCTGTTGTGGCTCAGCGGAAACAAATCTGAGTAGCATCCATGAGGATGCAGGTTCGATCCCTGGCCTTGCTCAGTGGGTTTAGGAACAGGTGTTGCGGTAAGGTCACAGATGTAGCCTCAGATCCCGCGTTGCTGTAGCTGTGGCGTAAGCCAGCAGGATATGACCCATAGCTGGGAACCCCTATGCGCTGTGGGTATGGCTCTAAAAAGAGAACGAAAGAGAGAGGGAGGGAGAGGGAAGGAGGGAGGGAAGGAGAGAGAGAGAAAAGAGAAAGAAAAAGAAAAGAAAGAAAGAAATTAACAGATGATAACAATGACTCAAACTAAGGAGGCAATATGACAAACTAGAACAGACAGGTGGAAGGAGTCTGAACCCCTGAGCTCACATCTGAGTGCCACAGACACCTGCCCATTCAATTGCGTGTCAGAAAAGTGGCACTCTCTCAACCCTTTATCTAATTACTCAGGAAAGAAAATGAAATCTTTAGGGGGAAAAAAAAGAACATGTAAATTCAAAATACAATATAAGTAACAAAATCAAAGAGCAAGATTCAAAATGTACTGGCGTAGGTTTAGGACTTAAGAATTCAGGCATTGGTATCAGACACCTGAGTTTACATTTCAGCTTTACCACTTCAGACGATTTAGTTCACCTCTCTGCCCCTCACTTTCCTCATCTGTCAAATAGATTTAATAGTATTTCCCTCCTAAGGCTGCTGTTAGGACTAACCGAGATTGTGTATGCATGCAGAACTGATTTATAACACTGGTGTGTAAATATGAATCAATTGAACTTTTTTCCATAATTATCACTCTAACTTGTGGCAGTTCCTTTGGTGACATCATAGACACATTCTTTAACTTTAAAGTCACATTTGGTCACAGAGTAACATACATTTTAGTACATCAGAATAGTACATATATCAGCATATAAATCTCATTCCTGGTGATGTTAAAACTTCAATCTCATCATCTCACATTCAATTCAAAGCTGAACTTGGAGTGGACCCCGTGAAGGCAGGAGCAGTGATGTGCCCTTACACTTTGTCAGTGTTTTTCTTTATCTGTCTCCTAACCTTTTCAGCCTCTAGAACCTGGCTACTTCCAGAGTGTCTCTCCTCCCACACCCTTAAGGGAGAGTGCGATTCTGCTCTGGTGTCTTGGTGTCTGTAGGAAGAGAAGGAGGCTGCTCTGTTGCCCCAGTGCTTCTCTGCCTGATGCTGGAGCACAGCACCTGGTCCTCTTTCACCTGTGCTGCTTCTTGGGAAGCCTGGGACCTGAAAGTAGATACTTCCAGTCCTCAGGGTGTGTTAGCCATTTCCAGTTTCTTTAAACCTGATGCTTTAACATCTGCCCCACATGGATATGCCAGACTTGTCTTGTTCCAGACAATCCGATAATATGCTAGAGTCACTTAGCCTTGACCTCATGCCTCCCTCACTCCTGCTCCCTCCCTTTCCTCCTGCTCCTTCCCTTGCCTCACCTCCCCTACTCCCAGAGGTGTGCTGTTCAAATACAAACCAATCAAAAGTGTCCATACCCATCTTTTATTAGGTACCCACATTTTGGGTGACTAAACACCTGCCTTTTCTGCCCCAGGGCCAGGTACTAGACAGCTGGGAACAGTCCCTATACACCACGGCCTGTGAAATTATTTACTAGCCAATCTAAGCCTGATTGTCCTTCCTCACCTGTTCTTTCCAACATAGACCACAATTAAACCTCTTTGCCACAGTTTCCCCTTCTCCCTTTGCCCCATGGTTCTTCCTCATGTGTTCTTCCTGGCATAGCATGCCCTCCTCCTTCTGGGAACTGTGAGTAACAAACTTTTCAATGGAAATGATCTCCTGAGCTGTTGGCCTTATTTTACCTCAAATTTTCTATTAGTATAATACACACACACACACACATACACACAGTTGTATTTTGGGGGCCACACCTGCAACACATGTAAGTTCCCAGGCTAGGGGTTGAATTGGAACTATAGCTGCTGGCCTACACCACAGCCACAGCAAAGTCAGATCTGAGCCACATCTGTGATCTACATCACAGCTCATGGCAACATGGCAAGGCTGGATCCTTAAGTCACTGAGCAAGTGGGGGAGGGAACCCGCAACCTCATGGATGCTGGTCAGGTTCTTAACCCGCTGAGCCACCATGGGAGATCCAGTACCTATATTTTAAAATGCAGATAATGTCTGTCAAATATCCCTTTCCTTTCTCCCATGTTGAAGGAACTGGGTCTACAAGTCTCTCCTTCTTTCACCACATTAACCTCAGAGTAAGCTGGGGAGGTCTGAAACTCAGAAAGCGTTTAAGCAGGAAATGAGGTGCCAGGGATTTCTTCTTAAGGGCACCTCCAGTCTTCAACTTAGCTTTAAGTATAAGAAGCATGCCCTACTACATCCCATGGAAAGGCAATAAAATAACCTCAGTATGAAGAGGACACTCTCCATAAGACCAAAAGTCTTTCATACTCCATTGAAATGGAAGTATGAGATGGTGTATTTAGGTTCTAGCCAGGTATTCTACCAGCAGTTCTGAAATCCAGTAAAGCACATTTTGTCAGTTACCTCTGCTGCAGAAGCAGGGAACATACATTAATTAAGGCCCGATTTTTTGACCTAGGAATAGTTCCACCATCCAGTATGTCATGTATACATGCTTTGTAACAAACCACCCAAAATTTGTTGATGTAAGCCGCCAACAATTCATTGCTGTTCACAATTCTATCCACTGGTAATCTGGGCAGTTCTTTGACTGTTCTTGCCTGCGCTCATGCATGCAGCTGAAGTCATCTGAGAGTGAGACTGGGCTGAAGAGTCCAAGCGGCCTCACTTACATACCTGGCAAATGGTGCTGGCTGTTGGCTGAGGCACCAAATATCACTTTTGTGAGACCGCTCATCCTTCAGTAGGATTTATTGGATTTTTTTTTTATAGTATGAATTTCTAGGGTCTCAAGAGGATTAGAGCAGAGGTAAAAGGTCTCATAAGGCCTATGCTCTAGCACTCATGTTACTTCTGCCACATTCTCTTAGTAAAAGCAAATCACAAGGGTAGATCAGACTCAAGGGAGTGAAGAAATAGACTCTCATCTCTTTATGGGAAGAGTGACAATGTGACATTCAAAGCAGCATGGGAAAAGCACAGTGTGACACACTGGGGCCATTATTACAATAACTTTAGATCTTTTCCTCATTTTCCCTTCTTCTTGCATGGCAGACCCAATGCTAGAACAGAAGGCATCTTACAAACATGAGAATGAATACTAAGGATCACCTGAGTTCTTCATGACATCCTGGATTAGCTTCACCAATCTTGATTTACTGCTGTTGGCCTTCTTCTTTTGTTTAAAAATAATCCCGTTTCTGGATACATCAATATGATGAGGTGTTCTTTTTTTGCAACATGCATAGCTTCAGTTAAGAATGATTTTGTAGCAAAGTCCATCCCTAAATACATGTGTATAGATATGAATATACCTAATTCTATTTATTCTAAATCACAGCTTTGGTACAAAAGCAAAAATCTCACTTACGTTCTATTATATATATAAAGCAATTCTCCTTGTGCCTGGCCCAAAATAAATTCTGAATAAATTACAACTGTTGTTATTACAACTTTTACACAGTATCAGTTATGGTTGACCTAAAACAAGAAGACTGCCAATTATTTATGCAACAACAACAAGAAAAATTATTCAGGATCAGCAGAGAATTGCAACTTGAGTTCTGCAACCATGGTGAGACATGTATAAGTCCCTACATGCCAAAGATAGGGGAATATTTTGTAGAGGAGAAAAGGAAGTAGGGAGACTATAGTAAACGAGGAGTCCAGGGCTTTTCAGTGGCTGAGTTCCTACAAGGAAAGCAGAATAAACTTTCTCCTTCCTGTTAGGTTCTGCTATCCTTACAGGGCATGAGAGCTCCCCTCTCTATTCTCCTAACTCTATTTGAGTTTTTTGTTTAATAAAATTTTCACATTTTCCTCTTTTGATCAATATTTTTTTTTCTGAAAGCATCACTGATCAAGAGTCAAGTTTCCTGGTTTTAGTGGCTTTTTTTCTCTCAATGCCAGGAAAGAGCTTTCCTGGGTGTAGTGTCTCAAGATGGAGAGAAAGTACACAGAGTAGAAATGTATTGTGGTCACACGTGAGTCACAAGGAGGAGTAGGAGGGAGGACTCTCAGCTGCTTTTTATATAAAGTCAGTGTGTTATCAAGATGTCAGGCATTGGAGATGATATGATGTATTATATCATTGTCAAAGGTTGGGTGACATACACCCAGCAGGCCTGGTCTGGATATCTTAGGAAAACTGTCATCAACATCATCTACTTCAAATCCATTTGCCAGACCTCAAATGATTCACTAGACCATTTAAAATGCCCAGGAGTAGAATGGACAGGAAGACCTAAGGCTGTATTTTGGACAAGTGGGACAAGTGGAGTAGATATTGTTTGTGGCACTATTAATAATTTTCCCACCAATATTGATTCATGAATGCTATAATTTTGTTTAATGCATGGACAGTATTGAGGAATGGAACTTTCAGTTTCCAGTAGAACTGGATTGTTATTTGATCCAAACCAGAGATTTCTCTCTTTATCAAACCAACAATTGTTGAATTTACAATCTTGTTTTTCCTTTTCTGAGGCCAATTTTTTGGATTTTCTAGCCATTTTTTCTAAGTTATCATTTGGGGAAATATCCCTTTGTATCATGACAGAGGTTTGTCAGCTACTGGTAGTTTTAGGGGCAGCATTCCTTATGGAAATATCAGTAAGGTGATTTTCCTTAACTTCCAGAGTCAAGTTTTTAGAATGCTCAGGAATCTTAATAATAACTAAAATAGCAGGTAAAAAAAGTATTGCATTCAATAATTCCTGATCGTAAGAGTCATTTTTAATTGAATTTCCACTGGAAGTAAGGAAACTACATTGCTTCCACAACTTTCCAAAATCATGTGCTACTCCAAAAGCATGTCTGCTATCAGTATAAATATTGGCATTTTGTCCTTGGCAAAGCCTGTGTAAGAGTGTATAATTCAGCCTGTTGGGCCGAAGTAACTATAAGTAAAGTGTTGCATCAACAACATCCAAGCATGTTGGCATACCCAGCACAATACTTGCCATTATCACCTTTTAAATAAGAGCCATTGAGGAACCATGAGAAGTCAGTTCTACACAGTGGAATTTCCCATAGATCATCATGAGGAATCAAAAGTTAATCCATCAGTGTTAAGTAGTTGTGAAGGACTTCATCAGTGACAAAACAGAGAAGAGCAGCAGTGTTAGGGTTATTACAAAGTAAAAGAGTTAGGTAAGTAGCAGTTAGCAAAAGGACTTCACAGGAGGTGATGCAACTGACTGAGAAATGTTGAGCTTGAAGAGAATTCAGGAGGGCTTCTACTGCATGAGGCACAAAAATGGCTAAAGGGGATCCCACAATGATTTTCTTGATGGCATTAACCAAAAAAGCAAGCAGCCGTAATGCCTCTAAAGCAAGAAGGTAGCCCCATGCCACAGGGTCCAGTTTCTGGCTTTAAAGCCTGTGGATGGATGGATGCCACTGCATATTTGGGCGAGTGACCCATGGCTTTCCCCTCCTGTTCATATACAAAAAGTAAAAATGGAAACTGACAATTGGATGCCCAAGGGCATATGGGTTTATCAAACTCTGCTTTGAAGTCCTAAAAGCTATATTGTCCTGTTCTTTCTATAAAATTGAAATGGGGTTGTTTTTTTTTTTTTAGTTAAAGAATACAGAAGTTTGGCCATAAGAGAGAAATTTGGGATCAAACTTTGGCAATAACCAACTAACCTGAGAAAACCTCACAGTTGTTGCTTAGTTTTGGGTCTTGGGAAACTTAGGGCACCATGAAGTATATCTGGGTCTAAGTGGAGCACTTGTTCTGTATCAGATCCCCTAAATATCAAGATGGGGTTTAGAAAAACTGTGATTTTTCTTTGGTGACTTTATGTCCCTTTAAGGGCAAAAGCTTTAGCAAGTCAATGCTGTCTTCCTGTGAAGAGGCTTGAGAAGGAGAGCAAAGAAGCAAATCATCCACATATTGCAACAAAGTAGAACCTCTAGGGAAATTATATCATCAAGATCAGCCTTCAGGATTTGTGAGAAATAAGAAGGACTCTCAATAAACCCTGAGGCATTACTGTCCAGCTGAATTGTTTTCGTTCCCAAGTGAAGACAAAAAGGTATTGGCTAGCTTCATCAGCTGGAATTCTAAAAAATGTACTGCATAAATCAATTACAGTAAGGAATTTGCTTCCAGTGGGAATGGATGCTAGTGGTGTATGTGGGTTAGGAACAGCAGGGTGTCAAGGGATAACAATATTGTTTATTGCTTGGAAGTCCTGGACAAACCTTTACCCTCAGCCCTTAGGTTTTCTCACTGATAAAATGTAGTATTACAGAGACTGGTACAAGGTTTGATGAAGCCTTGGGCCCTGTAATCTTCTATTATGGGCTATGTCTTGAAGGGCTTCTTTACTTATAGGGTATTGATTAATTCTTGGAAGAGGTTTTGAGGAATCGATCTGAATCTTGATGGGAAATGTGCTGTGAATTTTGTCAATGTCAGTTGGAAACTTTACCCATGTGGAGAGTGGTAGCTGATTCAATAGGGACAGATGATCAGTGTTTGCCAGAATCAGCTATAGTGCTGTCAGAGATGGGGACAGAACAAATAAAAGATGACAAGGGGTCATTTAATTCACATAGTTGACTGCTTTGATGACTACCATCATTCTAGAATTACTTCTCCCTTTGGGGAGAAAGACATTCTGGAATAATACTTGTCTTTGAAGCCTCAGCCTAATAAATGGATGAGGTGGAGGAACTAAAAAGAAAAGGCTGAGTATCTCTCAAGGGGCCTAACTAAAAGGGAATGTCTTCAGGTACAGGCAGCTCTTGAGTTCATTAGAGAGCCTCAATTTTGAACGTGAACTTGTACTGATATAGAGGCAGTGGCTGCTTTATATCAGCAGGGCTGAGCACTGAGAGTGTGGCTCTGGTGTCAGGACCGGAAGAGAGTCATCCTCAATCTAGAGAACTGTTTCTCCTAGCTGATTAATGGGAAGGATTGGGAAGAGCCCCTGTGGTCCCTTGGAGCTGGTCATTGAGATTTGAGAGGACATTGGAAAGGTTGGTTAGAGGGCTGACAGTGTCTGAAGTGCTTAGATTTGTAACAGTCTCTTTTTCAATGTCCTGTAATAGCAGAAACTAGGTGAGCTTTAGTTTTGTTTAGAGGCCTTCAATGGCTGAATCTGAAGTTTAGGAATTGTGCTGGTCTTCCTTAGAGGTGATGTATCTAGAGTGTGAGACTGCTGGTTTATCAAATTAAATCTTCAGTGAACATATTTTCTCATTCCATTCTGATCCTTTTTACTAGAAGGGAGAGGTCCCAGTGAAGCCTGTTAATAAACAGAGTTAAAATCTTCCTTGGAGGAATAAACATCTAAAGGAAGATCAGAATTCCTTTAAAAACAATCAGAAGTCAGTTGTGCTAGTTATGAACAGGTTCATCAGATTTTTGTGTTCAAGCCTGAATTTTGTTCCAATCAATAGGCTTTGGAAAAGCCCTAGGGATTGCCTGATGAAGTTGCTTAACAATTGCCCAAGCCAGATAATATAAAGAACAAGCTGGTCTCCCTGTTGTTAATTCTAGAGACCAAGAAACAAGGATTATAAATTGAAATAAGTATATTAAATGCCTCAGCAAATTTGTGGGTTTCTTTGGTTACTTTGGGAAAATCTTGGACTATGGCTTGCTTTAGTCCTGGGAATATGAGAAAGTAAATATTTATTCTCTGGATCCCCAGAAGGCTTAATTTCTCTGCGGTCTTTAGAATTCTCTATCTTTAACTTCTGCCGTTTTAATTATGATCTGTCTTGGTGTGGGTAGGTTTAGGTTCACCTTGTTTGGGACCCTCTGTACCTCCTATACCTGGATACTTCCTTCTTCAGGTTTAAGAAGTTTTCAGTCATAATTTCATCAAACATGTCTTTGAACCCTTTCTCTCTCTCTTCTCATTCTGGTGGTATGCTGGTATTAACCCAGAGATTTCTTAAACTGCTCTCATTTTTAATTTGTTTTTCTTTTTGGTGCTCTGATTGGATAATTTCCATCATTCTATTTTCCATGTCAACTTATGCATTCTTCTGTACCACCTAGTCTGCTAGTAATTTCTTCTAGTGCCTTTTTTTTTTTAATTTCAGTTATTGTATTCTTCAGTTCTGAGTGGTTCTTTTTTTATATTTTCTAGTTCCTTGTTATAATTCTCACTATAACCTAACTCAGTTAGCATTCTTATTACTAATGCTTTGAATTCTTTATCTGGAAATTTGGCTTTTTTTCTGACTTATTATTTGTTTTTGCAGGGGTTTTCTCTTGTTTGTTCAGTTGAGACCAATTCCTCTAAATTCTTATTTTGCTTAACATTCTCTATCTCTATGAAATTAATTGAAACAATTACCTATTGTGGTCTTGAAGGGGTGTCCTTATATGGGAGTGTCCCTATATAGTTTGTGTATATCCAGTGGCTTTGGTGGGAGAGCTGGATTTGACATGAGCACAAATCATGTCTGCTCTCAGGATGTACTATCAGCTATCACCTTGGTAGGAGGTGGAGCTGGAGGAGGGGGGCTAAGGCTAGAACCAGGTGTGGGCCAGGCTTACCCTCTTCTCTGTGGTCACCACCACCTTAGGAGGGGCTAGGGTGAGTCCCAAGTTGCTAGAGTAGATCCTGAGGTTTGGGACCAAGCTGGCTCTGTTCCCTTTAAGTGTGGGTTATCCTCACAACCAGCACGGACACCCTTGCTGCAGAGGGGAGCAGTGTTGAAGCAAGAGGGTTCTATGGGGGCTCTGGATGTGTGATGGGTGCAGGCTGCAGTAGTCCAGCTGCAGACAGATGTCTGGGCTGCTTCTGATGAGCTATGTGTATAAGCACCAGTAATGGCTGCCCTCACCCTGTTCAGATACCACATCAGGTCCAGCCACTTCTTTCCTTTGTCTTGACAGCCCTCACTCCAATGTGGAACTGCAACACGAAATAAGCAGTGCTGACTGCTCATTTAGCTCAGGCTGGGGTGGGTGCCAGGGGTCACGGGAAACCCATCAACCACCTGTGTAGTTTCCATCTGCACTCTCTGCCCTGCTTAAGGAATGCAGCCTTCTCCCAAGTGGAGTCCAGGCTTCCCATAGCCTATTTGTTTGTGTCACAGGCCCTCCAACCTGCCAAAGGGGCTCATGTCCCCAGTGCTGGACCCCAGGATTGGACCACCCAATATGTAGCTCAAACTACCCATTCCCCAGGAGGAACTCTGCCTGGGTAATCTCCTTTTTTCTTCTGAGTCCTCTCCCTGGGGCATAGGTCCCAAACTGAGCACTTCTCTTCCTTTCCTGCCTGATTCTATGCGACTCTTTCTTTCAGCCTTGGTTATACAGGAGTTTTTCTGTCAGTCAGTGGTTTTCAGGGAGAACTGTTCCACGTGTATTTTTTTTCCAGATGTATTTTTGATGAGTTCATGGAGAGAAAGCGTAAGTTTCACATCTTCCTACTCTGTCATCATGATCTCTTCTTCCCAATGTATCTGTAATTGTTTGTTTGCCTCAGATAATCATAAAATATGTTTAATGTTTGGAATTCTCAAAATACTACTGAAAAGAGAGATTCCGTTTAATTCTGGAAATTTTAGAGATATTGTAGTCTAATTAATATTTAATAAATTAAGTTTGAAAGTTTTAAAAGTTCTCCATAATGGCCATTGATATTCTAAATTGCCTTAGGTCAGATTGGTTGATTTAGTTAGAAATGCACATGAGGAAGTTCCTGCTGTGGCTCAGGGGTAGCGAACCTGACTGGTATCCAGGACAATGTGGGTTCGATCCCTGACCTCACTCAGTGGATTAAGGATCCAGTGGTGCCATGAGCTGTGATGTAGATCACAGACATGGCTCGGATCTGGCATTGCTGTGGCTATGATAGGCCAGCAGCTACAGCTCCAATTTGACCCTTAGCCTGTGAACTCCCACCTACAAAGAAAGAAAGGGAGAGAGAAGAAAGGAAGAAAGAAAGAAATGCACCTAAAGAAAGATGCAGTTTTTAAACATAAAATGGACCAGAGTCCCTATGGAGATGGGGGATGGGCACTCATCAAATATTTAGATAACTGGGATTCCATTTCTCAGAGGTTTTTCTCTAGAATAAAAGAATAGTTTTCAAATACCTTAAACAGCTCACAGCTCAAACAGCCTAATTAAAACAGCTTGCAAGTCAAACAGCCTGCAGGCCTAATACCAGCCAATTCTAAGGGAACAGCCTTGGTTCCAGAGGAGCCAGACCAAAGACTGCTCAGCCAGTTCCCATAGAAAAGTCCCTATTCCAAAGGAATGGGCCGAAGGCTGACCTGCTACAGTTTCAGTGGAGCAGCAAAAAGGTGACTGTTAGAAAATAATATGGCAACTCAAAGAGATGGCCAGATCAATGTTTTCCTACCACAACTTGGCAAAAGGCAAGAGAAAGTTATGAATGACCTGAGCAGAGAGTAAAGTCTATT
Organism: Phacochoerus africanus; assembly: GCF_016906955.1. Lineage (NCBI taxonomy): Eukaryota > Metazoa > Chordata > Mammalia > Artiodactyla > Suidae > Phacochoerus > Phacochoerus africanus. The sequence continues at coordinate 167,988,741 of NC_062546.1, read as the reverse complement.
TTAGGGACTGGCATTTGAGTGTTTCAGGAGTGCTAGAACTGCCAAAAAAGAGAGAGGAAATGGTGTACTTATTTTGTTTAGGGTTAGCCAGCCCTGGATATACTACTACCTTGTTATTAATGTTGCCGTAGGCACTACTATGTGATGTAAAACTGTTAGCTGCAAGGCAAAGACTAGAGGGGAAGAATATGTGACCTTCAAAAGAGTTCTTTAGGACATAATTTAGGATTTTATTATATTAAAGCCTTTTATGTTTCTTTCATAAGCATTTTAAATAATTATTAGAGAATTACATTGATTTGTTTAAAAGGGTTTGATTACTGCTTTCCATGAAGTGAATACTTACCTAACTTGGACAACAAAAAACTTAACACTATTCTGTATCCCAGCTTTCCTTTGTTCTATGTTTTCTTTACTATCAAAAATATTAGAGGGATTCATACTTCTGCTTGTATTTGCAAATAAGAATTATGAGTATAAATCACAATTAATCTTATGCTAGAGCCATATATGTAGCCTGTTAGACCTAAAGTCAAAACAAAAGTAAACAGGAGTTCCCTCATGGCTCAATGAATTAAGGATCTGGCATTATGACTGCTGTGGCTCTGGTTATAGCTATGGTGAGGTTTTGATGCCTGGCTTGGAAACTTCTACATACTATGGGAATAGCCAACCCCCCAAAACAAAATAAGCAAAAAGCCCCCAAAAGTAAAATAAAACAACACTTTCTTACTTTATGTTATTTGCTGAAATTATGTCTGTATCTATCACTCTCGCTATATTTTTTTTTTCATTTTCAAAGCAAAACACATGAATTGCTCAGGAAATAAATGTTTGGTACAGATAACAGGCCCCACCAAAAGCAGATAAAATTGGTTTACTATATATAATGGTTCATAATTTTTTCCATTGATTGGAGAAAATTAGTAGTGTGTATGAGCTGGTTAGGGTGCCCACATAAAATAGGTGGTAGAGAGATGGTCTGTGTATATCACAGAGAACAGAGTCTACTCTGCTACCCCAAAGAGAACTTTCTTTTGTAACCAGATAAAGCAATAAAGATATTATACCCACAAGTGTACACACAGTATGGTAGAACTGAAGTTGCCTTTAAGGGTTATTTGCTTGTTCTCCAAATTATCATAATTTAAAAAGGCTTTGTAATACTATGTTTAGTAATATAATGTATCCATGTTGCTTAGCTAACAGACCTTTTTGTTGTTGTTGTTGTTGTCTTTTTGCCTTTTCTAGGGCCTCTTCCCACAGCATATGGAGGTTCCCAGGCTAGGGGTCCAATTGGAGCTGTAGCCAGCAGCCTATGCCACAGCCACAGCAACGCAAGATCCAAGCCGCATCTGCGACCTACACCACAGCTCACAAGCAATGCTGGATCCTTAACACACTGAGCAAGGTCAGGGATCGAACCCGCAACCCCATGGTTCCTAGTTGGATTCGTTAACCACTGCGCCATGACGGGGACTCCCCAACAGAACTTTTTGAAATGCAATTGAAGCTTCTCTATGGGATTCAGATTAATGGAAAAGAGATAATATTATTGCTCAAGGAGTTCTGTCTCCTTCTTAATCTAACACTCCCAACACACATAGACACATATACACAAACAGCATTATTTAATATGTATCCAGTTAAATAAGGATACCATATTCAGGAAACCCACAAAATCCTCTGAACTGGGCATCCAATCTCTTATTCAAGCCCATTACTATACAGACAAATTTGTCAATTGAAAAAAAAAGTGAATTTGACTGTGGTAACTTTAAGAGCAATAACCATATGATACAAAACACAGACCATTCAATATACAAGTACATTCTCAGAGAATCTGCAAACTCTCTCCTTTCTTTGGGTGCTTTTTTCAGTAATTGATAGTAATAAGGATAAAACTCCTAGACATAATTCATCTGTAAAATGTTGCCTAACCCCCACCTTAAAGCAAAATGTGTGAATGGAGACAGTTTTAAAAGTAGAAAGTATATATTTATCTTTTCAAGATACGCACACTCCTTTAAAATATCTCAGTGGCTTTGCATTCCTTTTAGGATAAAACCAGTTCCTTCAAAGGGACCACCTGGCTTGGTCTACCCTGGCCTGTCTCCCTCTGACCTCTCTTTCACCTCTCTTCTGGGTCTGATCTCCAGCTTCAGACCCCTTAAGTACACGGCCTCTTCTGTCCTGGCCACACCCCTTACCCCTTCTGCTGCTTCTGTCTTGGCCACCCCCTTACACAAAAATGCTTTTGTCCTGGCCATGGACTCATCCTCTCCCCTTTGCCTGAAGGTTGTCCCTCAGATTTTAGCCTTGTCTTCTCTTCAGAGTTTACTCACCTCCCCAAACAGTTTCTCCATTATGCATTCTCGTAGCTCACTATTGCTGTCCTTCAAAGCCCTTTATCACTGTTGTAATTTTACATTCATGTGTGTGACCATTGGCTAATGTCTGCCTCTCCCGCAAAACTCTAATTTCCATGAAGGCAAGGACCATGCCTTTTTGCTCATTATTACATCCCGAGGGCCTAACATAGAGCCTGGCACATGGTAGCCATTAAAAACTACATTAACTAAATGAATGAATCAATTTAAATAATAATTGCTGTTATTCTAGATTTTAGGACTCAGCCTACACTAAAATTAATGGTGTATTTGCACATTTCCACCCACCAAAGTTCTGTCTTCCTTCTCTTTTTTTCTGACATCCAAGAATGTTTCATGAGATCAGTACATTAGGATTATTTTTCCTTTCCCCATTTATTTTTTAATGGAGTCACAGAATTTAACTCACTCTACAATTTGGATATGTAGAAAAAAAGGAGACTACTTTTAATTTCATCTAAATTTAATCTAGTTGTCTTCTGCCAATTACCACCACCCCCATCCCAAACTCCCACACAGTGGTTAGCAGGATAAAAAAGTCAAATATGGCTTAAAATCTAGTCAAATCTACTGATTTTAATAGTGTCTTTAGAGATCACTCTGTCATATATACACAGGCAATCTCTCTGACAGCCCCTCTATCCTCCTCAAGTTTGAGTCTGTATTTGTATGTCTATGACTTCATGACACCAGAAATGGAATAGGCACTCCAGTCATGATGCCCTGGGCTTTCACTGGTCATCAGAGCAATGCCATTCCCATTAGTGTTTGCTTTGCTGGCATCTGCTCATGGAGTGTGATACCTGATGTAACTCATTGTTTAGTCCATCTGACTGTGTCAGGGACCAGAGGTGTTCCTTAGTAAATAAAGCACCTTGCCCCATGTGTATGTAAATGTACCCAAATTATATAAAGGCTACTGTTCACTGACTTTCTGCCAAGATAGCCATCAAATAACTTGACACCTTATTGGTTGTCTTGTGTTAGCTCTAAAACAAACATTCTTCTCTGAAAACAGGGTAATGTCTGATAATGGGTTAACATTCAAAATATGCAAAGAACTCATACAACTCAATAGCAAACAACAACAATGATCTAATTTTAAAAATGGACATAGAAACTAAGTAGATGTTTTTCCAAAGCAGACATACAAAAGGTGAACAGGTACATGAAAAGGTGCTCGATGTCACCAATCATCAGGGAAATGCAAGTCAAAGCTATACAGTGATATAACCTCACACCTGTTAAGAGGTCTATCATCAAAAAGACAGAGATAACAAGTGTTGGCAAGGATATAGAGAAAAGGAAACCCTTTTGCACTGTTGGTGGGAATTCAAGTTGATGCAGCCACTACATATAGAAAAAAAAGTATGGAGTTTCCTCCAACAAAAATAGAACTACCATACTATCTAGGAATCTGACTTCTGGGTATAGATATAAGGAAACGAGAACACAATATGGAAGAGTTATCTGTACTTCCATGTTCATTGTAACATTATTCACAATAGCCAAGATATATAAATAACCTAAGTTTCCTCAGCAGATGAGTGGATAAAGAAGTTATCTATATATGAATATTATTTAGCCATAAGAAAAAAGGGCATCTTCCATTTGTGATAACATGGATGGACCTTGAGGGTGTTATGCTAAGTGAAATAAGCCATAGAGAGAAAGGCAATTATTGCTTAGTAGCACTTATATGTGGAATCTGAAAAAGTTAAACTAATGGAAACAAGAGACTAGGATAGTGATTACCAGGGGATGGAGGATCAGGGAAAAGGGTAATAATTGGTCAGAGTACAAATTTCCAACTATAGGAAGAATAAGTCCTAGAGATCGAATGTAAGCATAGTTATTATTATTAATGATACTGTATCATATTCTTGAAAGTTGCCAAGACAGTAGATCGCCACAGAAAAGAAATGGTCCTTGTATCATGCGATGTAAGTATTAGCTGATGCTATAAGTGGTAATCATTTCACAATAGATATGTGTATCAAATCAACACATCATATACTCAAACTCACACACAATGTTATATGTTAATTATATTTCAATAAAACTGAAAAATAAGTCAAAATGTACTATAATTTTAAACAATATTATAGTGGGGTTGATATCCCACCTTGGCTCCTCTAACCTGGTCCATATTCGCAACAGCTATTTACACAGCCCAAGTAGAACTTCATAGCTTCTGTAATTATGCAGATATAGATGCATAAGTAGGGAAGGACTTTCAGCTTTTCTCCAATTCTGAGATATGTAAATTGTTAAGTTTAGGATTTTATTCAGAGTAGTGCCAATCCAAGTTGGTTTCGGAGAGGCACACTTCATAAAAGCCACCCAATTTAAGAAAAAGTGATGTAGCGTAGAACTTCAAAAATTCACTAAAGGAACTTTAGAAGCCATGTTACCCAAACCTTTAATTTTACAGCTGATTAAACTAAATCTCTGAGTGGTTAGCAGTTCACCCAAGACCACAGAGGGTGTAGGTGTCAGAGCCTCGATATTAACCCTAGACTTTCCATTACCAGCCCCTTGGACCTTTTCTCTATACCATACTGCCCTTTGGACTCATCATAAGGTGGGATAAATTGGAAAAGTCACCCAGGATTCTGGCTTCAGCCTTCACTTTAGAGATTTTTTTATTCTTACCAGGAAGTTTAGAAAGAATCAAGGGATATGCATATATACCCACAGCTGACTTCCTTCATTCATCTGCCAGAAGTAAGAAAAGGAGAAATAGGAACCTTAACATTAAGGATAAATGTCTAATGAATCAAGAGATGAATAAAGAAAAAGAAATAAAATGCAGAGAAACAAGCCAAAAATAAAAGATTTAAGGGATGGTAGAAGGAAGAAAGGAAGGAAAGGGGGGGAGGGAAGAAAGAAAGGAAAGAAAGGAAGGGGGAGGGAAGGAAGGAAAGGAAGGAAAGGAAGGAAGGAGTAAAAAGTGTAAGGGCAGGGGAAGCAGAATATTGCTGGAACCCACAGGATCTCTGGTCACCACACCATTCAGTTGCAAATACTTCCCTCTGACCTAGTAAGGGAAAGGATTAGAAGCATATAGAAGATTGTGCTGCTCTAGATAAGACCAGTTGTGATGGGAACAGAAGGGGATAAGAAATATGGGGGTTAGAAATGGAGGTACAAGAGGCAACTTCTGCATCACTCAAACTGCAGAAAACCTACAATATCCAGAGAGTCGTCAGGAAGCCTAAGAGAGCACAAGGCTATACATTTAATTTTGTTAATCAGTTTGCATAGCATTTCAGGATTAATGGATGGAATGTAGTTTATAAATGTCAGTTATAACTATAATGTTCACCCTGTGCCATAATTTAATTCAATGAAGCTAAAGGCTAGTAAATTTAGAACCAATAAAAGGGAATACTTCCTCTCATTGTACACTTCACCCCTCTGAGACCATTGCCAGGAGGTCATTGACATGGTGCCAGGTTTGAGAAAGAATTTGACAGGCCTCAATTAGATATATATCTGGGCAGTCAAAGGGAAGGTGATTTAAAGTGTTACAAAATACTGTGCTTTAGTGTATTATGGAAAGCCTGTGCAAGGGTCAGGGAGGGACTCCACCTGCTTTACTCTGCTCAATTTAAGGTGGATTAATCACGATTGCTTTCTATAGAGAAGGAAAACACTGTATCCATCAGTTCAGAGAGGAACTAGCAGGGAAAGGAGCCCCTTCATACAATGTGGATGCTGAAATTTCCACTGAATCTAGACACTCTGCTTCCAGTCAGGAGGGAACCTGAAAAGGGGCCGAGGGATCCCATGAAAATTGCCTTCTCCAGACTTCTGAGCAAAGTCTCCACGTTTCCCTGAAGATTAGATGAGGGGCATCTTTAGCAGTTCCCCTATGGGACAGTGGGTTAAGGATCTGGCATTGTCACTGCATATATATGCATCTTTGAGTCAAATGATCCCTCTCCCTCTAATCCCTCTAACTCTTCTAACCTTGCATGTGTCTTTTTCCATTGAAGAAATCAATCTCGGAAACAGTTCTCACTGTTTTCCACCTCAGTTCTACCTCTGTATAAATAATATCTTTGGAAATAAAGAGATGACAGAGCAGAAAGCCCTAAATACCATTTCTTCCCATTTTAGCTAGGAGAGAATCTAGTGAGAAAGTCTTTTTTTTAAAATGATTTTTTTTTCCATTATAGTTGGTTTATAGTATTCTGTCAATTTTCTACTGTACAGCATGGTGACCCAGTTACACATATATGTATACATTCTTTTTCTTACATTATCATGCCCCATTCTAAGTGACCAGACATAGTTTCCAATGCCACACAGCAGAATCTCATGGCTAATCCATTCCAAAGACAATAATCTGCATCTGTTAATCCCAAGCACCCCATCCACCCCGCTTCTTCCCCCTCCCCCTTGGCAATCACAGTCTATTTTCGTTCATTTGTGCTGTATATTAGATTCCAGATATAAGTGATATCATATGGTATTTGTCTCTCTTTCTGACTGACTTCACTCAGTATGAGAGTCTCTAGTTCCGTCCATGTTGCTACAAATGGCATTATTTTGTTCTTTTTATGGCTGAGTAGTATTCCATTGTGTATATATACCTCATCTTCCTAATCCAATCATCTGTCGGTGGACATTTGGGTGTTTCCATGTCTTGGCTATTGTGAATAGTGCTGCAATGAACATGCAGGTGCATGTGTCTTTTTCCAGGAAAGTTTTGTCTGGATATATGTCCAAGAGTGGGATTTCTGGGTCATATGGTAGTTCTATGTATATATTTCTAAGGTACCTCCATGCTGTTCTCCATAGTGATTGTACCAGCATGCCTGGATCCATATAACCAATGGATTTAGACAGTGCTTGTTCCAGGGGCAGCTTGGAAATGTAGGTGAGTGCATTTATCTTTGAGAATAAGTATCCCCAGATATTTAGATATTGAAATAGATTGTTTGTTATGTACCTTATTCTTTTTTATCACAACAGGGCATGATCCTGTTGTTATTTTTATAACATTCTCATATTACCTCTGAATTCCATTTTATAGTGGTAAAGGGGATTTGACAAAATATTTGTGGTAAATGAGGAGCATGATTTCAGAGGATTTGAGAACCACAGATACAGTGCATTAGTAGCAACGTTCACATGTATTTGAGTGAAATTTGCTGACTGAGTATTCAGTTTCCCACTCTATATCTCAGGGTTGACTTCTTCAGCCACATTGGTTTTTCACTAGGTTTTCTACTTCTGTTAAATACTGATTTTATTGCCTTTGATTACTTGCTTTTGCTACCTTTGTTCTTCCAAGCTCTGGATTTCTCATCAGTTTGAAGGCCTTATTCCCCTTGTTCTTTTCCATGGAATTCAAAGTCCTTCCATATGACATTTTTGGTATCTTACAATAAACTATAGCTGTATGGGTTTTCTCAGACAACAATAGAAATCATTAATGTAGTGGTTCAAAAATCAAAGTTTGGGAAATATTTGTTCAATTCAAGAAATTACTGAACATCTCTAAAATTTAGTTTTCTCATATAAATGTAGATAATAATATCAACTTCACTGGAATGTTTTGAGGATTAAACAAGATACCACATGTGAAAGATTACCATGGTCTAAATTGTTGACATGTGGATCTCTATATTCTCTGCTTTTAAATGACTTGTGTGATTTTTTGAATATTAATTATGTATTAGGCTTTTAATGACATCCATTCCTTGCAGACTTTTGTCATTAAGACCTGTGAAATTCACCCCAAATTGAATCTAAAAGGTATCTACCAGTTTTGGGAGATACACTAGTGCAATCATTTATTATTTCAATTTGATCTTAATTAGCAGGGTGAGAGATGCTTTTGATACAGCATGAAAGTGTTTACTTAATTCTCCTATTCAGTACTCTCAAGGGTGAAAGCTTCTGCTTTAGTGCTTGGTCAAGCCTTAAACTTTATGTGTTTTGGCACTGCTCTGTAACAGAAGTGTTCATGGCTGATACTGCCAAGTGCACAGAATAAATATAAATTTTTATCAGTACAGTAAGTGTTCACAATACTGACTGTCAGTGGAAGGCTATGCAGTATTTTTATGATTCCAAGGATTAGAAAAGCAGCAAGGGTTGGGTGTGGTTGTGGATCATTCAAATCTAAGCTAATGATGCCCACAAATCACTATGTACACATAATAATGCCCATGATATTTAGCATGGAACAAGGGAGGAACCAAGAGGCCAGAGGCCAGGATCTAACCCAAGCTTCACAATGACTCTCTATGAGCCAGATAAAGTCCCCAACAGTCTTATCTGTAAAATGAGTCTATTACTGGTAGAGAGCCACCTTCCATGGTTACTAGGAAGAGAAAAAAATGAGGTAGCACATGTGAAAATGACATCAAAGTTATAAAGCATGACTATACAATTGCCATGGCCTTCATCCAAGTCCACTGTACTACTGATAAAGAATTCAGAGATTTTTCAAATAAGCCAGTTTCATTAACACTGGCTATGTGATGATGCAGAAGCACCTGTGTTACACTCAGATCCATCAACCTCAGGGGGATATTCAGAAGTCATATTGCTTGTATCATTCCATGTCCAAGAATTTCCATTTTAAAAAATGACAGTAACAAACAAAAACCATTCATATACTCTCCCAAGAGTTGACAAACATTTTTATGATCTATCAACTGGAAAATCCTGGTTAAGCAAGATCTGTGCTGAGCTATGAAACATCTCTTAAGAAATGAAGGCACCACTACACATATCCTAGAAGAGGTTCCAGTGTAGCAAGGAAAAAGACTAAATAAAATCACAGACAAGAAGAAACAGCCTCTCTAAAGCAATGCCTTTGGAAGAAATTTCAATTTGTTCTTTTCTTGACCCCTCCTATTCAAAATTGGGCCTATGCTATCAATAGTCTTAGGACAATGTGGGCCACTCTGGCACTTTTCTATAAATATTAAATCCACTTACTACTTGAAAGAATGAATCATACTTCTCCCTCATTGAAGATTATGAATTTAATTCTCAAATGCCAATATTTTTTGGAGCCCAGAAAGATAACTCATGTAAACTAGGAACATTCTTGACCAGAAGAAAGGACTTGAGTGAAATCAGAATTTTTTCTGTCCTAGAAGGCCATTGAATTAAGATGTTAGGCCTGATCTATGACTCCTGAAGCCCTGGTGAATCAAATTTGGTGATCTATTATACCTTGGATTGCTTTCTAATTGTTTTATGTCCTCAACTATAAAAGGGCAGAGACAGCGTCTTTTACTTCTGCTGTATCCCCTATAATCCCCAACACAAAGCTGGCATTCAGTGCAATTTTAATACATATTTTGTAAGTTCTCCTAGGTAACATGAATAATTCAATAACTCTTTTGTTAGAATGATCCGTTCATTCATTCAACAGCACATGCTGTTTATCCTTTTATTTAGAAAAAGAAATGCTCCAAATCTTTAAACTGGTAGAGCCCGAAGGACATTTTCTGTCTGGTTCATTCTGTGCTGAGTGGGTCCCTCTTATTTTCTCCTTTGATCTCTCACCATGTCCACCTGGTTTTCCAGTTTTTTCAATTCCATCAATAAAATGTCTTTCTAATCCACTTCTTCCTCTCTACCTTTAGTCCTACTGCCCAAGTTCAGAACCTAATATTTTTCACCTAGGTTTTTTCAAGAGCCTTCAAATTAATTTTTGCTTCATCTACTTTTTTATGCAATTAATATTTTTTTAAATAGCCATGGCATATGAAAGTTCCCAGGCTGGGGATTAAAGCTGCACTGCCACAGAGATGATGCTGGGTCCTTAACACACTGTGCCATAGCAGAAACTCCAATAAGTATTTGCTGAGTAACAACTATGGACCTAGTGCTTGCTAGGTACTGACAATTTAGACCAGATCTCTGCAGTCATGGGGCTTTCACTCTGAAGCTCAGAGACAGACAATACCTAAGAAAATAAACTGGATAATTTGAGGTGGTTTAAGTACTACAAAGGAAATAAAATAGTGATGTGATACTGACTGGTGGATATAAAGGGATAATACAGTTTTTTAAGAAGTACACTTTGTAATTGTAAAATTTAGTTGAGTTTTGAAGAGTAAGAAGGACCCGATCACCTGAGGAACTGAACAGAGAGTCTTTCAAATATAAGTAGGAGCATGAAACTGGAACAGGGTGCAAGCCAGCACAGACAGATTGCAAAGGTGAAAGGCTTATATGAGCTGAGATGAAGAAGTGGGCAAACAGGAGATCATGTAGCTTTGTAGACAGCTGAAAGGAGTCTAGATTTTATTCTAGCAGCAATAGGATAATATTGGAGAGTTTTAAGCAGAGAAGTGTTTCATATAATTGAATTTGAATAAGCTCATTCTTGCTATCCTGAGGATACTGGATTCACACAAGCAAAGCCTGAATCAAAAAGATGAGTTAAGAGACTTAAAATAATCCAGGTAAGAGAGGATGGTGGCTTATATTATAGTAATGGAAAATGAAATGAATAAAACAGAGAGATTTAGAATGTATTTTGGATATTGGGAGTGAGACAAAATGAAAAATAAGGAAAGACACCAAGTTCAGGGCTTGAACATTTAGATGACTGGTTTTACCACTTACTAGTACAGGCAAGAATGGAGAAGAGGAGTTCCCGTCGTGGCGCAGTGGTTAATGAATCCGACTAGGAACCATGAGGTTGCGGGTTCAATCCCTGCCCTTGCTCAGTGGGTTAAGGATCCAGCGTTGCCGTGAGTTGTGGTGTAGGTTGCAGACGCGGCTCGGATCCTGTGTTGCTGTGGCTCTGGCGTAGGCTGGCAGCTACAGCTCCGATTAGACCCCTAACCTGGGGACCTCCATATCCATGGGAGCAGACCAAGAAATGGCAAAAAGGAAAAAAAAAAAAAAAAGAATGGAGAAGGAATACATTTCACAATTAGAGCAATTTTTCTAAAATTTCAGTCTGGTTATTTATTTATTTATTTTTGGATACTTAATATATTTCAATCATCTCCTATCATTTTCATTATAAAATCCAAGCTTTCTATCACACATAAGACATCATCTGTACTTGTTCTTCCAATTCAGCCCCCTTTCCCATGACTCCCCCACAAAGCACCTGCAGCTGCAGCCATAATGAGCTACCCACTTCTTTTCCTTAAAGTACTTTCTCCCTTCTCTGTGCCTCAAGACTCAGAATTTCTTGTCTAAAAAATTTCTGACCCTATCCTCTATCTTGTAAGACCTAACCTATCTTTCAAATGCAGTCCAATTATTAGCTCCTCACCAAGGAAATATGGGTGCTTCCTTGTGTTGTCAGGCCCTCCTGAGCCAGCCTCAGATAATGGACCAATCACATTGTATTTTCTGGATTTGTCTTAACTGTGATCTTTGTTATCAGTAAGGAGACTCATTTAACTTTGTGCCCCCCCCCCAGATCCAGGAAACACTTGATCATTGCTGAATAATTGTTTTTAAGCAAATGAAAATTTGCAACACACTTAACACACTATCTTCTAAAATGATCAGTCTATTTATGTAATTCTTCCACCTGTTTAGATAGACTGACACCTGAATAGAGGACATTTAGAAGCCCGTGGTCTACAACCTCTCATCTACCCCAACACCCTGAGGACCTAGGCTAAGATGAACTTCACCTCTAATTCATCTGTGGAGGATAATAATCTCTTTGGTAACTGCTGTGCAGGTATTCTTGGGTTGATTTATTTTTAGCTTATTTTGGTCCCTTAGAAGCATGGACCCAGAACTGGAAAGGAAATTCCAACCTATATATGAATTTTAATTTCAGCAGAATCCATCTTAGTGTCCAGAATAACACCAGGACACAGAAGAACGGTCTTTAGGACTCGCCAGTGAAATAACACTACTTGATAAGCCACAACATAGCTTGCTGAATGAGCCAAGGTAGATTCAACCTCAGCCCAGTGACCATGGTAATTTTCCTCCTTCTAGTTAACAGGATGGGAGTCTTTGCTAATTGTTCATCTGTTTTTTACATACATTACATACAGCCCATTGCATGCCATTCCTGCACAGTTGTATTGCTAATGATCTCTCTTTCTCTCTCTCCCTCCCTCCCTTCTTCCCTCCCTCCCTCCTTCCCTGTCCCTCTAGCTTAGCTTCATGGTTGTTTAGAAATGTAAAAAATATTTTTGGACAGAAGAAAGAATGGCATCAGGGTAATTAGTTTAAAGGTTCTGAGACCCTAAGACTGGCCACCACACTTTGAGGCAAGATGTTTTCTTAAAGAGGAAGTCATTTTCAGTGTGTCAAAGTCATAAAACTTAACACTGACTCCTCCCTATATTTTATACCGTCTCCGTTGCACTTGCCTAATTATGCTGCCAGTAGATTTATACTCTAATAACTTGATTTTTAATTAGTGAGAAACTAAGGCAGTACTAGTTAAATGTCTCACAAAGCATTACAGATGACTCTAAATGCCTTATGATATAAATACCTTTAGTAAAATGAAAACACAAGTAGCTTTGCATATATTTATATGTTTTGCCCTTTAAGTTTTGAGTTTAAAGGCTGAAAGCAGAGGCAGTGGTAAAAGGAAGGCAACTTCTTCTGAAGATTCATGATTTAATTTGTTTGCGTCAACTCAACACATATTCACCAGGCACCTCCTAGGTGCTAAGGTGTGTGCAGGGCATGGGGGGAATTGCAGAGATAGGTAGCATAAAGGACCTACTGCCAAGTTACTCTATAAGATAATGTATTTCCTAAGGGAAACTTTTTCCGTTCCTCTGAGTTGTCTCAAAAGATGACTGAGAGCAAGAGTAATGTATCAATTCTGAGGTCCTAAGCATTTTGTTGGACTTGCTAAATGAAACACTAAGTGAAAGTGATGCAGCTTTAATCATTACAATTTATGTCTGAAAAGGAAAGATTCATTTCACCTAAGAATTTATGGTGTTTTTTAAAAATAAAATTAAAAATTCTAAAGTAAGATAATTTAAAACAATCAAAACAGTTGAAAGGTTAAATAATCTGGATGAATAAAGAATTTATTCTGTGACATTTAGGCTCTGGACTAGAACAAAATTTCTGGTTCATTTTAGCCCAATACTAGAATAAAATTCCTATCCAAGCATGATCAAATGTCTTTCTTTCATCAGGAAATAAGATTATGTGAATTTTCTATTCAGAATTTTCTATTCTCTTCATATTTATAAGAGAATTGGTATTCGAGGCTGGGAAAGAGTCAAGTAGTTCTTGAGTTCATGTGAGCACTTCACTCATGCATCCAGCCAGTCACCCACAAATGTACTGGACCCAGAGTTGCTGGGCACCCTTTCTGTTTTAGGCTCTACAGCCCATGCTTTTATTTCCTATTCTCTTTCTATTTCAAATACAATTCACTCATTGGGCAGTGCTATTTTGTTCTCCCTTCATTTGTGGAACAGCATGTTGTTTGTTTTATTTGTTTGTTAGCTTGTTTGTTTTACCAGCACTAGCATACCATCTGCATTCCAGGCCACCTCTTTTCTTTCCTTAAAGAAACATGAGCCACCCTCCAGACTAATTTGCACTCCCCCTTGTCCCAGCCCCGCCTGTGTTGCAGGAAGCTGGAAGTTCTGAGTTGAATGGCTGGCATTTCCAAGACACAGTGAATAGAAGACAGACTGATGGCTCAATGAACCCTGCAGAAGACTCTAGGCCAATATTGTGTATTTCTTATTATCACCACTCCTCTGCCATGCTGGATGAGGTTCTGTTTGTCTTCTATTTTGTCTTGGCATCTGTATTAGTTTGGTTATGCAGCCACAACAATGTACCACAAACTGGGTGACTTAAATCAACAACAAATTTATTATCTTGCAGTTTTAGAGGCTAGAAGTCCAAAACCAGAGCCATACTCCTTCTCAGACTCTGGGTAGTCGTCTTCTTTGTTTCTGATGGCTTCCAGAATTCCTTGGCTTATAGATGTATCACTCCAATCTCTGTCTCTGTCTCCTCCTTGCCTTTTCCCTTATGTGTCTGTATCTAAACTTATCCTCTTCTTGGGGGGAAAAAAAAATTTGGTCATTGGATAGGGCTCATCCTAATCCACTGTGACCTCATCATAACTTGATAGCATCTTCAAAGACACTGTTTTCAAAAAAATTACATTAACATATTCCAGTGGAAATGAATTTTGAGGGGATACTATTCAACCAAATATGGTATCCAACTCCCTTTTCTTACCCCTTCAAATTCAGGGGCTTCTTACTACCCAAGAGACTGAACTCTTCTTTGTTCATTTCCTTGAACTTGTTCATGCAATTGTAACTTGTTCACATTATGTGTAAACCCTTTCTTTAAGTCTCCCCAAATTACCCCTGTATGAATGTGTCATTTGTGTTCTGCTGGGACCCTGAATAATACACCTGTCTTCCCATATACCTCTTTCATTGTCTGTAATGTTTTAGTTTTCTTTTAGTTATTGCTTATTGCAGAAATGTTAAGGTTGGAAAATATTGAGCTAGGAATGGTTTGCTTTGGGGCCCCATAGCTTTTGTAGAGAAGGACTATCCTTCATAAACTTCTGCTCTTAATCTTAACTGGGCAGAAAATTTTTAAGACGTATGGCACTAATAAAAAGAGTTCCAGAATAAAGAAAGTCAAAAGGGTGAGAAAGAAGATGGCATTAGAATGCTTTGGGGGAAAAGAACATAAATACTTCCATGCAGCCAAATGTTTTTAATATTTAATATTAAATATTTTAATAACCGTGGAAAAGTGGGAAGAGGATAGAAATATGAACAAATTGGGTATTCCTTTGCTAATCTGGCTACAAAAGTGCTTTTTTTTTCTCCTTTTATCTGTGATTTATACTGACACATCCTTGAAATCCTAGAATAAATCCTTTTAATATTCTTACATTCACTTTAATTTAGAATTTTATATCTATTATAAATGAAATTGATTCACAGTTTTCACTTTTAGGCTATCATTTTCAGATTTCAGGTCAGAGTTATGTTAAATTTGAAAAATGACCTGGGAAAACTTTTATTCTTTATTTACATTCTGAAACAGCTCAACTGGAATAAGGTCTAGTTGCTTCATTAGTGTTTCCCTCTTGAAGATTTTAAAGAATTTGCTGATGAAACCACTTGACAACAAATATTTTAATAATCATCAATAAATTAAAAATTTTCTTCTGTAATAACTACTATATTTAAGTTTTATATTACTTTAGCAGTTTTGATTTTATTACAATGATCCATTTCATTAAGACTTAAAAATTATTAGTTTAGGATTTCCCATCATGGCTCAGTGGTTAACAAACCCAACTAGTAACCATGAGGTTGCGGGTTCGATCCCTGGCCTTGCTCAGAGGGTTAAGAATCTGGCGTTGCCATGAGCTATGGTGTAGGTCGCAGACACAGCTTGGATCCCGTGTTGCTGTGGCTGTGGCATAGGCCGGCAGCTACAGCTCCGATTTGACCCCTAGTCTGGGAACCTCCATGTCCTGCAGGTGTGGCTAAAAAAAGACAAAAAGACAAAAATAAAATAAAATAAAATAAAAATTATTAGTTTAGACCTCACGTGGAAAGTAGCAAGAATTTCTTAAATTTTTCTGCCTCTGGTCATATTCTTATTTTCCTTCTCTGTAATAATAAAATATTAGTAATATGGTGGTAATAATATTTGCCAGGCTAAGCACTGTATACATCTTACATTCTTTAATCTTCACAACAGTTCTAGGAGGTAGATTCTGTCATTTGCACATTTCAGATGAGAAAAATGAGATACATTCTTCTCCTCTGATGTACTAATATATGAGAGATAATAGATCTTCTCACCTTGAGACAACTTGGCTCAAAATCATGTGGATCATGATGGCATCATAGCAATTCAATCCAGACTGTCTAATTTCAGAAACCATCCTCCTAACCCCTATCCTCCATGTATCTGTGTTTGTATTTCCTTTCTTTTTCCTTCTACATCAGAGATTATTCTGTTACAGAGAACCAATTATTGACTTTATTATCAAACTATCTCTTTTCTCCCTTTAAAAAATCATCAATTTTGGTTTTTATCCTTGTATTTAGGTTAATTTTTGCTGTCTTTTTTTTAGTTTCTTGAATTTAATCTTGGCACTTTTCCTCACTTTCTCCTTCTTTAGTAATAAAGGTATTTAAGACTATGACATTTTCTCTGAGTATAACTGGTAAGAAATCTTACACGTTGCTACCCAATTTGAACCTATGAGATTGACATCAATGATAGATAATTCTTGACATCACAAAAATGATCATTTCATATAGTTCAACCTAGTTATTGTTATGATTGCTTCTCACTACTCTGTAATTATAGTTTGGCACACTTTCCTGTTTCAGGAATTCTTTTGCACCAGAGATTTAAATTTCTTGACGGCTTGATTTTTTACTCATTTATTTTTCAAATTAAAAAGGTTAAAGTTATTTTCTAAAACATATGCCCAATGATCTTTCTTTACCCCCCCAAAAAAAATCCCTAGCTTTTCTAGGGTGACATTCATTGCCCACCATACCACTTCTCAACATGCCACCCAGGCTGCCTCTATATACCCCTCATGACCAGCCCCACTGAACCCAGATTTCCCCTGCACACCTCTGGCTTTGCTCATACTCTTCTTTCTCTATGAAGTGCCCTCTCTGCTCAGCTCTACTTGCTGAAAATCCTTTCTACTCTTTGAGGAATAGAGCAAAGTCACCTCTTCCAAGAAGGTTTCTCTTATTCCCCCAGTTCTAACTTGTGCCCCCTATCTGATCTTGGTTCAGTTATTTAATTTAATGGCTGAATTCTAGTCTACTCATTTGTAAATGGAGACAATTATACTCGCTTTGTAAATTGCTGTGGGGACTAAGTTATATAAAATGTCTATATCAATAGAACAGTTCCTGGCATGTATGGGGTCACTTTTTTTTTCTTTATTATTCCCAGTTGACCCCCCTTCCCACCACTGTCCTCTCTCTCTTCCTGCCAAACCTCATCTCAGAGTGCCCTATACTCATGGGCCTCATTTCTTCAACTCGTCCTCATCCTCTACTGTAATTTGGCTTCTTGTCCCTTTCTTTCCTCTGTGTTTCTTCCAAACATGTGTGTTGTCCCCGTTGTGTTTGCTCCCATGTTCCACCATCCCTTCCCTCCTTGCCTTTGATGTCTCCATCACCAGCCTTTGCCTCATCTCAACCTCTCCTTCTCTCATGCTATTGGCAATTATTGTTCCCCCCCACCACCCTTAAGAGCAAACTGAAATTTATATTTTGCCGTTATGTCTATTTCAGTGAAGAATCATATCATATAACCAGAAATCTAAGAGTCATCTTTAAATTATTCTCAGACCCAGTTGGTCCACTTCCTGACTGTCCTATTCCTTCATGTCTGCCATGTGTATCAGATCCCACCTCTCTATCTCTCTTACATGGCTCTAACAGGGTTTCTAATCTTCTATTGGCCTCCTCTTTCTTTCTTATCCAGTGTGTTCCCACTGCTGCCTGAATTATAATTTTGGAATATAAATGAAGTATGTTTTAAAAGTCCTTTACAACTCACCTTTACTTAGAATTTATCATGAACACAGAACCTTCAAAACATGCCTTTCTTAAGCACTCCACACTCATTCTTTAGCAACTTTTTTTTTTGGCTTTCTTTCTTTTTTTTTTTTTTTTTTGCCATTTCTTGGGCCACTCCTGTGGCATATGGAGGTTCCCAGGGTAGGGGTCCAATCAAAGCTGTAGCTGCCGGCCTACGCCAGAGCCACAGCAACGTGGGATCTGAGCTGCGTCTGCAACCTATACCACAGCTCATGGCAATGCCAGATCCTTAACCCACTGAGCAAGGCCAGGGATTGAACCTGCAACCTCATGGTTCCTAGTCGGATTTGTTAACCACTGAGCCACGACGGGAACTCCTTTAGCAACTATTTTATCAGCTGGCCCATGATTGCCACAGAACTTTCATGTCTTTCAGTTGTTTGAAACTGAAGACTGGAATTTCTCCTTTATAGCTTCCAATGAACCTGTTACTATACCTGACAGGTAATCACTCCCCAACATTGTTGTCAACCTGAATCCTGATGGTAAATGCTACTATTATTGAGAATTTTCTACATGCTTGCTACTCTGTTATGTGCTTTGCACATATTTTCATTTAATTCCTATGGAATAATTTTTTGTTTGTTTGTTTTGCTTTTTAGGGCCATGCCTGAAGCATATGGAGGTTCCCAGACTAGGGGTTGAATCGGAGCTACAGTTGCCAGCCTATACCACAGCCACAGCAATGCCAGATCCGAGCCACATCTGCATCCACACCACAGCTCACAGCAACACTGGATCCCTTAACCCACGGATTGAGGCCAGGGATCAAACCCGCAACCTATGGATCCTCGTTGGGTTCATTAACTGCTGAGCCATGAAAGGAACTCCCAGAATAAGTATTAATACTATCAAAATGAAGCAAGGGCCCACAGCTAGTAGGCAGAAGAGATATGATTTGAATCCAGGCAACTACAGAACTTGCCTTTTAAATTTTACATTATTGCCTAGTGCACAATTGTCAAATAAATGCAGGAAGAACTAAAATGAATACAAATATATTATTAAGTGCATAGAGCAAATAGATTAAAAAATAACATTTTGAGAATGTTATTATTTAGCAATATTTAAGAATCCGTTAATAGTTACCATGTGCAAAACAATTCTGCAAGAGGACACAGCAATGAATTCCTGGTGCTCTTCCTGAGATCAAATTATTTTTGACTTTTGTCATTCTACAAAAGACGGAAAATTTAACCCTAAGACACACTTCTTCTCTGGTCATTTCTCAAAGGTAAATCGGCCCACTAGTTCCATATTTTCTAAGTACTTATAATGTCTATTTTAATGCTGGCCAACCAAAAGGAAGATTGAGATTAGCAGTTCCCAAACCCCATTTTAAAATTTTTGTGTCTCTTTTAACATAAATGTATTCTGTTCTTTCTCAAGCAAAAAGTCAATAAAGTTACTAGAGTAAAATTTAAAGAGTCATAGGATGTCTTCTAAATAAAACAGGAAAGCAATTACTATTGCGGTAAAGCTCTCTTCACTTCCAAGCAGAGTATTTTGAGTGGTCTAATCCATTCCTAAATAATCTGTAAAAAACTTGTAAGAAGAGTAATTGGTGAGATTAAATCAATGGCATAATCCCTGGATGCTGGTTCAAGTAACTAGCTTTATCTGAATCGGCTAAGTTTAAAAGTGCACTTTCCAGCGAGCCCTTCCTGCTTTCCCTTCTATCGTGACTCAGTTCTTCTCATTAATCACACGTCTCTAATATTCTCAAAATTGAAACCTTTGGAATGAACATCTTACTTTTCTATTTCTAAAATAATCTACTTTCATCTACGTTATCAGTAGCTTTTTACTGATAGCCATACTATAGTACAAAAAGTAACTTTGATAGCTTGTATAACTTATAGGACTGCCTACTTGAGGATAAAGGCACCTGGTGTAAAATAAGAACTTTATCAAGTAGGATTTGTTTTATGGAAAGCACTCTACCTTGAGCAGAGTACAAAGATCAGTCACGATGCGTGTCTGACTCGCACCGTAAAATTGTTGTTTCAATCGTCATTGACCAATGACTGTTTTATTATATTTTCTTTTTCTTTTTATAGTAGAGAATGCAGTTTTTCCCACAATCTGTCCTTGAGTATAAATACAATAACAATTTGGGGAGGGAGAGGAAAAAAAGTGTTCTTAGTTTTATCTGCACAAAGGGACCATTTGGAGTTTAGTTGTGCTTATAGTTGTAGTCGATGCAGTATTCTAAAAATATCTTCCTATTGTAATGAGTGTTTTTAAGAAATAATTAAGGAAAAACTTATTTTTCTTGACTGTATGGGTAGGGAATATTGTAATTCTTAGAGATTTTATATTTGCTTACGCAGAATAGATTTGCAGAGATGTAAGTATGATAAAGTAGAACATGACACTGATTATATTCCAGATAAGAGTTATGATTGTAGTCATTAGGAACATAGCCAGAGCTGTCATTTAAAGGGGGAAAAAAAAAAAAAAAGCTCATTTTTTATGAAATAAAAATGTTCTTCAAAAAATGGTTAGGGCTTTAATTTTTTAAATCAAAGGGCTTATTCACCATTTGAACAAATAAATACATATGTTTTAATGAGATACGCACAAACTCTTTGACTGTTTTAATGTAACGCCTGTATTCTGCTGCCCTCATAGGCCTTATTTTAACATTATCCTAGGGAAGGAGAATGCCCTTTCCATCTTAGTAACAAACCCATGTTTACAGGGAAAAGTGGAAAAGGAAGTAGCCCAACAATGATTCCACGTTTCCTATGCCTGTCCCCTCAGCAAAGGAGGTGTGATGCGTAGGGACCTAACAATCCAGTAGAGTTACTATTTAGCTCCACTAGAAGCTAAATAAAGAAGTAATTACCAAATTAAGTGTTTTTGCCATCCTATCTTTTCCTCTGATAGTTCTTCAAGGATATCAACAGCAGTCCCAATAAACTGGAAGGTTGTGATACAATGGCTTAATAATGCTTCTGATAAAGAAAGGAAGAGAGAACAAAAGGAAGAAAGAGAGAAGGAAGGAGAGGAGAGGAGAATGAGTGAGTGCAGTGGAGGGAAGGAAGGAGGGAGGGTGAAGGAAGAAAGGAAGGAAGAGAAAGAAATTTAATATTTACCGTCTCTTGGTAAATAATAAGACATCTAAATAAGTGTATTCTATTATTTAATTAGAGAATCTTATTTCATTTGTATATTGAGTGTTTCCTTTATACCAATGCTCACAGTTTTGCGTGAAATTCGAGCTCATGTAACGCTTCTCTATGTAATTTAGAGAACATTCTAACATGGCATGTTGTCTACTCTCCCGCAAAAGTTAGCCTCACATAACTACTTTGTGGAAATGTAATTTCGTTCTGACAGAAAATTACTCCATAAATATGATACATGTGTGGATTAAAGCATAACATATAATTATTTTCTAATAATAACTCTAAATATTCAATAATTTAGGCTACAAGTAATGACTAAAAATGAGGAGGGTAGGTAATGGAGCAGTTACTGTTTTTAAAGTCACACTCTAAATATAATATGGAATTTCAAAAGTTTCAGTTAAACAGTTAGATTGCCATCTGTTAAAAGATTTTGTCTCCTTTCCTTTTCTTTCTTCCTTTCTTTCTCTTTCTTTCATTTCTTCATTTCCACCTTCTTTCCTTTCTTCTTTTCTTTCTTGTAAGATTTCTACTTGATATGATCTATGCAGCCTGAGCAGATTTTGAAATGTTACATATGTATTGTAGAATGTTCCCAATTCTTTCTTAGATCTCCAGTGAGATAATAGGATTTGGTTTTTATAACATATAGATAGACAATATTCAAATGCTAAAAAATGCAAATAACTTAAAACATGTTTTCATATGTTATATTTATTTTCCTCTTATATTTGCCTACATATCTATCAACTGATAAACTAATGATCTGAAATAAGACTATATTTACATTATATCCTTCTTTTTTCAAGAGCATTTTAGATAATTATTAAAAGAATACTACAAATTTCTCTTTGGTGTCAGAAAATAACTTGGAAATTTTTTTATTAAAGTATAGTTGTGTCAATTTTTTAATTTTTTAAAATTTATTTGGGGATAATATTTTTTAATGGAAGAAAATGTATTTAATTAGTCTTTCTTCTACATCAATAAATGGGAAAATTACTCTCAAGGAATTCCACCTAGTGAATTAAGTTGTGAAAATTAAGGCAAAGAATAAAAATTGGAGCAGGCAGTAGCTTCTTTCTTTTGCATTTTATTTCTTATAGAGAGGCATCTACACTGTCTGAGAAAAGGCTGTAAGTCATCAGGGATAAACATTATTATTGAATGACTACCGTCAAGCAATGAAGTAGAGAATGCTTTGTTAATTTGCTGCTCACTGGTTGAGCTGAATTTCTCACAGCTGACAAAGGAGTTAAATAAGAACATAGGCTACATAGATATTTGGATTTCTATGTGTAGAAAGTCAGGCTGCCACCTCCCAAGGAATCATTACTGACCACCCGTCATTATTGAGACCTAAAATGTTAAAGTTTGGAGGAGCTCTGTTCTGAGTCCTGTTTCATCTCATAAACCTTTGGTTCTGACTTTAATTTTCTTCCGCTTGCTTTTGAGAGGCTGGAAACTGCAAGATCTTGTTCACAAGCCTGTTCAGAAACTTTCTTTTAAACCCACCCCAGCTTTATTTTCTTAAGTGACTTAATCAAAGGTAATTCAAGTTCACATTTTTGTATCAATGGTTGTATTTAAAGAGGTCTTATCTGATTTCCATCACCAATTACAGGCTTGCATTTCTTGTTTATATCCATCTCGAAGCTGACAAGGGCCCGCTTTGGTTTTGATAGGAAGTCAAGCCTTCATCTCATGTCAAAAGTCCCTAAAGCACATTTGTTCTGGTAAAATTATATCTCGGGAATGATGGGTTCTAATATGAAATGAGGATGTGGTGGCATGGGGTGGTCCCTGCCACTTTGTTTGAAAAATAAATTGTGAAACCTCAGTAGTAAATATTTGCCTGAGAGAACACAGTGGGAGGGAAATTACAGTGCTGGGGAATATTGCCATTAAGAGAACTGAAGTCAGAGGTTAACGTAACAGGAGTTGGTCTAGTCAAAAAGGTCAAAGCGGGTTGGCTCTCTCGGCAGAGAGCTTCTAGATGACTTTTAACTATTTCTGGCAAGATAAACATCATATGTCCTTGCCTTTGGGAGCAAAGAACAAAGGTCGAAGACCCAGGAGGATTAACTTCTTAAAAAGAGATACAATATTTAACTTGGCTGCCCTCAAATGCCTCAGGTTTTCTGGCCTCCTTTCCTCAGCAATGGAATTCCAGGTTTTGTTTAACACAAATAGAGTATCTTTCAGAAGTCAAGATTCTAACACTGCAAACCTAATACCATAAGAAACCATAGATTGTAAGTTAAATTTTAGACTCCTGATTATTTAAGAGGCAGGGTGGTCCTATTTGCCCTAGGGTGTGGGCCACCAGCCCAGCAGCCCTGCAGGTCTTCTGCACCTCTCCTTGGTCCCCAGAGCATCCTGGACATCCCGGCACCTGCTCTTGCCACTGTGCTCTGTACCTATCAGCTGCACATCTGTCTCTTCCAGCTAGACTCTGAGTTTCCCGAGTTCCTCTTAGTCTACCTTGTTATTGACATGACCTATTTAAGAAAATCATTCTGGAGCCAGGTTGCCTTCGTTGGCTTCCTCCTACCTGGGTGACACATTATTTAACATCACCAAGCCTCAGTTTCCTTGAATGGGACAATAATAATACCAACCTCATAGGTTAAACTGGGACACAATCTCTTATTCACAGTTTTGTAATCCAAAATGTTCAGGAAACTGATCATTCCTTCTTAAATTTGTAGCAAACCATTTGGTGACCTTAACCCATTGAAACTATTTCAAGACTTTATTCCTTTTTCTATAACTATTCACCTATTTCAGTGCAGAAAAGCTGTGTTTGATGATGAGATGTTGCCCCAGACCCATGGGGATATTATACTGTATACTCTATGAGGGTTGCACTGCTTTTTTAGCATCTTAAAATTTTTTTTAAATCTGGAGTTCCTTCTGTGGTGCAGTGGGTTAAGAATCTGACTGCAGCAGCTCAGTTCACTTTGGAGGTGCAGGTTTGGTCTATGGTGGGTTAAAGGATCTGGCATTGCCACAGCAGTGGTATAGGTCACAGCTATGGCTCGGATTCAGTCCCTGGCCTGGGATGTGCCATATGCTACAGGTGCAGCCATAAAATTAAAAAAAAAAAATTAACTCAGTTGTATCTGACTCCAAAAGTTTGAGATAAGGAATTTCATTTACTGACATGCAGAAATAATAAAAATCTGCTAGTAATAACCATGATTATTTGAATCCTAGTGCCTGGAACAATATCTGACACAAAGAAAGTATGAAATAAATCCTAGTGTTTTCCTTTTAGAAATAATGCTCATTGGACATTTATAGAGTATGGTGGAGTCTTTGCCCAAGGTTTGGTGAGGCTGAGGTACTCCAAGGTGGCAGAGTAAGAATCCTCAAAGAGGCGGATTAACTCCAAAATGCATGAACCGAACTAGTTCACACACTACTAGTACTAAAACACTGACCATCTACATCTCTTCTAACTAAGTTGTGGTGCTGCCATGAATGAGATCTGAATCATATGTGACCAATTGCATTTTTAATTCTTGTGCTTCCTACCATATTTTAGGCTGACACTTAATGCAGTCAGGAACAGAACAACTAAATAGTGAGCATCCAAAAGAAAGATTGATGACATGGGGGGGGGGTGTATTTCAATCTGCCCCAGCTCCTTTTTGTATAGACACCAGGCAACTACCCAATTAATATGTATTGATGTGAACTAATGAAAGCCTGTTCTCTGTTGTTTTACCTTCTGCAATCACTTCTATATCCTAGATCAGCAAATATTTGAATATTGAAGTTATTTAGTCTTTATCCTTTTATTTTATTATTAAATCTTAAATATCTAGAATACAAAAAAAAATAGCCTCAGCATCATTCATTTCTTTTACACTGGATTCAAGCCTTCTTGGAAAAGGTGAGTTCATTTATTAAGAATATCTTTTATTATATAAGCATCACAGCAATTCTTTATTGGAAAAAAATAATGTATGCATAAATAAAAAATTTATCCTTTTTAGTTCCAACTAAATAACTTATCTGAGACTTAATTCATAATTAATTGTATTAGCTTATATATCTTTTGGAAGCATGGTGTATGTAATTATGATCAATTTAAACTCTTCTATTTTTTAATCCAGAAATGATTATTCTCATTTGACTTATATAATAAAGAACATTAGTAATAATTATTTGGTGTGATCATAAGAACTTAAGAGGGGGATACCAGCTGCTAAAATGCCCTGTGGTTTTACACAAGTTATTCAGTGAAATTTGTTGTATTAATGGTCCCACTTTTCCATAACTCCCAGTATCCACATTCCCTATGCCCAGCTACAGAGACTCTGGGCTTCATTTTCAGACTTAATTTGGTCTGTGAAAATTAATGAAGTTGATGAAAACAAAAGCATAAAAAGGTACATTTCCACTGTGTTTGATGAACCCCTCAACCTCCCATCACCATGAGAATATGTCCAGGATAATTTGCTGAGGGAATAGGGGAGGTGTTTGGAAGGGAGCTGAGTCCATCCCTGACGAGCCAGCTTCTAGTCAAGTCAACATCTCATTGCAAATGCTTGGCAAGCCCAGTAGATATCAGCAGAATGCAGTCAGAGGGCAGATCTGCTAAGTCAACCCATAGACTCATAAGAAATAATAAGCACTTGCTGTTTTAAGTCACCATGTTTTGAAGTGGTTTGTATTACGGCAATAACTATCAGAATTTGCCATGCTGCATCTCATTTCCCCTGTCCACTGGAATAGATGCGATTGAATTTCAGCCCAGTTTTGAAATTCTATGCTAATCCTTTGTATTAATTTTATATGTTCAGGGAATTATGGAGTTTATATTTCAATATTATCATCATCAGTAGTGGGATCATCATGACCCACAAACATTCACTGATCACACACATGTTCAGCTTTAAACAGGACTAAACAAGATTCATTGAAGAAACACCCTACCATCTAGAATTGAATTTGAAAAACTTTTTCTGTAAAAGATCAGATAGTAAATAGTTTAGGTTTTGTGGGCCATTTGGTCTCTGTCACACCTCTACGACTCTGTACTTATAGTACAAAGGTGACTGTAGAAAATACATAAACGTTTGGCTATGGATATGTTCCAATAAAAATTATTTATGAAAATGGGCAGCAGGCTGGATTTGGCTCACAAGCACTAGTTTGCCAATCACTTACCAAGAAACCATTGAAACCAGACAACTCTCCTGTTATCATATAGAAATGACTGTATGACAGCAAGTCAACATAAACATTTGATTATTTTTCTTTTCTTTTCTTTGTCTTTTTAGAGCCGCACCCGTGGCATATGGAGGTTCCCAGGCTAGAGGTTGAATCAGAGCTACAGCTGCCGGCCTATGCTGCAGCCACAGCAACACAAGATCTGAGCCGCATTGTGATCTACACCACAGCTCACAGCAACATTCGATACTTAACCTACCAAGCGAGGCCAGGAATTGAACCCACAACCTCATGGTTCCTAGTTGGATTTGTTTACCACTGAGCCACGATGGGAACTCCTATTTTTCTTTATCATGGTAAAAAAATACATAACATCAGATCTACCTTCTTAATAAATTGCAAGTCTATAGTATAGTATTAACTAATACACATTGTTCTTCTGCAGATCTCTAGAACTTTTTAATCTTGCATGAGTGAAATTATATACCTATTGAACTTATTTCCCTCCCTTACAGCCCCCGGCAAAAACCACTCTTCTCTCTGCTTCTATGAGTTTGATTATTGTAGATACCCTGGATAAATGGAATCATGCAGTACCTGTGACTAGCTTATTTCACTTAGCATAATGCCCTCAAGTTTTATCCATGTTGAAGTATGCAACAGGATTTTTTTTCTTTTCTAAGGCTGAATTTTATTACATTGCGTTATATGCTATATTTTCTTCACCTATTCATACGTTGATGGACATTTAGATTGCTTTTACTTCTTGGATATTGTGAATAAGACTGTAATGGACACAGGAGTGCAAATATCACTTCAAGAACCCTTTTTAAACTCTTTTGAATAAATACCTAGGTGTGAGATTGGAAGATCATGTGATAATTCTGTTTTTATTTTTTAGAGAAATCTCATACTGTTTTCCACAGCGGCTGTATCTTTATATATTCCCCCCAACAGTGTAAGACGGTTTCTAATTTATCCACATCATCACCAACAGTTGTTATTTTCTGTCTTGCTTTTCTGTTTTTTGTTTTTTCATAACTATCCTAACAGGTGTAAGTGATATCTCATTATGGTCTTGATTTGCATTTCCCTAATTATTAGTGAGTTGACCATCTTCTTACATATCTGTAAGTAATTTGCATGTCTTCTAGAGAAATGTCTGTTCAAGTCCTTTGCCCATTTTTTAAATTGAGTTATATGTATTTTTGCTATTGAATCACATGTTTCTGATGTATTTTAGATATTAACTCCTTAATAGATATATGGTTGGCAAACGTTTCTGTTAATCCATAGATTGCCATTGAATTTAGTTGATTGTTTCCTTTATAGAAGAGACAATTTTTAGTTTGATGTAATCCTACTCATTTGTTTTTGCTTTTATTGCTGAGCTTCTGATATATCCAGAATATTCATTGCCAAGGCCAATGCCAAGGAGCTTTTCCCCTATATTTTCTTATAGGAATTTTATATTTTCAGATCTTATTTAAAACTTTAATTCATTTTGAGTTGGTTCTTGTGTATGGTATAAGATAAGGGTCCAGTTTCATTCTTTTGCATGAAGATATTCAGTTTTTCCAACACCATTTATTAAAGAAACTAGCCTTTCATTATTGTATATCCTTGACTCCTTTATCATAATTAGTTCATCATATATACATTGGTTTATTTCTGGATTCTCTTTCTATTCCATTAGTCCCATGTGTATGTTTTTATGCCAGTACCATAGTTATGATTACTACAGTTATGTTATATAATTTGAAATCAGAAAGTATGATTCCTTCAACTCTTTTCTTCTTTCTCAAGATTACTTCAGCTTTAGGGTTTTTTGTTCTTGTTTTGTTTTGTGGTTCCATATGAATTTTAGGATTTTTTTTTCTATTTCTGTGAAATATGCCATTGGAATTCTGATATGGATTGCATTTAGAGAGTGTAAACATTTGGGAAGAATGGACATTTCCTTCTTTTTTATAACTTTGATATGTTTGTTCTTTTTCTAGTTCCTTGAGAAGTAAAGTTAGTTTATTTAAGATATTTCTGGTTTTTTAATATAGATATTTACAACTATAAACTTTTCTTACTGCATACACTTTGTCATGTTGGGATTTTATTTTTTGTATGTCTCAAATATTTTCTAATTTTCCTTTTAATTTCTTCTTTGTGTTATATATTTATGATTGTTATATGTTCCTGGTGAATGGATCCTTTTATCATCATATAATGTCCTTTTTTGTCTCTCATGACAGTTTTTAACTTAAAACCAAATATGTCTGAGTAAGCATGGCCACTCCCTGCTCTCTTATGGCTGCAATTTGCGTGGAATATCTTTTTCCATCCTTTCACTTTGAGCCTATGTGTGTTTTTAAATCTAAAGTGAGTCTCATAGAGAGTGTATCTAGTGAGATTTCTTTTCTCCATTTGTCCATCTATATCTTTTCACAGGGAAGTTTAATACATATACATTTAAAGTAATTGCTTTTAGAGATGGACTTACTGTTACCATTTTAAAAATTGCTTTGTAGCTTTTTTGGTCCCCCTTTCCTCTTGTGCTATCCTTCTTTGTGTTTTGTTCATTTTTTGTGTGAAATTTTATTCCTTTCTAAGTTTCTTTAGTGTATCTTTTGTAAGTATTTTCGTTGCTATTACTTTAGGACTTACGTAAAGCAGATTTTAGTTTTGCCAATCTATTTTAAGTTGATAAAAACTTGACTTCAATCTCATACTAGAATTCTACTCTTAATTTTTACGCTTCACATTTTATGTTTTTCATGTCACAAAATACATTTTATATTGTGTATCCATTAATATATTTTTATATTTGTACTTGTTTTTTATGCTTTTGTCTTTTAACTTCTATACCAGAATTAAAAGTGATATACATGCCACCATTCCAGAATTCTCTTTATCTATATATTTACCTTTACCAGCAAGTTTTATACTTTTATGTCCTAGTATTTTTTTTATTTCAACTTGAAGGACTTTCTTTTGCATTTCTTGTATGATGTCTAGATGAACTCCTTCAGCTTTGGTTATCAGGGATAATATTTATTTCACCTTCATTTTTAAAGGACAGTTTTGCCAGATACACTTTCTTAGATGTTTCAGCAGACCACTCTCTTCTGGCTTGCAAGATTTCTGGTGAAAATTCTTCTGATGGTCATATTAGGGCTCCCTTCTATGCCCCTATTCCTTGCTGCTTTCAAATTCTCTTTTTGTCTTTAACTTTGATACTTTAATAATAATGTATCTCAGTGTGGATTTCTTTGGATTCATTCTAGTTTTAATCTTTTGGGTTTCATGAATCTGGATATATATTTCCTTTCCTAGATTTGGCAAGGTGTTCGCCATAATTTCTCCAAATAAGCTTTATGTTTCTCTCTCTCCTCACCCCCTCTCTTTGTCTCTCTCTGTCTCTGTCTCTCTCCATGAATTCCTTAGGCTTTCTTCACTCTTTTTTATTTTCTTTTTTTTTTTTCAATTTTTTATTCTTCTGACTAAATCATTTCAAATGACCTGTTCTCAAGTTCACTAATTCTTTCTTCTTTTGTTCAAGTCTGCTGTTGAATCCCTCTACTAAAATTTTTAATTCAGTTATTCTATTCTTCTGATCCAAAATTTCTGTCTGGCTCTTTTTTAATATTTTCTATTTCTTTGTCAGTATTCTTATTTTGTTGATCATTTTGCTGAGCTGATTGAGCACCTTTATAATGGCTATTTTATAATTTTATCAGATATTTCTTTAAAGTCTTCTGGTTATTTAGTTTGTTCTGTTTATTGGGCCATTTTCCCCTATTTATTTGATTCCCTTGTAACTTTTTTGAAGAAACAGCCATCTTTCCAAGTTTTTACTGACTGGCTTTGTACAAGAAGACCTCCACTAATCACCCCAGCTAGAGATTCTTAGGGCCTCTCAAATCTTTTCAATGAATGCATTTTCTCTGAACTAGTGCATTTAAAGTCCCAATTAGAAAGTTTTTCCAGGTTCTCTTTTCAAGATCTTGTAATCTCTTGCTCCCTCTAGGTGTCTCTGCAGTACTGCAAGTTCCCTGGAGCTGCCACATTCTATCCAGCTCTTTTTCCCCCAGGTATTTAGTGTTCCCTTCAGTGCTCTAATATGGATAAAACAGAAACACGTTCCTCAGGTAGCCCCTCAAAAATATGGACGTTAGATATATGTTCCAACTCTTTCCCTCTTTAGGGAGAAGCTAGGAGTTGTGGATTTTTCTCTCATTTGTTCCTTGCTGAGCCAGAGGGTGGGGAGTGGAGGTACAAACTATGTTGAGTAAATGCATGCTGGGTCAAATCTTTGCCTTTTTTCTTGATTAGCCTCTAATCTGCTGTCCTTTCCTGTCAATGCTTAGATTCAGGCAAGGTGAAATTCAGCTCTTTGTGCAGCCCTCAGAAAAGTCCAAACATTGGACTTATATTGCAGCCTTCTCTTTCCTTCCCTAGGGAGAAGCCAGGAGCTGGCCATTTTCTCTCAATTGTGGGGGAGGCACTATGATGAGTGGGTGCCACAAATTTTCCTGCTAACTTCAATATAACTGCCTCCATGCTCACCTGGGATCCAGGAGATTTAACTGTTTCTTGGATATCTTACAAAGAGAATTGGGTCCATGTATTATTACATTGGTATCTCTTTGGGGAATGAAAGGACTGAGGCTTCCTACTTTGCTATCACCTCTCTCTCTTGATTTTTTTTCTTTAGTGGGAGTCACATTGCTTGCGTGAGGTTTCCACTGAGCAGAAAATATGTTCTAAATAAAGTGAAAATTTAGGAACAGGAACAGAAGTAAGGATAAGAGAAAAAGAACAATAGATTAGGTAGAACAGTAAAAATCATGGATGTTTCTTTCTGAATACTGTCATATAGTCACAAACCACCTAAATTTACTACTAATAATGTTAAAACCAAAGTTTAACATTGATCTTGCTTTTTAAATACAGGATCAACAAGTATTCATGTAAATACCATATTGGTTGTTCAAAATTGATTTTTTAAACCTCATTATTCACAGACTACCAATTTGCAATCATATTTCAAATTCATATTGTCCATATACTACAATGACCATAACTTCCATTTGTGTTCAATAAATATTTGGTAAATGAGTGAAGGGTTCCATTATCCTTTAAAAAACATAGCAAGAAACAAGTTCTTTCTGTTCTCATTTTATTGATAAGCTACACAAGACACTAGCCACTTAATTTGTAAGTTGGAACTAAAACTAAATATCCACTGATTAAAACTTTGCCTGATTTTGGACATAAAACAGCACTATATTTGATATTTAAAATTGTCTATGATAGTTATGTTTGTAATACCAAACCTTAGTGAAAACAAACAAACAAAAAAAACCTTTTCTATATGTAATATCAATAAGCAATAGAAAAAAATCACAGTTGCAATAAAAACTACCAAGTATCATAACAAATATAATCATAAAAAAATCGACATAGTCCTTAGGGACATGGACCCTTGGGGCTAGACTTCCTGGATGTGAATTCTGGCTCCACGGCAACTTTTTAAAGGTAATTCAATTTCTTCATGTGTTAAAAATGTAGATAATGGAGTTCCCATCATGGCACAGCAGAAACGAATCTGACTAGGAACCTTGAGGTTTGATCCCTGGCCTCGCTCAGTGGGTTAAGGATCCAGCGTTGCTGTGAGCTATGGTGTAGGTCACAGACACGGCTCGGATCTGGCATTGCTGTGGCTCTGGCGTAGGCTGGCAGCTATAGCTCCAATTTGACCCCTAGCCTGGGAACCTCCATATGTGACAGGTGCAGCCCTAAAAAGACAAAAGACAAAAAAAAAGTAGGTAGTAATAATAAATATTTTATAGACTTGTTGAATTGATTAAATGAGTGAATATATGTAAAGCAGTTGGAAAAGTGATTGACAAAGAGTAAGTGCTATTTCTGGGTTAGTTTATTGTTATTATTGTTATTACCACATGAAAAAAAATCACAAAAAAGTTAATAAAGGGGATATTATGTAAGAGATGGAAATAGAGGAAATTCCCTGGTGGCCTAGTGGTTAGGACTCAGCACTTTCACCATTGCAGCCTGGGTTCAATCCCTGGTCTAAGAACTGAGATCTCACATCAAGCCACTGCAAGCCATAGCTCGCCCTCCCAAAAAAAGATGTAAATAGAAATAGACACCATGTTCTAGGATAGACAAAGTCAAATTCAAATTAACTAGGATAATAACCTAAGTTTTATGTAATAGAAGGAAGTGAAAATAAATAACATGCTCATGAATGTAATAATTCAAATGAATCTAAGATCTAAAAAGTTAAACTAATCTACAAATTTCATGAAACTCTAATTAAAATTCCAATTTAGTTTTAAAGGACTTTGTACGTTGATTTTTAAGTTAATTTGTAAGAGACTATGCATGGACATAGCTGAAAATGTTTTGAAAAAACAGTAATAATGGTAAAGTTCTAACATTATTAAAGCACATTGCAAAATTTATTTGAATTAGAAATATGTGTTTGGTATAAGAATAGAAAAATATTAATGGGACAGAACAGAAAATGAAGAATTACATTCACTTCATAGGGGAATTCATTATGTAATATGGTGGTATGTTAAATAACTAGGGAAAAGATAGGCTATTTAATAACCAATATTGGACATGACTATTTACATGGTGAAAGTAAGACAGATAGCTTTCTCATGCAAGTAAATCTCATACTTTCTCTTACAGAAATAATAAATTTCAGATGAATTCAAGAGCTATACATTTAAAAATTACCAAATTTAGGAAAGTATGAATATACATTATACAGTATACAAGATGTGGAAGCCATTAAGAATAATATTATCTTTTCTAACTACATTGAAAGATAAAGTTTTTATAGTAACAAAAAAATGCATTCATAAAAGTTTAAAAAGCAGATAAAAGAACAGGATAACAGGATAAAGTATTTGACATGTGGTTCAAATGACTAATATCTGTAATATGTTAGATCACAATCATCAAGTTAAGTAAATAGCCAGTACACAGGTAAAGAAATAACAATCCATAAAAACATGCCTAATGTCACTGTTCATCAGAACAGTGCAAAATTTCCTTTAAAAACCGGTTTTTTCCCTATCAAGTTACACATTTAAAAGTGGTAACATTTCATTTAGTGGGTAATACCCAATTGGACCACCTAAAGAAATGCAAATTCGTGGGGTGTTCTAAAAAATATTAATTGTGATATCATTAACTCCAACCAGTCTATTTCTAAAAATCTATGTTATAGGCATAGTCACATAAATGCAGATACATACACACACAGGGATGCTCATTACATTATGCTAATTGCAAAAAAAATGGAAGCAAATTTAAGGTCCTTCCACAAGAGAATAGTTAAATAAATTACTTTCAGAGTCTGGAATTCTATTCAGCATTTAAAATGAATCTGGTAGCTCTTTATGAAGTGATCTGGAATGATCATAAGATATATTATTAAGTGAAAAGGAGATGTTGGAATATAAAATAATAATACAAACGGTACTACTAATAATGTAATGCTTACTGCGTGCTAGGAATAATTCTTATTTCATGCATATATGATTAGCATAGGAAATATCCAGAACTATAGAATACACACATACACCTCCCACACACATACACGCTCACAACATTCCTCACTACAGTTCTTTGAGGTAAGTACTATTATTGTGCATATTTTAAATATGAGGAAACTGAAACACTGAGTTGACAAGTGACTGTAAAGATTCTGAATCCAGGCAGTCTAACTTCTGAGTCTTGTGTGCCTATGAGATGATGCCTGCCTAAAAACCAAATAAAGGATATAAAATTTTATAATGTCTAAAACTCCACAGGGATAGGTAGATAGATGATAGCTAGATGGACACATTACAACTGCATGCTAAAAGGCTTCAAAGAATTTTCATTAAGAATTTATATTAATACCATTTGTATTAATGGTATTTGGTTTCAAGATAAGTGTGGAGAGGGAGAGAATGTTTTTTATTCAATATATTTCTGCATTATTTGAAGTTTTACAACAAGTATGTATTAATACTAGTGTAATGAAAATAATTATTTAATTTAAAAATAATCTTCGGAGTTCCTATAGTGTCATAGCAGAAACGAATCTGACTAGGAACCATGAGGTTGCAGGTTCGATCCCTGGCTTTGCTCAGTGGGTTAAGGATCCGGCATTGTGTGAGCTGTGGTGTAGGTGGCAAAGGCAGCTCGGGTCTGGCATTGCAGTGGCTCTGGCATAGGTCAGCAGCTACAGCTCCGATTGGACCCCTAGCCTGGGAACCTCCACATGCCGCGATTGCAGCCCTGAAAAGACAAAAATAAATAAATAAATAAATAAATAAATAAATAAATGATCTTCTAACCATTATGCACACACAAATTCACATACATTTTTTTCTGCTTACTTTCTCTAAGATGTTGGCTACTTGTGAAAAATTACATACTGATCATGACAATAATGGCTAGAAGTTAATAATTGATGAGGTCATATATTTCAAATAGTTCATCAATGAATTAAACCATATTCAAATTCCATCTGTCAAGCCACTATTGGACAGTTATGTAATATAAAATATATCAGAACATAATAATATATACATCTTGATCCAATGTCATACTCACTGCTTTGGTATCTGTGTTACTAAATAGTTTATCTTTCTTTCCACTGCTTGTATTTTCTTTTTCCTCTTCTGCAAATGGGTGACTTTTTCTTCTATAAACAGGTGATCTTTCAGTCAATGCTTAATTCCTGCAATAAGAAAGCAGTTCGTAACAGTAAAAATTTCAGCAAAGAATCCTCTATTTTTTAAATATTTATTTTATTCAAATTGATTTCTAATCTAAACTTCCAAGAGCAATCCCAGGTATCTTAAGGCCTGGGATCTGGCGCAGACCCATTTCTAACCTGAGTGCCGCCTTCTTGTGCCCAAAGCAATTCAGAAACCTAACCTGAAAAAATAAGTGTTTACCAAGCACACATTTGCTGCTTTGGAGACCCTTAAGAAGCATCTTATGGCAAAGGGGGCCCCTGCTGGAATAGAAAGGGATGTTCTGATCTGAGTCTTCCTAGATAATCACATTGGTCTGAATTTAATGCAGGAAAGATTTTCAAATACAAACATTAGAAAACAAACAAGATTCTTTATGATACAATGTGATATGAAATTATTTTATGCAGACAAAATTTAAGGCTAGCGAAATTCTTAAAGCATGATTGCTCATGGGATAATCTTTCAAACCTCCAATCATTCCATTTAAAAATACCTCCAGTTTACAATGATGAATCTAAAAAGCACTAAAAAATCCTACTCATTCAACTCTAATTCTTGAAATGGCATCTGCCTTTAAGCTGTAAAAATAACAGATGATTTTTTGATAGCTTATCAGTTAACAGACTGCTTAGTTAGGGTAGCACATTTTTATGCTAATGTCAGCAGAGAGGGAGAGAGAAAAGTAAAAACACAGAGCACCATGGTGGGATGGAGGTTTAAGGACTCATTTTGATTAAAAACATAAATTAAGGATTTTCTTTTCCAGGCTTCTTCCTCCATAACTTAAGGTGAGACTTTAGTTACCTGAAATTGTTCAAACTTTAAAATAGATCTTAGGGCTAGATTAGGCAAGTGATAAAATATGATTTAACATTGAAATGCTCTAAAATATGCCTTATACTAAGCACAAAATAAATGAGGAAACTTCATGAATAAAGAATTCTGTTGAAGTGTTAGTGAGCTAAAAGATGTATTTTTTTGAAATGTCAATGTGACATTGTAGTCTTAGAGTTAGGATTGCAGTATTAATTCCAGGAATTCAAGCCTGGCCAATTGAGAAATATTCTTGATGTCTTAATATGTTATTGTCATATAAACTGAAGGAAAATAGAAATGAGATTAGTCTGAGATTTTTCTAAACACTTAGTTTAAAAGAAATCATAAGCCCATAGGATCTTACATTGGAGGAAACCCAGAGTTCTGTTGACATAACCTGTCATCCAGAGGGAGGCTGCAGCCCATCTTCAACAATATAATAATAAAATAACATGTATTAGTAATAATACATTTAAAATTTAACACATTGTTTGCTATGTTCCATTCTGCTAGCTATTAATAAACTGGGGGATTAAAGAGTTTTCATGAGAATGATGAATTTTACTTGAATAAGGAATGAAAGGTAAAGTTCACAGATAGATAAAGAAGTGATTAGTAATTAGGAAAGGGTAATAGCAAAGACAAAAGCTAAGAATGTTTTTTTAGAAAAAGCATTGTACTTTCAAGGAACTTCAAAGAGTACAACAGAAGAAGATGTTGTATTGGGGGTTTGGATAAGTTAAGCTGGGATAGAAGATAGAAAACTTGTGGGTTCATGGGTGTGGAGAAAAAAAAAAAAAAAAAGGCTGTGTACCATGCTAGTTTACAAGCTAAGATTGAGCCAAGTGAACAAAAAAGAGTTTATTTATGTTCAAAAGAAATCTTTTTGACAGTTTTCAAGGATAGATTGCAGATGGTGGTAGTAGATAGATGAGATTTCATTCAAGAAAAATTAGGAGTTCCTATTGTGGCACGGTGGGTTAAGAAGGGTTAAGAATTCCGTTGCAGTGCCTTGGGTTGCTGCAGAGATGCAGGTTCAATCCCCAGCCTTGTGCAGTGGGTCAATGGATTCGGCACTGCTGCAGTGGCGGTGATCACAGCTGCAGCTCAGGGTCAGTCCCTGGTGTGAGAACTTCCATATGCTGTGGGTGTAGCCATAAAAAAAAAAAAAAGGAGAAAGGAAAAAATAAAAGTATAGTGCTACTTCTCTCTGATAATAGTCCAAATAAATGTAATAAAAGGCTAAACTGAGCTGGCGGGACAGAAAAGAAGGTAACTGAGAGATATTTAGTAGATAATCACTCCAAGTTTCAGAGAGGAAAGAACTTGGTTCCTTCTGAGCTTGTGAAGCAAGGGATTGAAGAGTTGTATGTCATTACATGTGAGGATGAAAAGAAAGCTTTGAAGGGAAAATGATCGGTTTGAGGGGCCCTGCTCTGACCAGCTGATGGCTGATAAGCTGTTGGAAACACGTATCTTGGACGATCTGAACCGGAGAGATTTGAGAGTGTTGTCTTTCTCAACCTGAGTTCCAATATGGAATTAAGGCTTATAGAATATGATTTGAGTGCCCACTTTCTAAGTTCTCCCAAGGATGGTGTATAACTGAAAACATTCCACATGCACAGGACAAAAGTTAAGACATTATTTAGAATGAAAAATTAGGTCATTAGGGTTTCATTCTCTCTATGTACTCTAGTTTCAATGGGATGAGTTCATTCAAGGAGAGAAGAGTTAAGGGCTGTGTCCGCTCATATTTCAGGGTTGGCAAAAACCACAAAAGACCCTAAAAAGTGGCCAAAAAATTGTTGAGATGTTTGAAATCTGGGCTTCTCAAATGAATTTGTGGAAACCAAAGAAAAAGTTTCAAGGGAAAAAAATCAATTATATCAAAGTCTTAGGCTTAAGATGGGGTCATTATTATAACATTTATTGAGTGCCCACTAAAAACCAGATGTAACATATGTAAGAAGTGAAAATTTGCTTATTACATTATGGAATTAGATAGTCATTAGTGGCAGCACAAAGAACAATCAAGAGGTTAATTTAGAAAATAGATGCAAAAAATTTGAAGAAATAGAAAATTTTGATTTATAGAGAAAATTTCTTCGATAGCAAATTTTTGATGAGGCTTGAATCAGGTCTAAATCTCTCACCACTAAACAGTGTGTCCCTGAGGAATTTGATGCTTCTGAGATAGTCCATTCCATTTTTGGATGAGCTCTGATGTTAAAGGTGATCTTGTTTGGAGCCAAATTCTTTTTTTTTTTTTTTCAAGAGCCAGATCCTATTCTCATGTATCTTTCATTCATCTTGTCATAACCTACAAGTATCATGGGAATATGTCCTGAGACTTCCATGAAATATCTTGTAGTAAATACTAGATGATAAGCTCATGTTCATTCTGAGCCACTGACTCTTCAAGCTGAGTATCTCCAGATACAGTCACCAGTAATTTATTCTGTGACATGGTTTCCCTTCATTCAGCATTCTCCTTACACTTCCATGACCATGCTCCATTTTCATTTAGAAAGTCCTTTTAGGGTTGACACACAGTAGAAGCAAAATCAATGTGCAGAAGAAAAGGATGTACTATCCCTTATTACAAGTGAAGGGTATTTACTTCTTTACCTTGTTTGAGTTTAAGAAGGGAAAAGGATGAGATAACTACAACTCAAGGAAACAAAACTAATTCTAAAAGTAGCCATTAAATGATCCTTTATGTATAATAATTACAGTACTTACCATGTGTCAGGT
This sequence comes from Phacochoerus africanus, assembly GCF_016906955.1. NCBI lineage: Eukaryota > Metazoa > Chordata > Mammalia > Artiodactyla > Suidae > Phacochoerus > Phacochoerus africanus. The sequence goes on along the minus strand of NC_062546.1, from coordinate 167,950,099 downwards.
CCTAGGCTAACTCCTTATTCATGTTACCTGATTTATTTTTTGAAATAACCCCATAGTGTACATTTTTTTCCAACAAATGGGAAGACTGAAGTAATCAAAAGATACTTAGCTTCCTTAGGGCTACATGGTGGTAAGTGACAGGAATTTGAATCCAAGGAAGATACTCTATCCAGTATCTTCTTCATAATACATATGAGGAAACTGAGGCCCCAAAGATGACATTGATAATCACCAACTAACCAGCAGAATTGGAGCTGAAACTCAAGCTCTCTGATTAGTGGTCCAGTACTATATTAGACCTACTGCTTCCAAGAGGGGTTTCCATGATGTTACTGGATGCATATTAAACAAGTTCTATTTCTGTAAGTTTGTGCAACTGGGGTTTAGAAGTAGACAGTCTTAACCGTATTCATGATAATAAGGGAAATTAAAATACACCTGAATATCTGACAAAATATTGATACTTTATTAATGCTGATAAAATTCAGTGATGTGGATTCACCAGTGTTGTATAAATTCCACAAATGAAATCTCTTTACAAAATCCCTCTCACAGAAGGCTTAACATCTCTTTTGTGTTGAACTTTATTATCTTCAAGTAGGTCTTTCAATAGTGTAGAAGATATGCTACAAATATTTGCTGCAGAAAGAGAATATTTCTTAGATGCTTTCTAGATGACCATATCCTTTTTTTTTTCTCTTTTCTCTCTCTCTCTCTATTTTTTTTTTTTTTTGTGGTGGTAGTAGAGAGGACAAGGAGAAAACCAAGAGCCACCATATCCTGATAAATTATAACATGCCTTTCTAAAATTTTCCTCTTTAATGGCTTCTTCCTGTTTTCTTTCATCACTGTTGTTAATACATAAAACATTACCAGAAACATGAAATTGTGGCACCTAAATGGATATCAACAACTACACTTGATTTATGGCCTCTTAATAGTTAATGGTAGAAATAATTCTCAGCATTTTGTTAATGCTATTGATTAGACGTAGTGTACTTAAAAATAAAATTCAAAAATTCTCAAAAGAATATTTTGTCTAAAATATCACTTTCTACATTTATACACACACATATCATATACACTGGTATTTATTCATTCAGCATCCAGAAAATCTTTTGCAATTGCCATGACTTTTTTACGATTTGTACTAAACTGAAGAGTCAAATAAAAATAGGACACCATTTCAATATCTTACGTAAACTCATAGGCAAATAGGGGAAAACAAGAAAGTAGCAACTGAAAAACTAATCTAAAATCTTTGCTTCTTTTTGAAGCAAAGTAATTTTTCTTCAAGTTGGCTAAATAGTTTATTCTTATTAGTTAGTTGTGTATAGTGTATATCACATTTGAATAGATGAATAGGAAAGACTTGCAGTGAAATTTCAAATTATCATAGTAGGAAGCTGCCCTAATTCTTTTCCACTGCTTTTTTTTTTTTTCCCCCCAGTCAGGAAAAACATTCGTAAAATGGTACCTCTCTGAACTCTGTTATCCCTCAGATGTTAAGGTCACGGAGAATCATTTCAACCCAAGTCTCTTTAAATTTAAATATAGGACTCAATTTTTAAGAGATTCCAATAAAGGATGGGGGGGGGTATGTGGGTGGGTAGGAACTGGGGATACAGTCCCCTCTCTGATAATCTGAGCAAAAAAGGCTGTGCTTAAAGTTTTGAGCCATAAATTGTGTTGGTGCTTCTCATCTTCCCTGTATCAAAACTGCCTGTGTACATGAAGGCTGATGAAAATGGAAGTTATGTTCTCCCTCCTCCCATTACTTATTTTGTATCTCTCTGCCCACTTTGTGGCTTGAGTTATTCAAGTATATAGGTTCCTGTAGTAGATTGTCACAGGTTCCTTACAAACCAGTGGCGTATGTAAACCACCTTGAAGAGGATGCCTGTTCCAAGACAATGAGCATCAGATAGGGAATAATAAAGGAAGGTGCTGAATCTAAGCTAAAAGTGGAGAAGGAAAAAGATCATTAAGACTGACTAAACTGTTTCAATTCTAACAGAAGAATAATCTTTTTCACTGTCAATTTTTAAAAGGCTATTAAAAGTATTAATGCCAAAGATGTTTACTGCCACTGCCTCATTGAAAAAATAAAAGACTGATTTTACATTAATATTTGGCTTTAAATTAATATATGATAACTAACCACTGACATAACAATAGAAATACAATTCTATGGGAGTTCCCATTGTGGCTCAGCAGTAGCAAACCCGACCAGTATCCAAAGGATAGGAGTTTGATCCCTGGCCTCGCTCAGTGGGTTAAGTATCCAGCATTGCCAGGAACTGTGGTGTAGGTCAGACACAGCTCAGATTCTGTGTTACTGTGGCTGTGGCATAAGCCAGCAGCTGCATTTCCAGTTTGACCCCTAGCCTGGGAATTACCATAAGTCACATGTGTGCTTCTAAAAAGCAAAAAAAAAAAACCAAGTCTGCTTCATGATTTGGACCAAATCAAACCTCTTCCATGAAATTATAGAATTTAAACTTTGTCTAACTGTGGGGGTAAATCAGAAACTTTTCTATTTATAAGGTTTTGAAGATGAGTCATTTGGGTTATAAATCAGTTTTAAAATTTTTTATAATAAAACATATAGTAGACCTGTTGTAAACAATTTGAGGAATTCAAGTACACTGAGCCTCATACATTTTCTTGTCTAATGAGTCACACACAATCACATATATTCAACATATTCCAGGACAATTCTAAACGTGCTTGCTTCCTATGAAAACACGTCTATTTTGGTGATTACTTTACTGACACTGGAAGAATATTATGTCCAGCCTTATTTCTGAATTTTCTTTTGAAGTATATTTGTACATTGAAGGTAAATATACATAGAGAAAACAATTTAGCATAAAAAGGTATAAAATATGCCTACATACCTAAGGCCTTTGAAAATAATCATGCCTCTTTTGTACTGATGACTGTTAAGATAATACATTTTTACTTTGCAGGAACATATAGTTTAAGCTTTGTATTTGCAAATCAGGGCATAAAAGGGGGCCTTTATCATAATATCTACTATGATAAAGCTATGGCTCCCTTCATTTGAAGGGTTCATCAAGCGTACACAAATTTGGATGTGTGGTAAAAATATTTCATGCATAGCTGATGTGTACCTTTAAATATTGGGGCTCTCTTCCATGTTCTTATCAGTAACAGCCACTCTCTGAAAAAAAGGGCCCAGATATACAGTGGAGTGAATGTGGATTTTAAATGGAGTGTGTTACTCCTTCCCACTCTACTGAATGAACTGTTAAAAGACCAAGAAGGCTGTCATAGAGATATCACAGGAAATAAAGAACTCCAAGCCAAGGGTGTGTCCAATGGGGTTGGCATGGAATGACAGACCGCCCTCCCCACATGGAAAATCTCGTCACCCATCTGAGATATCACATAACGGTGGCAGCACTCCAGAGACAGAATGAGCTCCACCTGTTTGCAATGTGTTTAGCTATTAATATTTATGTAGTAATTCAAGGGAGTAAAAAATGACAAAATGAACCAAGTTGTATCACTGTTGGTGCTTTCAACCAAGATTTCTCAAAAAAAAAAAAAAAAGTAACAGCATGAATCCGTCCTTCGCTATAGGAAGAAACCGTGTGACATCTTTGGGTGCCAAAGATTATTGAAGAGACGGCAGTAGCCATGTCTTTGGCATACCCAGAACGCTTACTCTACCATGACTTACTAAGAAAATTTTACTATTTGTAGTTGTGCTTCTGAGTCATGTAAAAGCCATATAAATCAGAAAAATATGTTCTCAGAGCTCTGCTAATATTAGCGAGTCATATTCATTACACTCAGAAGAAACAAAAATAGTTCAAATTTCTCATCTCCCATCTGAAACAAGAGAAATAAGAAATATAGCTGTTTTATCGGTGCCCCCAAGGATATTTTGGGTAACATCATGGCCATTCTTCATGAGAGCAGCCTCAAAAGCTGAGCAAAATTCCATGAAAATCATTTTCTTCATGTTTATGGCCCTGTTACCGACCAGTTTAGCTAAATGTTACTTGAACAGATTTTTTGAACTATAATCCATCTTAAGGCAATGACCTCCTTAAATGTAAGGGTAAAATGACATGTTCTCTTCCTATTTATTCTGAAATGGCCTCCTTTGAGGACTGGTCAGGTGGTGTGTAGCATAATGGCAAAATCCAAAACTGGATCTAAGGACATCTAACCTGCAGGCCCTGCTTCTGAGCCATAAGAAATAATCATAAGCATTGGGGTCAGGCTGATTTGAATTCTAATCACAGATCCACTCCAAATTAGCTGTATGATCTCATAAATATAGTGTAATTTTTAAGACATGATTTATTATTTGTTAAATGGAGATGATAATACTATTTCACGGAGTTGTGATGAGAATTGAGTATTATGGCACATGTAATACTCCTATATTTCTCTTCTATCATGTTCTATGCTGGGAGTGATCCCAAGGTTACTGATGTAATTCAGATGATATAATGTTATACCAGAGAATACCTATAATTTATTTTAGTTTAGTTTACTTTATTTTTAGAGTAGAACTATTTCCCAGAGATCTAGTAATTGTGAACTGGAACCCAAGACATCATTTGGCATATAGATGGAATTTATCTTGGATAGTTTTTTTCTTTTAAGAGCTGCACCCAGGGCATATGGAAGTTCCCCGGGCTAGGGGTCAAATTGAAGCAGCAGCTGATGCCTGCGCCAATGCCACTGCAATGTGGGATCCAAGCTGCATTGGCAACCTACACCACAGCTCACAGCAGCACTGGATCTTTAACATACTGGTGAGGCCCGCAACCTCATGGATACTAGTTGAACCTGAATCCTCACGGATACTAGTTAGGTTCGTTACCGACTGGTATCCTCATGGAACCTGCATCCTCATGGGTACTTGTCAGGTTCAAACCTGCATCCTCATGGATACCAGTCAGGTTCATTACAGCTGAGCCACAACAGGAACTCCTGGATAGTTTTTTTAGTTGTTTGTTTTTAATTAAAAAATAAAAAAATAAATAAATGAAAAAGCCTCCCAGAACTGGATATATGGTTTAAATGAAATGAAGACCCTTCTTTGGAATCTTAAACTCATCTCAGTGGAACTGTGAAAGGACCAACCAGAGATCACAGAGAAGCTCCTCTGGATTTAATCCCCATGGAAACCACAAAATGACATTGGCTTTGCCCTCGCATTTCTTATAATCCACCTAACCACTATAAGTAAGCCCTAAATTACTCAAAGCATCTTTGTGATTTGTTCCTAGAGACCATTCTGATGCCTGCATAGTCCTTAGAGCACAAAATTTCCAGTGTTCTAGAGTCATATCCAGACCAAGGATAAATGGGTCTTTCCACACTGGCATTTAAAATTTAAATCCTAGAATGGTTGCATATAAGACTATCCACCTTTTTTCCTCAACACTGACATCCTAAATTTAAGAATGTGAATAATTAGAGCAGTAGGCTAAAAAACACCTCCCCCCAAGATATCAGATCCTAATCCCTGGAAACTTCAAATGTTACTATATATGGCAAAGTCTTTTCAGTGTTATTAAGAATCTCAAAATCTGTGAGTTTGTTTCTGTCAAACTCAGTGTTACCAAAGGGGAAACTGTGAGAGGAGGGATAAATTGGGAGGATGAGATAAACACATACATACTGCTATATATAAAATAGATAACTAGCAAGGAACTACTGCATAGCCCAGAGATGTCTATTCAATGTTCTATAATAATTTATATGGCAAAAAAAGAATGGATATATCTATATGTATATATCTGACTCACTTTTCTGTAAACCTGAAGCTAATACAACATTTTAAATTAACTGTATCACGGTTGCCATTGTGGTTCAGTGGGTTAAAAACCCAATTAGCGTCCATGAGGATGTGGGTTCAAGTCCTGGCCTTTCTCAGTGGGTTAAGGATCTTGCGTTACCATGAGCTGTGGTGTAGGTTGCAGATGTGACTCAGATCCTGAGTTGCTGCAGCTATGGCTATGGCTGGCAGCTGCATTTCTGAATCAACCCCTAGCCTGGGAATTTCCATATGCCATATGTACAGCCCTTAAAAAAAAAAAAAACAAACTTAGCTATACCCCAAAAAAATTAAAAAATAAAACATCTTAATCATTTGGGTTTTTAAAGTAAATTGTGAAGTTTTACTTATATCAATTGCATGTTGATATAAAATTGAAGGGATCTAATCATATCAACATAAGGCAAAACTGTAGGGGAAAACTGTGAATTACCATGTCTAAAATAAAGTGGCAATGTAATAACTCAGGAAAAAAAAAAGTATCTTGAGATGGGAAGTTTATCCTGGATAATCAGGGTGGACCCTAAATGCTGTCACATGTCCTTATAAGAGAGTGTCAGAGAAAGATTAGACAGATACCCAGAGGAGACGGCAATGTGAAGAGAGAGGCAGAGAATAGAGTGATGCAACACAAGGCAAGGAATGCCAGCAGATACCAGAAGCTGGAAGAAACAAGGAGTGGATTCCCCCTAGAGCTTCTGGAGGCACTATAGCCTACCAACACTTTGATTTGGGGCTGAGTAAGGCCTTACAAACTCCACAACTGTAAGAGAAGAAATTTCTGTTGTTTTGAGCCACTAAGTTTGTGGTAATTTGATACTTGAGTCAGAAGTACAAATACACCTTCTGGATTCAATTTTACAACATTTTATCGAGCAGCTACTATTTACTAGTCACCAGGGTGGAACTTGAAAGGGTTTATGGGTATGCAGTGATGAATGAATATGACTTGAACCAGGTCTGTAGGAATGTACAAAGCTCTGGAACACTCTTTAGCTGCAGAAAGTAAAGATGTACCAACTAAACTTCTGCTGTGGACAGACCTTATATGGTCTTTCCCAGATCCTTTCAGCCAATCCAAGTGATTAGTTTTCCATCCCTTCTGCTCTGTCATGTGGTAAAATCATTCAGTGTCCTCTCTTCTCAAGACCTTCTACTATTTGGACCCTACTTGTCCCTCGATCTTCATTGCTTACCACCCTCTCTTTCCCATTATACCCACTTGAGCCTTCCTGCACTATGTTCAGTTCCTCCAATATACCACCTACTGTCCCATCACCAAGCCTTTACACTTACCACTCCCTCTTCTGGAATACTCTTTTCTTTCCCTTTGTCCCTTATAGGCTGTAGATTACATCCCCACACTCCATGCCTCCATAAACACCCTATATATCCTCTATCACTATCTTTATTATCATTTATTCTCATTACTGGCCTGATATTTCCACCCAGTGGACTACAAGCTCTGGGAAGATAGTGTATCCATGTCATTTATTACTGCATCCTTCATGCCTGCCCTTATGTGTACCTGGCTTGGAAAACATATGTGAAATACATATGTGTTGGTAAATAGGTCATTGGATGGGTGAATGGATGAACAGCCTTACTCAGAGACTATAATCTCAGCCAGCATGTTTTTCTTTTCAAAATATGATTCAATTATTTCAAGTCACCATGACTTTATTTTAATCTTGGACACACAGACCTGAGTCTGAAAAATATTTCATTGATACAATAAATGTCCTGTTTCTCAGATTTAAGTTTGTCTCACTCCATCAGCTCTATATATTAAAATGGGTGTGTCATCTATGGCAAATATATAGATGGCCTCTGTCAACACAGCCCTGCCCACCAGTGAAGGGAGTTGATTATGATCGCACATGAAATGAGATCTATTCAAATTTCAAACATCTAAGACTTACCTCCACTTGTTTTAGAGAATGTCCCTGAGGTGGTGTTGTCGTGGTTGTTTTCTCCCCATTTGGGGGGAGTGACACAGAGTGGTTTAGGTTACTTATAGGACACTCCTGTGTGCTCATTTTCATATGTTAGCCCATTACTGGAGTTCATGCCAATTTGATAGTGATCAAAATTTGCTCTCATCAAATGCCAACTCTTTGGACCTTCTGGAATTAGTTAGTGACCATAACTCATTCCTAGTGGAAAATGCTGTGTGCAACAGCCAGCTGTCTTAGCAGGAAGGAAAATGATTTGCTTTTTTCAAATTGGCTTTAAAAAGTGTATATGCTGCCAGACGGCCTCTGGGCATGTGTATGAAACATCGAAAACAGACACAACAATACACACAAAAAGAAATGAATTCCCAAAGCAGGCTCCCCATCAAGTAGCCAAGTGTGCTCTACTGATGGAACCAAATAAGACTTAGAAACATCATTCTTCTCTCCTATAAATGGCTTTTCTCCATGAAAGTTGAAATATATGGAGGTGGGGAGGAGGTAAACACTAGAATAATTCTGTGAATTAAGATAAAAAAAAAATCATTGCCACACCTACACTGCTTTACTGTTACTACCTAAACTGTTTTACTATTTTTAAGTGTTTTTTGTTTTAGAAAAGCATTACATCGCAGAAATACCATAATTTATTTTTAAGGATCTTCAAAGAGTAAAAATTTGCAAGCTATCTTAAAATTTAGAGATGCTTATTTAACGTTTAACTGGGGCAACTCTTTTGAAAAAGTCTTTAAGTTGCTGGTTTCTTTATCCAAATAGATTCTCATGTACCCTCTTGTTCATAAGGGAATACAGAATTCACATTTAATGCCCTGATTAATGATCATAAACAATGCTTTTAAGATTTTTTTTTTAACCTGTGTATAATCAAACCATCTAGTTACCAGTAACTGCAAATGTCACAGATTTCAATGGTCTCTTTGGGACTTTTAATCTGTTTGCTTTTATAAAGAAGGTGATTTTATTTTTACATTAAGGAAGCATTAACATCATTAAATAGGCTCCCACTTTATGATAACTGCAAATGTCACATTGATCCAGAAAGATAAGAAAATGTGCTCATCTTTGGAACAAATATCCAAGGCATGAGCAGGCAACCCACACTATTTGCATTAAAAAACAAATTGTATAAATGCAGAAGATTGATGTACCATCTGTTCATGTCCTTCACTTTTCTGGCTCTTCTGTGTTGAGATATTTTTATGGAATAGTTACGTTTATTATTTTGAAAATGAGCCACAGGTTAAAGAAGTTTACGACGGGTAATATAACTCGGAGCTACTGGTTTACTGTATTCCAGGTATTAAAGCTTGCATTATGTTACACTTCGTGCCATTAAATGCATCACTCTATACTTATATAGGCTGATGTTCAGACTAAGATAAAAATGTATACAAAACTATAAAGGATATTTAGGACCAAATCCAAAATAGCTCACTAAGATGCCTCTTGGCAAGGAAAAGAAAAAAAAAATCCCTTAAAAATTAATGGCTTCAAAACCCTTTGGCAATAGGCATCAACTTGCTCTGTCACTCCTAAGGAAAACAAAGGAGTGAAATAACGTAAATAAATATCTCTTTTAGGGGAAGTACAGTGGGGTTTCAATCATCTAATAAGACCCTGCTTTCTTCTTTCAATTGTTGTATAAAAATCTACTAGCAAATCTACCATCAAGAAATTTCATTTTGGAGTTCCCATTGTGGCTCAGTAGTAACAAACATGACTAGTGTCCTTGCTCAGTGGGTGAGCTGCAGTGTAGGTCACAGACACAGCTGGGATCTGGTATAGCTGTGGCTGGCAGCTGCAGCTCCAATTCGACCCCTAGTCTGGGAACTTCCATATGCCAGAGGTACAGCTCTAAAAAGAAAAAATAATAATAAAAGAAGAAAGAAATTCCATTTTCTTTCTGCTCTTCTTTAGCCACTATCAACAATATTAACTTCATTTTTGATATTGAAAACAAACTTGCAGAGTTATCCTGCATAAAGTGTGTTTCCATTGTATGTTACATTTGTTTGTTAACCAGACAACTAGGATTGGGAAAAGAAAAAAAAAAAAAAAAGCAATTGCATAGACTGAAGCTTTGCTATAACAATCGCCCTCTGGTGGCAACCGCCTTAGACACCCAAAGCCAGAATTTTTTTCCTATGGTAGGTCTTCAAATTGCCCAGGCCACCTCTTTGGGCTATGAAAATTCTACATTGTGTGATGTATATGGTTAAATACACTTGTTCCCACAAATATCATGGTTGTGTATATGGATGATTTACTCAGGTTGACGACTCCTCAGGGACTGACTTCATGCTTTTGCCATCTGTGGTTTCTGATTAGGAAAAAAATGACCAAAAAAAAAAAAAAAGAAGAAGAAGAATCATCATTTCTTACTTCTGATCAATTTTTGAAACATATTTGGCACTAAAATCAAAAGCCTCAAAGAACTTTTCAACTTGTACTTTACCCATGTGTCCTAAAGGATACCTGATTTCCTATATCCCACCCACAAGGAAGGTGCTCTATTTGGAAAAGGTATATGATGACAGCAATAATGCAGATTTCTTTTTTTTGTCTTCTTCTTCTTTTTTGGCTGTTCCATAGCTTATGGAATTCCTGGGCCAGGGATCAGATCCTAGCCTTAGTTGCAACTTAAGTCACAGGTATGGCAATGCCAGATCTTTAACCCACTGTGCTAGGCCAGGGATAAAACCTGCGTCCCAGCATTCCCAAGAAGCCACTGATCCCCTTGTGCCACAGTGGGAACTCCAATAAAACAGATTTCTATTTCATTCTCTTCTCACTGAACATGTGAAGGATCTACACTCTAATGACTTACCACACCATCGATAATACACTCCCTTTATGAAATTTAATTTTACTGATTTTTTTTTTTTGCAAGTGATACAATGAAATACGTGAAAGAATAGAACATTATCTACTGAGAAACTCAGCCATATCACTTAGTTTATCTGGGCTTGGGTCAACCATGCGTCCATCGAGGTCCTCTTTGATTCATCTAGACTCTGAAGTATCAAAGATAGCTTCTAAATGAAGGGAGAGCGATCAAAAACAGCAGCTAAAAAGAATAAAGAAGATATACTGAATAGAAAGAAGTGTTGATAAGGATTTATTAGAAGAAAGGAAATGAATATGAAATAGAAAAATGTAAAAATGTGCTATAGAATATTTTAGAATATCTAAAATAGCAAGGGCATAAGCTTTCTTGATAATCAAGTTGGAAAACAATTAGGAAAGGTTCACCTAGTCAAATGTACATTAAAGAAAGAGAAAGGAAACCAAACACCTGACTTTTTTTAATGTTAAGATTAAATCATTGTTTTAATCCTCATTTTCCTTAACTGCACTTAGCCCTAGACAATAAATTGGTCCACCCAACAACTTCCAGACTACAAAGATAAAGGATATCAGGTTGGAAATGTGATATGGAAAACACTAGTAAAAGAGAGACTTCACTCATTACAGAATGTAAGTGACCTTCATATTGTATATAGAAGAATAAAACATTGTAATATAATCTTCCATAGCATTTTATGAAGGTCAGAGAAAATTCCTGTAAATCCATATTTACTCATGAAAGGAACAGAATCCATTCCTAGAAGAAGTAATGTTTAAAAAAATTTTGTAATTGCTAATATTGGAAACATGCCGAAAAAATATATACTTATATACATATTTTTCTCATTTTGAAAGTCTAAAGGAATATTTTTATTTGAAACCATAAATTGATCAATGAAAAATGCTGGAAGTGACTATTTTGGCTCATTCTTCCTTAGCTACTTGCAAAATTTCAAAACAAAAATTCACATGGCTTCTTTTTCTTACTGAAGTTTTGTTTGAAAGATAATTCCAAATGCATTCTCTCTTGTTGCATCCACAGTGTCTAGTTCAGAATTCTTCATATTCACATAAGAAGGCACACGCAGGACCTCAGGGACCTGTAACATAAAATGGATCTGGACACAGTTTTCTGAATATACAGGAGTATATAATAATCTTGCCTAAGCATTCTCCAAATCACAATTGTGCATTTTAATTTTATGTCAAACACACTAAAATCTCAGATTATCGAACTTGCATTGTGTTCTCTATTTCTTCCAGAAAGTAGTATTTGGCTCTTTTCCCTCATATTTTATTTAAAAATAATAGTATACAGCTGCAAAATATAGTTGGTATCCAGGACACATTTGAATGTTATATCTTCCTTAGTTCACTGCTCTGTTTCTGATGTTTTGTCTCTTAAATCGCGTACATTTCTTAAAAATCAGGATTAGAGGTCTGCTTTAAAAACCTTAGAAGAAGGGTCCATGGGTTATTGTATTTTCTTAATAGTATATTTGACTGTGTACTACGTTTTCCACATGTAAATATTTATATTTTCAGAGCTTGATTTACAGAGATTTTCAAGAACTATTTTTTTTTCTTGATTGGAAGAAAATAATCAAGAGTATAGTTAAGAGTTTGCCTTGTGAGTTTTAAGGTTGCTTTGATCCACATAACTATTGAAAACTAAAATAAAATACAGTTAAGCTATGGTAGAATGGTTGTCTTGAATCCCTTCTTAATGTAAGACGTAATGGCCTTGACTCAATCAGAAAATTCTTCCTTTAAGACAATGTTGTACATCTCCTCTTTCTGACAACTGTCCAGGAATGTAACGATTTTATCAGCCTAAAAGTTCCAAAGGGGTTGCTACAGTGTTGTCTTCAGAAAAAAAGAATCAACAACTCTTTCTTTTTTCTGTATTCTTTCCAGGATGTTAGCTTAAGCTCTGCTGAGATAATACCAGCTTCTGGTTCTCCTTTTTAAAAAATTCTCTTAAGAGAAACTATTTATTTTAACCATAATTTATAAGATCATGATACCCACTTTAAATATTAAAATCAGAAAACTTTAAATTTTTTTAAGACTGTAAATCTTAGATGTTAAAATTATTTCTAAGCTTTTTTTGGTTATTTATGCAATGGATAGTGTCTATATATTTGATTTTTGAGAAGAGGGAAGTAGGAGGAAACAAATGAATTGATACAATTGCAAGAAAGCACTAAAAATAAGTAATAACAAATTCAGTAAATCTTTTGAAATATATACATCAAATTGTGAGAAGTTTGTCATTTTCCTTGCCAGAAACTTTTAATACAATGTGAGCTATAGGCAGTAAGGTAAGCGAAAACACTAATAAACTATGTCTATTCACAGTCCATCTTGGAAAGCTCACCATCTACGACAGATTATTCTGATGTGAAATGCCTTAAAAAATGTATACCTACGCACTCTCAAGACAGAACAGAGTCCTGTGGTTAGGGGAAAGAATGGCATCACACCACTTAACGCTAAGCAATTGGCTTCTCAGTAACGGCAAAAAACCCTCCGACAGCAAGGGTCTGTGCACCGAGTCCTCTTCATATTGGTCAAAAATAGTTTTCTCCAACAACTAAGGGAAATAATTCATTTTAATTGACAACTAAAACAGACTTTACAAATTCACACAGTGGCTACAAAATTGAGTTGGAGATGGCAGGGCAAAAGGCAGCCGACTGCCTGTTTCACTTGAAAGGCCATAAGTAACTCCTTTGGGTAAATGTTCTGGAGCTGAATTGACTGAGAGATTTAGCATTACGTACCATAGAAAGGTAACAACAGGGCTGAAGAATATTTTTTCCTTTCTTAGGGCATCAAGCTATGATGCAAGAATATTTTAAAATATTGTTTCCTTTTTAGTCTTTTCACATGGTTTTTAACTGTACCAGATAAATTTACACAAAATTAAATAAACTTAAAGCCTTAAGATGTATGTTTTTCCATACATGTATGGTAGAAGAAAGAAAACAGAGAGATGAAGAGAAAAACATCGATAGTAAAATAGAAATTTCTCACTTATACATACATATCATATTTACATAAATAAATAGGTATAATTTCTTTTCCATGCATATTATAAATGAGGCCATATTATTTCAAATACTGTAAATATAAAAGCACTTTATATTTTACAATATCTGTGATTAACAGTATTTATAGAATTCATGAAGTAAAATAATTTTTTCGAAAGAACAAGACAAATTCTTTGGGGGGGAAATAATGTTCAAGCCAGCATGAAATTGTTTCCTAAATGCAGTCTGATGAAAGCTAGTTAAAAAATTGTTTTCAATTTATTACTGAACTTTGTACTCTTTCAGAATAAAAACTTGCAATTAAGTTTTTTTGAGTTTGGGAAAAAATTAGAAATTTTAACTTAATGATCAAAAAAACTTTCAGAATACAATCTTTCCATGATGCACATAAAATATAGTTCCCTTCTTTTACATTTGGCTTTGCTCTTTTTTGCACTGTTCTTCCACACTGCTACTGCATACAAGTGCCCAGGTTATGTTTCCATATCCTTTTCATGCATTTCTCCTTTGTAAGCACAGAGGGTACCGCCTCCTCTTACTGATTAGGCACCAAAGTTATGCTCAGAATTATATAGAATATAAAATTAGATATTGTCCCTTCCCAGTGGGCTCACAGTATCTCCAAATTTGCCGTAAAATATGTCTACATATTGTATAACAGATGCACTTCAAGTGCTAAATGTCTGGAGATAAATCTATTATTGACTTCATCCTCTCAACCTTTCCAATTTCCTTTATCATTTGTCAGCTCTCTTTATGTACATGCCCAGGCAGATTGGTAATTGCAGAGCATGTCCTTTATTTGTAAGGAGTCCAGAGTTCAAATGAACCATGGCAGATTTTGGTCCTATGAACAGGAACACTAATAACATTCTTGACCCCAACCCTTGAGCATGTGTCATCCTTTGTTTACAGCAAGAGTAAATACTCAAGTACATTCTAAAATACTCTTTACATAAGATCAACATTTCTTCCACCTTGTTGGAGGACTCAGGGTTTCATCCATTTTCAAAGATTCTGTAACTGGCCTTGAAAAATATTTCCTTGTCTTCTGGGCTGGAGGGAGCAATTGAATAGTGAAAATACTGGAAGAGACACACATGGCTTTTAAACTATGTATTTCAGCACACATCTATAATCTATTATCTATCTGTCTATCTATCTTTCTATCTACACATGAATACATCTTTACACTGGCATGTTTATATTCTGCACTTCAACACAGACATATTGACACATGTAATGTATACATTGAAACATATAAAAGCATTATTTCCTTATACTTCAATACTATCATCCTTTATTTACATACTTTAATTATAGAGCTATTGATCTTGCAGACAATTAGGTAGACATCTTAGCCTGTAAGAAAGCAGTTTTATAGTATTATAAATGTTAAAATCACATCATTGATTCTCTTAACTTCAAATCTGTGGGTCAGTAGTGACAGTTAAAAATTCCTTCAGACTTGAGAATTAAAATGTGAGTGGTCGACCTACTTCAATACAACTTTTGCCATTTTTTAATAAAAGAACAATTTTACTTATCTTAAAAATAAAGCAAGAAAAAATGTAAAATTAAAATTTCCCCTCCCTCCCTCCCTCCCCTTTTTGTTTATTTCTGAGTCTTTTCTTCATTTCAAATGAGTTTTAAAACACATTTGGCAGTCAGTACCCCTAATCATTCAAAGAGTTATGTGACAAGGGGGGAGCTGGCTTTTAAAATGTATTAGTCTTTAACCACCTGTCTTCTCCTTTAAAATTTAAAAAGAAAAAAATATATATTTTCATGAAGAAATCAGCTTAATGATTCTATAATGGAGTTTTGGGATGCATGTTTCAGCCTATCTCATGACTTAAGACTTGTCAACCCGATGGAAATGAGCTCATTTGTCAAAGTTTGTCTTTTGGTAAAAAATCATCTCTCTTACCACAGTGAACCTGCAGTGGGTAAAAGAAATCGATCATCAAGAATGAATCTTTTCGATTGCTGTCTTTGTCTTTATGGCCCAAGGTAAAGCTATATTTTGGTTTCCATGTTAGCTTTCTGTTTCTGTCCTGGGGGAAAGAGCAGAATCTCATTGTTGTTACACTGTTGCCAATAATCTCTTCTATGTTCATTGACTTTCCACCTCATTAAATTTGCTTTGACCATCAAAATACTGGGACTTGGTAATGGAGTTTATACATGCCCTCTCTGGTTATGCCCTGTCATGTAAATACATACTGCATCTACTGACTAAATGGTTTTAACTGAAAAGACGTCAGTAGAATTCTGGGACCAAGTCATTAAGGCTCAAAGACCATCTATATCCTGAGAGTCATTTGCAGCTTGCATAGACCTTAGTAAATCTTAATCGGGGTGATCTGAAGCTACTTAATTTTTAAAAGTATAGAGTCTCTTAAGAGACAAAAACGTTTTTATATAATATTCTCCTGCCATTTCGTTAGGATTCCAAAATTTCAACATTGTTTTGAGGAGGAAAGGTTGTGTTTTCTCTTTCAGAAATTTTGACACCTTCACTAGAGGTAGGAGAGAAGGTTCTGATAGTGTAGCCGAGGTGGAAATAACGCTGTGCACTGTAATAGGGACAGAAGGGCAAATACCTCATCACTTTCTGTCCATGGTCACATTCACAGGCTGGGAAAAGAGTGTGGAAAGCAGAGAGAGCATGGAGGAGAAACAAAACCATTATCCTGAGGCACAAGGTGCAATTTGCTGGTTTGGACATTTCAGGCAGATAACACTTGGAAAATACAGAAAGGAAAACCTAATGTTGATAGTCATTAATAAATCCATGGTCATATTTTTTTAAAAATCATAGAAATGACACTGTGGTAATCAGATTTCATTCACTTAATAAATATTTGTTAAGTATAGGCACTGGACATTATATTAGGTGCTAGGAATGAACTGATGAGTGAAAAACCACACCTGATCTCTCGTGTAGCTTATAGACAGGTCCATTATATAGTAACACAACAGCAGGTATACATTCAAGCACAAAGGGAAGACACACGGTGCTATGAAGGGCAGAAAAACAGCACCCTGGCCTTGTTTTGTGGGTCTGGAAAAAGTTTTGTGTGGAGACTTGAAGAATAAGTAGAAGTTCCATTATCATTCCATCAACTTTAAAGGGTAGACATAATATAATAAGGTATACACATTAATCACAAAGCTAGGCCTTAATTTTGTGTTTATAAGTTTAGTAGAAGGAAAGTAATGTAGCTGAAATTATTGTTAACTCATAACCTCATATGCTACTCAGATCTCAGAATGTAACGCTCACAGGCAGTAGTTTTACTACATATCTATAAACTTCAGTTTTCAGTTTAAAATCTCAGATGTTTCCATTTGCATTTAGCTAAAAATTGGCAAGAATATCATCATATCTGATCCAATTTTTTTAATGGAAAACTAATTTTGATTTATGGAGTGACAAAAATATAAACATTTTAGATAAATCTTTTGCCAATTTCTAGATAAAAAATGGTTTTAACTGTTAACTTTGGCCTTTTGAAGGATTATTTTTAACTGAACACGTCAATGTTTTTACCCTATAATGTTTTTCTATATAAAAATGACACAGTATTACCTTGTTCTGTTTCACAGTGTGTAACCCTTTAATGAGATATTGAGCTTGTCGTCTGCTCAGTAATAGTCACTGGCTAATGAAGCCAGAGTCTTCATATCCTTAGCATCTTTTCAGGCAAGTATGTGCTAGTTATTAGCACATTATGTTAAATATGGAAACGCTTTTAAAATAGGTTAATACCTTATGTGATTGCTTTTATAAAAAGAAACAAAGATACTAGTGAAAAATATGCATGCTTCTCAGTATTAGCTTTAGTGGCCCATTTGTTGCTGGTCTGGAGTTAAAGAGATGTAGTAAAAAGGAAGCTTATCAAGAAAAAATAATTCTGAGCAGCATCTTTATGGGAAATCAACTATAAGCAAGTTTAGAACATCCAAGGTTTCTGAAGTTTCCACAGGAAAACTAGTTGCATTATTTCTAAATCCTTGCTTTATAACTTTTTATTTTCCTTCATAGAACTTATTTTTACTAAGTCAGTAGACATTAATACTGAAGCTACTTTGTTATTTTAAAAAAAGTATATTACTAGTTCCTTTTGCAGGCCTTTTCCTAACACCCTGATATTTTTCTTTCAAAGCACTTATCAAAATTTTTAGTTATGGTCTCATTTGTTTATTTGATTTTTCCTTAGCTATGTGTAAATATTTGAATAAGTAATATACTCACAGTTTTAGAAGTCAATCTAGAAAACCTGTTCT